>NC_133819.1:81269632-81584007 GCF_047830755.1 Zonotrichia albicollis
TATTCCTAGTGCTTAATTACTTCACTTTTCTCAGAATTTACCAGTGTGACAATGACTGTAGCTTTATGTTTATTTAATAGATTTTTGGCCTCTATTCAAATTCAAACAAACTTTTGGAAGAAAGTGAACTTGTTAATTGTCACACTGCATTGGGACCTCAAATAATGAAACAAGTCAATGATGAAGTATTAATACTGCTGTGTCCTGGAATGACTTACTTTACAAGAGGTGTATATTTTGTGGGGTACATTGAAGTGGGTTATTAAGATGGTGCTTACACTGGCCAGTTGCAAGATACAGTCACAGTCTAATTTGGTGATAGGTACAATTTACTGCAAGTGGCCCAAACAAAATTTATTCTTTATGTTATCTATTTTAATCTTCTTCCTGTGGATAAAATGTTTAGGATTACTAGTTTTCAAACAGGCATATCAATTTTCAACTCCTAAATACCATATATGGTATCATATGGTTTTCATATAATCCTGGTAAGAATCGACCTTTTGTAGTTTTAGGACTCCCTTTTCCTACAGATACGTGGTCAATATCTCCATGTCCTCAAAGAAAATTACCATGAGAAAGAATATTTTAGCAGTCAGGAAGCTTGTTTCTATTTAAACATTTTGTTTCTTTTGAAGCAATCTTTTTCCTTTCAAAAATTAACCAATGGAAGTAAGCACACTTAGTGTGACAGATGCAGATGTTCATGTATCTATTCCTTTGAAATAGGTTTTGCAGAATTAGTTTGGCTGAACAATGCTGAAAATGTGCAACTTAGTTGCTAGAGATATAGAGTAATACTGTTCTTTATTTAATTGAGAAGTGAGTATTTTCTATCTTTGAGTCCACTCAACCTGGAACAAGGAAATAATCTTGTGGCTTTTGGGGAATGCAAAGCCAAGCAGAATGCAAGTACTGAGCCACCAGCCAAAGGTCTTATTTTCACTCCTGCCTTTATCGAGTTTCAAGAATTGGTTGATGTCCTGGCGATAGATAAATTTTTTTAAATCATAGCACTTTTTATTGTTTGATACTGATCTTTGTAAATTCAGAAACTCTCCACTAAAGTGCTACCCCACACAGCTGGGTGTTGTCATGGACATAGTGGAACTTTGTGGATTTTGTGAAGATGAGGGTAGCAGTAATTCCAGATAATATTCACAGGTTAATTTTGAAATGTTAAGGGTAGCTAGCAGGCAGTCTTTGAAGCAATCTGCAAATCTTCTGTCAAGCTTGTGAATTAACTAGTGAAATGTTGGACACATGTTGACAAAAATAAATCCCTGTTTACCTGTTGTCTACCTTGCTCTAAAGTCTTCATAACTTTAATTTATGTTTTAGAGCAGTACTGAGACATGACTGGTTTTGAAAGGGTAACTGCTAACAACAGCAGTAAATATCCAAAATACCTTGTTTATCTTGAAGGCAGGGGGAAGAAGCCTGCCTTCAGGAATAGAATTACTTTAGGCTGTCTTATGGAAGAGAGTGCCAATGATCTTATCTGTTCATAGCAAAAATAAGTTTTAAGAGTCTCATGAATTTCAACATGGAAAATGCAAAATGCAGCCTGGTGGGAGGAATTGCTCCTTGCAACAGTATAGGCTGAGAACTGAATGGCTGTGGAGGAATTCTGTTGGAAAGGACCTTGGTGCCTTGGCAGAGAGAGGATGAAATGAACGAGCAGTTCAATGGTCAGAAAATGAACCTGGCAGCATCAGTGGTCAGAGGTATGCTGGGCTGCCTTAAAAGAAATCAGCTACTAAGTGGGAAAAACTATTATTCCCCTCTACTTTGGCACTAAATAGGCTCCATCCAGAACAGCATCCACATTTGGTGCTGCATAAAACAATTATATTATGAAAGAATAATTTGTCTGTTTAATTGTAGTTTTCATTTAGTGTGAAACTAAAATTTTTTAAGTCCTAGTTGAAGCAGTCTGGGGTAGGGAGGGCTATCATCAGGCATCAGTGCTGTGAGGAAGACCATGACACTCCTGGTGATGTTCCTCAACCCTGTAAATTTTTATGGCTTAATTTATCAGTTAAGGCGAGAGAGTTTTAAACTTAGTTTATGAAAAAAACCAATAAATATTACAGGAAATTTTTTCCATAAAACTGTTTCCATTAATTTTGAAATATCTGGATTGTTCTTAAATATATATATTTTTATCCCATTTACTAATGATAAATTACAAGTAAAAGATGAAGATGGATATAACAGTGAGTGATATAAGAGTATTTTTCTTGTAAAATGAATCTATAACAATGTCGCTATCTAGAATGCCAGTGGTGAAGTAATAGAACTTTAAAAGGTGTGAAATCCTGTTAGGAATTATGAACCAAGTAAGTTTGCTCGCCAGGCTTTTCAAATCCAACTATTTATTCAAATTGAGTGCATTCTTCTGAAGCTGATATATCTGGAACATGCCTTTTCAATAGAAAAATCACACTTCAGAAGTGTATCAGTAGGTATTTCAGCATGCAATGAGATAAACAAAATCATTTTACGTCATTTCAGTTAAGCACTTAAGATGCCTTTCTCATCTGGGCATGGGATCCTGAATTCTAGTAGAGTCTCTCACCTACAAGATCCTGTGTAAGGGACTAATGCCTTCAATAGATGTACCTCAGTCAGTTTTGGAAAGAAACAATTCTTCTGTAAGCAAAACTAAAAGTAATTGTCTACAGCATAGACAATGTTTGAAATGTCTGTTTTAACCAAAAAACCCCCAAAAACCAAAATAAAGCAAAAAAACCCCAAACCAAACAAAACAAAAAAAAAGCCAAAACAAAAAACCACACAAATAATCCCTTCCTTGCTTGTTTTCCAGGGGATCACAGTCCTCCTAAGCAGTTCAAGCTAGTTTAAAAAACAGGTTTTTCCTCTATGGTTACATCAAATAAGAATGGGAACTTATCTGTAGTGTAACACTTGAATAACACTGCTTAAAATTAATTCATGGCCACCCGTTGGAGCTGCTTTGTGTGGGAAAAATCAGTCCTGGAAGCCATGGATAATAATCCTTTCAGCTCCTGGAATGGAGAACAAAGGACATTTTACTTCTAATCAGTTATCCACTATCTGTACTCCCATTGTGAGTGCGAAGTCAGCATGACACGCTTGTCTCCAGACACAGGATGGTCTGCAGGAACTGACAGGTGGAACTTCTCCTTTCTTAAACTAGAGTAGTACCAAGCACAGAACATATTAAGAAGAAAACTACTATACTCCTAAATTTAGGTACAGTTTATATATAGATATATATATGAATTCAAATTTTCCTGCTTCTGTAACTGTTTTCTTTTAATGACAAAACCTCACCCACTAAATCCTGGGAGGCACACAGAATGGTTTTTGTTTGTAAATTTGCATCTGAGTTCTCTTAGAAACTATTTTCCTTTGGAAGGGGAAGTACATATATTCTGAATTATGCTTCCTGGCTTATTTGTCACATAATCTTCATTACAATTTGACATACTCTTTCATGTTACAGTAAGTAGGATATGTTCCAGGATGTGCCTAAGGATGTGCTTTAAAATTCATTCATGTTAAGGACTGAAAATAAGAAAGAGCTGTAGCCAGCACAAAGTGCTGTGCAGGCAGTGAAAAGAATATCCAATAATCCTGCCGGAACACCCTGAAAACCATCAGTGCCACTTAAGTCTGCAGTAGGACAGTATTGCACAATTGGTATTCAGTTGCTTAAGACATTAATAACAGTTTTTTTCTTAAACAACAAACTTTGCTAAAAATTAAGTAGCTGCCTCCCTAGATGAAAGGTAACACATTGGAGGAAATTTAATCCCAAGACTGTCTATTAATTTTTGGGTAAAACTGCATTTCTATAGTGTGGGAAAAGGCTGAAATATTCTGAAGTGTTTCACCAATCATCTGATATTGACTTCTAATATTTTTTAATGTGTAATATATCTTGGAAGCTATAACTGCTATGTTCTCCTTTTTAGCCATTCATAGCTTGGACATTGTAGAAAGATAATATAAAGTCCTTTTTCCTTAATAAGAGAATAAATGCTGGGGAATCACAGACCCCAAACAATATTTCTTAGACGGAGTTTAAATATCCTCAGCTCATAAATTTTATTTCTTTATGAAAAATTTCAATATAATACAGTTTTAATATTCCAGGATGTCTTTAATCAATTTGATTCAGCTGGATCCTTACGGTGTTTGAAATTCTGCTGTTCTAGTTTCCTTTGCATCTTAAAGGAAAATCATGTATATATGGAAAGCCAATTGACTTCAAAATGATTTCTAATTTTACATCTGAGAGAAGATGTACTTACTGCTCCCTAATTGTAAGAAGATTTTTGGGTACCACTTTCATGCTTTCTGTCAAACACATCATTCTGTTTTCTCTCCATAGAAGATTAAATGAAATTGCCAGGCTTTTAGTTTCAGGAAATTGGATGAAATGATAAAACACAGTCATTTGTTGCTCCAGATGTTTTCTTTCTTCCCTGTACAGATGTTTGATATAAACTTATGCTATGACTTATTTTTGGACTTTGACTCTTCAGTAGTTACATAAAGTTTGCTCAGTTCAGTCTCTGTAATCTGACGAATAAGTATGAAAACCAATTTTCATTAATATTGGACAAACTTTTCCCTGGAAAATTGCTGATTTCCCTGGAAGTGTTTGGACATTCCTTTATGAATTTAGGCACCTATTTAAGAAAAAAGAGCCATTTTAAACATTTTTACAGCTTTTCAGATGTTAAAATTATAGTTGTTACCTAAGTAATCTGAAAAATAATCTGAAATTTCACAATTTAAGATCTCTATAGAGTTAATATTGCTACAAAACTTGTTTATTGGCATATATTCAAAAAATATTTTGAAACACTTTAAGGCTTTAATTAGCTATTTTAACTCTTTTAACTGTTTAATTAGCTATTTTAACTATTCAACTCTAACTTTCTTCTGATTTTTCATTTTCTGTGCGGTTTTTTTTTGGAATGTCCCTGCATTGCCATCCTTATCTTAGCAGTTGTTTCTTTAACTTTTTCACTAAATCTTATGACTCTTATCTCATTATTGGATTTTGGTTACTATATATTCCAGCAGTGAAATATTTAGAATACAAACACTAATATGCTTCAAGAATAAATGGTTTTCTCCCTTGAATCTATAGGTGGATGAATAGCCAGTGCTTCAAGGGAGCAAGGTCCTTTGAATACTTTCCACAGTAATGGATCTCATAATTTAGGCCAAAGTAAATTGGCACAGCTCTTAAATCAACTGTAGTTCACTTTGTTGTGCTGTTGACTGCCAAACATATGCATACACCTAGAGATATGTACACACATATTCCAGAAAAAGGTTACGTTTCTTGCCTGAAGACTTGTGCACCTCATCAGCAGCTAACAGCAGATTTTTGACATGTGGATTTTAAATTAAAAGCCAATAAGGCATGAATACCCTTGTAGAGCCAGGACCGCGACAATGGTCAAAATAATTTCCCTGATTATGAAGTCACTTGCCACGGAAAAGAAAATAATCTGTGACATATCTGTCTCTCACTTGGAAGAAATTATTTTTTGAGATGGTGCAGTTTAAGATTCAGGAAGAGTAGAGCAAGTAATTCTGACATGATAGAGCAGCATAAAGTTGCTCTGTTTGTAATCTGTAATTTGTAATGTATTTTGGAAGTATTATGAATGCGCAAAAATATGTTTTTTAAGATTCAGAATTTAGGGCAAAGAAAACAATATTTTTTACTAAGAAATAGTAGTTCCAGTTAACCTGTCATAATCCTGAAGAATCTTATGGTTACTTAACAATTGTGTTTGCTGCACAAACAAGAGCTAGAAAGATAATAAGAAGATAATTAGTAGTTAAAAATGTTTTTTCCAGGTTCTTCTGTCAAAAAATGTCGATTTTAAGTTTTCCCCCTTGCTTTCTATTTCTATGTGTGTGCTAAACATACAAAAAAAAAAAAAAAAACCCAAACCAAAACAACCTCATAATCATCCTGTGGATTAGAAGTACTTAATATTGCTAACTATTAGTTAGTAATAACTGAATGAATTCCAGCATTTTGCTAGAAAATGTCCAGCTCTTGGAAGAATTTTCCCACAGCTTCCTACTCTACAGTATGTGCACACAGACACACACAGAATTTCATCTAATGTTTTCCATTAGAACAAGCCAAGCACATATTTGTGACACAAGCAGAGGAAAACCACAGTGGTCTGTGAAGTACTTACCTGACAAAAGGTTAGTCATTTCAATGGAGCAGGTGACAATCCTTCAAACATATCCTGTCATGGTGGCAGAAGCCACATCAGAAGATCTAAACATTAACATAACAGGAGTACTGATGTGAGACTTTATCTTGTTGACATGGAAAAGCATATGTCTCTATTGGAGCAATTCAACTAATGTTAAAATATAATTTAATTGTAGTATTTCCTCTCCTTTAGTTGGTGGGGTTTTTTTTGTTTTTTGTTTTTTTTTAATTTCGGGTTACTCTGTGAACTAAGTAATTTAAGATGTTGAGTATTTAAATTGAGACCCATAACATTGTTATGGTTTTCCTTAGTGTATCTTCAAAAGCAATTCAAAGAGTTATTTTTATCTTGCTTCCAGAAATTACTGGTATCAGGTTTGTCAGGGCTCCTCAAGTACCAGTAGAGGGAGAGGATCCCTGAAAGTCACAATGCCCCAAGGTCCGTAGCATGTTACTGTTACTTCATTCTTGACTTCAATAGTATGAAATGTTCATTTGTGCTTTTCATAATCCAAGGTAATGTGAGCTGTTTAAATACCTTAGCCATTTAATACAAAAAGTCCATTCAAAATTGAATGTAACTAGATTCTGAGCATGTTGCCCAGTGTAAACACAGATTATAGTTCCTAATTTAAGATCTAAGCAAGACTATTAGGCATCTACTGGGAGAACTAGATGCTTTTCCTTTAAAAGGTTTGATTTCTATTTGGGTTTTTGTTTGTTTGTTTGTTTTGAGGTTTTGGGTTTGGCTTTTTTTTGCTTGTTTGCTTTGGCTCTTTGCTGATTCTGAAAGCTGAGAAATATTTCTACAAAGTACTAAAATGCTGAAGGTGGTTTGCTAATAATTTAGCATTGTTCCTAAAGGGGTTTTGTGGAATACAATTGTTTATAATTCTTGCATTATCACAGAGTGGGGTCAAGTTGGCTAGGGCCACAGAGGTCATTTTGTCCAACCTCTCTATTTGAGCAGGGTCATCCTAGAGCACATGGTACAGGATTGCATCCAGACAGCTCTTGAATATCTGCCATTGAGGCAGAATCCACAGCCCTTCTGGACAATACTTGGTTATCAGCACAGAGAAGAATTTCTTCCTCAGATTCAGGTGGGACTTCTGTGCATCTGTTTCTGCCCATTGCCTCTTGCTCTTTGGGTTAGCACCACTGAGAAGAGCCCCTTGACACTGTTCCTTCAGATACTTACGGACCCTGATGAGGCCTCCTCTCTGTCATCTCCCCTTGAGGCTGAACAGGCACAGTAGTCTCCATTTCTCCTTGTAAGAGAGATGATTCTGTGACCTCATCGTCTTTGTTGCCCTCCACTAGACTCATTAAGGGGCTTCATGTGCCTCTTATACTGAGGAGGCCAGAACTGGACACATCATTCCAGATGCTCCTCACCAGATCGAGTAGAGGGGCAGGATCACCTCCTTTGAGCTGTTGGCCACACTGTTCCCAATGCCCCCAGGATACCACTGGCCTTCTGGGCCACAAGGGCATAGTGCAGGCCCAAGGAAAGCTTGTTGGCCACAAAGAACCCCAAGTGCTTTTCTGAAGTGTGCTTTCCACCAGGTCAAAGTTACATTTATTTAACAGGGTGATAGACAGAAATACCTGTACAGGCATAAATCTTTTCTTTGTTAGTGATTTTTTGTTTCCATTTTGGTTTTAGTATTTCTCTCAGTTTAGAGAAATTAATTTTAATAGACTTGCATTTTTTAGGATACTGTTGAGATAATATATAATATAAAAAGGGAAAGAATCTATACAGATACTAGTGTATTCTTTTTTTTAAATATTAACATCACACTAAACTCAAAAAGTATTTTAGCGAGCAATTTCACAAGCATGAGTCTGAAACTATTTATCCTTTTCTCTCGTGCACAGCTCATTACATGCTTGTGTGCTGCTCTGTTACTTATAAACTTGTTAATGCTTCCTTTGAATAAACTTGCTCAAAGTAGCTCTGGCCACTTTGATATGCTACCATTTACTGCTCCTCTGGCAGCTTATCCAACCTAAGCCTTGCAGTTTTGTGTACATGTCATCTGTGATTCAGAGGAACACTGACACATTCCAGAGTGAAAAAAAATACTTTGTTACCCAGATAAATTTTGGTGCTTCTCTATATTTCAAGATATGGCACAGATATTGACTTAGTGGTACTCATTTTCAGTTGTACTCTTATTCTTTTACTGAGAAAGTAAAGCTATATTGATGTTTCATTTTCTCAGCTTATCTACATTTCATAATACTTCTTCAACTATGGGAAAGCAAAAGAAGGCAGAAGTGCTTGTATTTTACCTTTAGACACCTCCCTCTAATATATTTCAGTCTGTTTGTGGTGACCTACTTCAAGATTTTTGTTTTCCTGGAGACTGCTGTGAGCAAGTCTTTATTTGTACCTTTGAGACAGAGATTTTAAGTCTCCGCATTTATAAGAAATGCAGGGACATCCATACAAATTACAAATCTCAACAATAACTTTATCAGCTTTCTTGAGGTACCTAAAAAAGAAAAACCTCAAAAAATCCTAACAAAACACACTCACAAAAAAAAAAAAAAAAAAAAAACAACTTGCTGAATTTACCTTGTTTATTCAATTTGGAGATCCACAGTAAAAATCTGATTTCATGTAATGCTTCGAACATTCCTTTAAAAGTAGTTGTCATGCCGTATGACATGAGACATGATCTTGGTATTCTGAGTATTCTAACTCAAACACACTTCTTTCACTACTAGCCTTGATTACTGCCAGGTACTTAAGTTTTGCTCGAATGAAAATGGGATATATTGCATACATGAATAAAAGTAGACTTGAGCAGGACTTCAAAGGATGGCTTGTAGGAGGCAAAAAAGAGAAAATGCCATCAAAGTACAATTGTATGAGTAATGGCTGACAGCAAATCTTATTGAAGTTGTTGCAGTCCCCAGTTGCTTGTTGCTGTTGGAAGTTAGGTTTTCAGTGATCTAAATGAGGAACTGCTTTGGTTTTCTGTCTGGCTTCTCAATGTCTTGGACCACTGTGAAGCCAGTTAAAACAGATTTATGAAACAATTTGTACAAAAATCTCTTCAAGTAATGGAATTTTGCATATTCTAGATCTACTAAAAGAACTAACAAAGCTTAGCCCACTAGATAGTACAGAAAACACTGTCATACAAAAACTGAAAAGTTGATCAGTGCTCTGTTCCAGCAGGTGTAACAAGACAGTCCTGCCCTGAAAGAGTTTACAATGGGCATTTTCAAGCTTCCTCTGAGAAAACTGAGCCACTGAGGCTATTTAGACAAAATCTTAGCCACTGTAAAAAAACCTGACCTCCTTTAATCTGCACCTGTTATAACAATATTATTAAAACCTTGTTTGATAACTTTTTTGAAAAATAAGTTGTATAGTACTGCATCCCCATTTTCATGCTAGGCAATATCTTGAACAATTTATTAAAAGAAAAAGAAGAGGCAGAAGGGAGAGACATCTTTAATACTTATTTGCTTTAATACTTATTAGGTTTTTAACTTATTTATCCAGGTGAAGTCTGGTAGAGAGTTATTTTGTTAGGCAGCCTCTTTGTAAGTTAAATTACTTTACATAAATATGGCAAATATTTGGGTTAATCTTTCAGATTAGTATAGATACAACCATGGAAGACATCGCTTATTGATCTTTTAAGGAAAGGTCTGAGTGAAAACATTCAGTTTCTCAAAGTCATGTAATAAATTGTGCAAGGTTACTCTGGTAAATATCTGCACATTATCTTTAGAGTTGTAAAATAAATTTCTGCTGTTCTTAATATTTGAATTTGTGGGGTTTTTAAAGAAAAAGGCTGCCACAGAGATCTGGACTCTTCCTTTTGTACAGCCCCTGATGCAGAGATTTTTGAAGGATGTTATCTCTCTGTTCTTGAAATCTTTTTGGCAGCAACATGAGCAATTCAGCTGTGAATGAAGTCAACAGAAACTTTGTCAAGGAAATGTCTACTTTGATAACAGTAAATTATTATTCTGGTATTAGAAAGCGTACTAGTCTCAGTTTGGGCATCCAAAATGGAGTATATCTGCTTTTTCTATTCCAATGTCACAATTTAGTGTTTGATTGGAAGGATTTTTGTTGTGTTTGGGTTTGGGGGATTTTTTTTGAGTTTTTTTTGTTTGGTTTTGTTTTTGTGGGGTTTTTTTTGTTTGGTTTGGTTTGGTTTTTTGTGGTATTTAGTGATTTATTGTATGGAAATACTGATGAACCAAGCCATTTATTAAACTGAAATTCACAGATATTATACAAAGCTATATATCCTACAATAAACAATGGAAAATTAAATACTGAAATTAAATGAGTGCTAATGATTCTGAGACAAGCTATGTGTAAGTACAGTGGGAAAAAAATTGTAACAGATGGGGGTTGGAAAGCCTGCCAAGTTAACCAAATCTTAATTCTGATACTTACTAAGTGATGAATAAATCTAGAGAAAGCAATCTAAACATGCATCTAATCAGAAAAATCTATTTCAATTTACTTGTACTGTTTTACTTTATTCCCCACAATTTTATGCGCTACAACATTTTAGGTTGAATTAGTTCCTCTATTTATTGTTTATCCATTCTAAGATAAAAGACCTGTATGCAGGACTTCAAATGTTCAAATCATTTGCCATATGGTCTTAACTCCCCATAAAAGGCACTTACACTGACATAAATTTCTGTGTTGTTTGAAAAATTCATTATTGCTCTCAATACTTCTGGATGTTGACACATCTTTCAGATACATGTTTCTTCAAATTTCCTGAAGATTTTTGCAATTTCATTCCGAATAATTGCTTTTGTAAATATCGCAGACTGTATTTTCTTGTAAACATGCTTATAATAGCTATATTATATTAACAAGATTAACATAAAATTGTAATTAATTTTCCTCTTTGACCTGACAATGCTGTGTTTTGATAAATGCTAAACTCTCTTGGTAGGTTAGTAGAGCTACAAAGGAAGGAATCAAATTGCTGGCCAATTAAATATAGGGCATAAAGAGCCAAGTAGAATAATTCAGGACTCTTTAATAAATGAGTCATTTAAAATTGCAATATCTCATTTTCTTGACAAATATTCTAATGTGAAGAGAAAATGGCTAAATATTTATCCTTTCTCGTGACAGATAGTAAGAAATGGGGAAAGGATATTAAATTAATCTTATTATAGGCTTAATGTAAGTCTTTCCATTCTTCTTAATTTGTATTCTCAGCCCTCAAAATTTACAGAGACTTTGTTCATGTCCATTTAGCTTGTATGAAGAAGGGACTTAGTGTGTCCATACTTCTATTTTTTCTCTTGGTAAGGCCCTTTACTGGGAGTTAAAATTAAGCTGTCCTTCAGGTATACAACCACTGTATAATACCTTAACCCCCAGTGTTCATGAGCCTCTTTCCCCTTTAATTTAGAATGTAATAGATGGCAGCAGGAACAGATTCTCAGCAAAATTTGCATCTGTCCTTCCAGATTATTTCCCAGGAAGGTGGAACCACTCCTCACAAACTGGTGGGTGTCACAATTGTCAAAGCAGAAACAACTTGTATCAGCTTCTACAGATTTTTGGCTTATGTAGTGGCACCAAATGTAGCCATAGATGTATGCGTTTCTTGGATTAAATAAATGTAATATTCTTTGAACCATCCTAGTACTTCTAAGAATCTGACAGATTCAACAGAAGAAAAACAATCTAGAAAAGGACAGCCAGTCACTGGTGCACAGGTGTCACATTTTCTGATCATATCAGATACTAACCATAAATATTAAAATATGTGGAATAGGTTATTAACAAGAACATTTTTCTGTAGTGAATTTTTAAATTATCTTCTGTGCAACATTGAATAGCTTTAAGTCTCTCCTGAACTCTCAGCTTCTTCCCCAGAGAAACAAGTCACTTCATGTATCTCTTTGACTGTCAAAACTCTTGGGCCATTTCTGCCAAAGCAAAAAATAAAAAGGTAGCAGTCTCTAAATGTTGAACTTATATAAAAATTGAAGTTTCACTGACAGTTGCAGCCAGGGAGGTATGAGAAATAATTTATTACAAGTAAAACTGTTGCATGGTCAAATTTAAATATGTGTCCACAGAAAAAAAGTCATTGGTAATCCCAGAGCTCACAGAATTACAATTTCTGTACAACCAGAAAGGGGATGCTAAGATTATATGATGACTTGGTCAGAGTATCTCCAACAGATCACTGCCATAACTTCAAAGCTGCTGTTTTAAAGAATTATTTTGATGAGGACTTCTCCTCTAATGGTGTTAGTTGGGAATGCTCTCTCACTTTTTCCTCTCAAAAGAGACACTTTGAAGTTGTTATATCTTGAAAATTATCTCCCATTCAGGAATTGTGTCACTCATAAAGCAGGCTTAACTGCTCTTAAGTCCTCTGTCTGCTGATGTCCTTCAAAAAATATAAAAGTATATTCTCATACCACTAAGCCAGTTTTAATATGCTTATGTAAAAAACTTTCTCCTTTATATTAGGGGAGGATAACACAGTTGATGAAGCCAGATCCATGCATGTTGTTTTGAAGGGCTCTTGGGAACAATTCTCTGTCACCCTGGACTTATGACAATGGTATTGATAAAGTTTCCAAATTTGTCCTTCATTTAATGAGAAATATCTGCATTTCTCCACCCTTTGATGAGAAGTCATTTCTTGGAATTCTCTGCTGAGTGTAAGGATGGCTGCCTTGGGAGCTATCAAGCATTAAGTATAACCTGTTTATTTCTAGAAACTGCATAATATGCTTCATCAATCTATCTATGCTTGCTTCCCCTACAAGGAGTTTGCTACTTGTTCAAATAGGATAACCAGAAATTACCTGTCTCAATGGATTTTTCAAGAGTTTGAAATTACACTTCTGCTCCTTTTAAAATTTCCAGATTCACCTGAATAGGAGTAAGAAAATATTTTTTATTTGGATTAACTGTAAAAGATGGAGGTGGAATCTGTTCCATATTGTCTCACTTGACTGCATAGGGATTCATTTAGCAGCTTCCAATTTCTTACCTAGTCTTTTAGCAGGGTCAGTTTCAGTGGATGTATAAATTTGCATGCAACAAATATAAAAAATTCTTCATCGAAGCCCTCAGTAAGTAACTTTGGCGTCACTGTCCAAATAATTTTTTAGCTCTCATGCACTTTCTTCATCATATTGCTGGGTTTTTTGGTGGTGATATGTGGGGATTTTTTGGTTTTTTGTTGATCTTGGTTGGTGGTGGGTTTGGTGGTTTTTAGCAGGGGGTGGTTTGTTGGGTTTTTTTTTTTATTTTGGTTTGTTTTTTGTTTGTGGTCATATGTGTTTTACTGAAGAGCAATAAATCTAATCCAGAAGTTACATTCTCTGCATGATGGAGAAATACCTTGTAGGCATGTTTGCACTCATTTTTAAAAAGTTGACACCTCCAAAAATATTTGCTAAAAAAATAAAAGAACCAACTAAAACTGAGTAACAGCTCAGTAAGTTTCCTGGGGGCGGGGGGGAGGATTGCTTTCAACCCTTCCGAATACGGAGGCCTGGGAGGTGGTTAGAGTTAAGTCCTTTATGCATGTGTACTCATTGCAATAATGCAAATACTACAATATTCCAGTCCCTTCTGCTTCATTGTGTAATTGTGCCAAGTAATAAATCTTGAAAAAAATAGTTTTCTTCCAGAAATTTGATTACCCATAATTCTTGGATATAGGGACACATAGGCTAAAATACAAGTTTTAATTAATGACTCAACTTTTTTTTTCCTGGGACCTGGTATTCAGGATCACTTCTACTTACCTGACTGCTGCCAGCAGGCCTACCTAGAAATTCAAGAAAATATTGAAAAAATGAGGTTAAATACTCCATGGATTCTTATATTAAAATAATTTACTTAGCAAATTAATATTTTTTTCTTGCAAGCATTTTTTTCCTTTGCAATGATATGGACTATTTGGTCATGTAGATTATAATATCGAGTGCATGTTTGAGCCAGTACACAGAACTACATGATTTCTTTTTTAATTTTCTCAATTAATTGACAATGTTAATTCACAGAAAACACATCTTGACATTCTAGAGATTAGTATTAGATTTTAGCCTCAGTAAGATATCTCAAATTTATGGCACTGGAAACCTGTTTAGAAGCACAAATGGATTGGAAAGACAGGATTGGGGCCATAGTATGGCAAAATAATTCTCGGTATAGCAAAGCTGTTACAGAAACCTGAGCACCAATGGAAGGATGCAGAGACTTAAACTAAGGCACACTAAGGAAAATGAGAAAGTGTCATGGCTAAAAAAAATCACTAAAAAAAAAGATTAATTTCTACTGACATTGTGTGATTCAAACTTTCTCAAAAGAAACTAAAGTGGAAGTGCCACTGGATGTCAAATGCTGAGGTGACTCAGAAATAAAACTTTTTTTCTAAGGTGTTCAAATTTTAAGGCAATCAGATAGACTCTACTGAAATAAATTTTGATCAATAAAATCTGTCATATACATCAAAGTGCTGTCCCTGGTGATTCCACGTCTGTGGCTCTGTCATTTAATTTGCACAGTATTAGCTGGACATTGCTAATGCTGTATGCTAGTTACACAAAAGCAATTCTGGTATAGAAAGGTTTTGATGTTGGAGGGACTTATGTGATCTGCTCATGACTAGTGTTAGGTTTTGCTACACCTGAATTGACCCACCTCTTCTGAGAGAATCAAAAAGCTCTTCCTGAAAAGAATGAGGGTGAAAAATTACTCTGAGGAGTAGCTAAAAAACAAAATGAACAAACCAAACCAAAAAACCCCTAACCAAACAACAAAAACCCCCACCACTAAAGGATTAAGTGGTTAAAAGTATAAGGAGAATGCCAGTGGAAAACAGAGTGAAACACCCTTGGCAGCATGTGTTTCTGTCTATAAGTAACCAAGGAAGGATTAAATGCAAGAAATTTTTTTTTTTCCAAAGATGTGACAAGCCAAGTGACTGTAAATAATCTTCCTCCCACCCCCACATCATCTTCTTCCCACAGTGTTCCAGACAGTTGGGCTGGAGGGGATCAGGATGAATCTGGCAAGGGAATTCTGTAACTTTGGTAGCACACCGAGAGAGGAGTAAAATGGGGGGATATGTGTACACATAATACAGACTACGTGGGGATTTTTTCCATATTACAGAAGTTCCCTTCACCAGGAGAATGAATACCAGCTTTCCAGGAATTGGACCCAGGCAGTGACAATGTCCAGACTGAGTCTGTCCTGGAGTGTAGTTGTGCACACTGCCAGCACCAGCTGTGTGAGCGGGCTCTCAGTGGAGGAGTTCCCAGAGCTCCTGGGTGGCTCTGTTCCCCTCTGCTGACTTTGCCTCATCTTGGTCTTCATCCACCAGCCTTTCTGTGAGGGAGCAGCAATGGGCTAAACCCAGCCTGTAGTGATAGTGTGGAGAAAATCTTGGGAAGAAAGTAAATTCTGGGCCTGCACATTACATTTGCCACTTTAGAAAAGGCCTGACTCGTATTGTACATGTTATTGCCAGAGTTCGAATTTGGAAATGACAATAATCACTCACCAGTGATGATGAGACCTCTGTTCCTTTTCATGGAAAAACAGCATCAAAAGAAAATGCACTGACTATTCCCACTTAAATAATCACTTGTTAAAGTAATAGTTTGTATAAAACTAAAAAATAAATGCAATTTAAAAAAAAACATTTCCAGACCCATTTTTTCAACATGGAACTACAGTTTTGTGGAATGTCTTCAGAAAAATGCTGTGTAGGAGAGAGTGAAGCCTTTGCCCTCCTTTGAGGAAGAGATGATGGGGAAGAGTAACTGAGGAGAAGATGAGATGAAGTGTGGATGGCCAGCGTTTGTCACCCATCTGTACTCCTCGATGTCTCACAGACACACAAGGTGAGCAAAACATCCTTTCCTAAGATCCCCTTCTGCACTGGTGCTAGACAGGAGCTTTGGCTCACTGGCCATGGGTTGGAACTGTTCCATTTTTTTACCGTTTTCCCATTTTACATCATCCCTTCCTTTCCACAAGATTATGGGTGCTGAAAGAGCACAGAAGGATTCTAGAAGATACCTGTTTTTCCCTTCTCTTTAGTATCTGATCCTAGAGCCATTGTTTACAAATTCTTTTTGAAGTCGCTGGTAGCATCTGCCTCTGCAGCTTCTTGCAGCAATACTTTCCATAATTTCACTACTTACTGTGTAAAGAAGCACTTTCTTCTGCCTTTTAGATTCATTGCTTCATAGCTTTCTAAAAATATACTGGCTTTTAAAAAACAAATATATTGTAATGAGTTTTAAATTCATCTAACTTTTTGAAAACTCAAGAAAGATTAAGTGGCATATTGTGTTATAAACCAAATTATTAGCTACAGTTGTTATAGTTTTAATGAATATTATTTGGTATCTAAATCAGCATTCTGATTTTCTGAGGGGATCCTACAAAAACAACCATTTCCACTGGGGTCCTACTCGAAGGCAATTTAATAGAATATAACAAAGTAATTTTTTAGTGGTAAGTTAATAAATCCTGGCATATATGTTAGGATGCTGTCCATGGCTACTTTATCCTGGCACAGTAATGCCATAGCCTTTCTTCCAGTGAAGTGCTTCAGTAACATGGTTTATACGTGAGGTATTTAGTTCCAAATTATTAATGACAGCAGGAAATATATGAAATGTTCATGCTACAAATTGTGCTTCAATATATAGATAGAATTCCACGTGCCTAGGTGCAAAAATACAGTATAAGGGCTTGGAATTTTAAATATCTGAAATATGAACATTGGTTTTACATTTTAAGCCAGGGCAAGCATTCATATCGACAACTAACTTTTAGTTCGTTTTTTAGCAGCTGAGGCAGAGAAGTATTCTGGACTGTGGTTTTACTTTTTCTTAGAGCTGTCCAAACCTGCTCTGGACTGAAAAACACTGGGACCTCACACCTGTGGCCCACTGGGGCCCGGGAGATGGCATTTTCCAGTGCAGGAGGGAATGGTGACAGACTGAGTCAGTTGAGCTACACCCCACTACAAGGACTTTCTGAATTTGCCATCTCTTCAGAACAGTGAGAGGTTTTATTGTTCAATATTATTCATTTTTTTATGCTTGTGAATACTTTGCTTGCTAAATAAACAGTTCTTTCCACTTTTCTCCAAGGAAATATTTCCCCAAACTAGCTGTGGGGGGGGGACACACCACTTGAATTTGCTTTTCTACAGGGACCTCTAGGAAATTTCAGAGGTTTCCTCCCAATTTTTGCCCTAAACCAGAACATTATTTTTAGGATGTTCTGGTTCATTTGGTCCTATAATTGTATGTTGAAGGAGTTATACTGACTCACAAAAGAATAATACTAAGAACTAGAGATGTTCAGTTGCCTCATTGTAGAAACCACTGATTTTCTTCTCCTCTCTGTGACCAGAGCCACAGTTTCAAAGAAATAGCAAGCTATCCTTCTTAAATGTTTTTCTGAAAACTTCAGGAATGTGAGATTGTGCAGTTTGCCAAGTTAGGCTCTTAAGCAGCTTGGGTTGTTTGTGTTTTTTGTTTGTTTTCTTTTAAATTTGGTTTGAGGAGTTTGTTCCCAAAATACCCTGACATGGCTGAATATATAGCGAAATCATTAAGAGAATGCTCATTACTTTTAGTGGAACAAAGTGGTCAGTTCAACTCTTAATCCAGTGTTTTGATACATTTCATAAACCAGGTGGAAAAGAGCAAGAAACAGTGAAAAATGAAAAAAAAAAACCCCAAACAATTCCCTTTACAGAAACAATAGCTACAACTTTTAGAATTCAACAGAGGTTATACTAACCTCTTACTGTTAATAACAAATGCCTGCTAAAGAAACATGGAAGTTAACTGACCACAGACAAGCAGAAGCAGACCATTAAAGGACTCCACAGAGCAAAAAATGGAAGGGAAATTCTGAAACACTGCTGGTGAACTATTTATATTCCTGTTATGGAGTGAAAATATTGATGGACAGAAGTTCTAAGACTCAATTCAAATTATGCTTTCCTGAATTTAGGAGCTTTTTAACATAGAATAAGTAATCTGTTGTCTGTCAGAGATGTAATCCGTTGTCTGTCAGAGATAGTCATGTCATATACACAAATGAAATAAAGCTATCTAATTATTTTCTATAGAGTTTCAAAATTTTCTGTTAAAGTACCCATGGGTAATTAATGTCAGAGACCATTTAACTACCTTAGAAATCAAACATTTCCTCTCATGCTGACTCATGATGCTGGAATGCTTGAGAAGAAATCAGTTGCTTGCAGCAAGCACTAAGCGCAAATAATTCATTTAGGTATCACACATCCTTACAGTCACCTACTAAGGCAAGCATGAGGCATTAAATTTCTGCAGTCTTTTTCTGCCAATGACTTTTTCATTTTTATCCCTTAAGTACTGATTAAAGTGTTGGAATTGAGAGATTACATCAAGTTAAACTACACCTGACGAAAATGAAATATATAGAGAGAAAAAAGAGAAGATGCCAATGTTAAAATGTTGACGCAATTGTGTATCTGTTTTCCATTCTGTAGCAGTTCCCTGAAATATGATATAAAACCTGAATAGTCCTAAGAACTAACTCTACTCTTATTGTGTGAACAGCCCCCTTTATAAAATCATAGATGAGCATGATTTCCTTACCTGCTGAATTCAGATCTAGTAGGTTTTTGAATCAGTAAAAGGATGTTAACAAGGAATTGTGATGTCCAAATATCTTTTCTAAAGGATTTTGTCAAGACTATATGCTATACCTGTTCTGCTATTCATGTGGATTTAGCCAAGCTTTTGTTAAAAAAAGATTGGGAGCTTGCTATGCCTTTAGGGGTTCCCAAAAAAATCCAAAATAAAGCAAAGGAGGGCTATTAGATTGTGATAATCTCAAAATTGCCACAGTTATACCTTATTTCCTACAGAAGCTCTTTAGCTGAAAACATGTTTAAGAAGGAAAGAAGACATAAACAACCCACCAGAAGAGAGTGAAAAACTGATTTAAAGCATCCAGCTCATCTGGCTTTCTGTAGCCCATGGCAGTATGAGATCCATCATCACCCCCTGAGGAACTCCACTCCTGATCAGTTACCAGTTTGACTTTGAGCCATTAACCACCACCCCCTTGAGCTTGGCAATTTAGCCAGACACCCACCCATCTCTGGTCCATCTGTCCAGGTCTTAGAAGCTTGTCTGTGAGAAGGCTATCAGGGAGACTGTGTCAAAAGCCTTGCTAAAATCAAGGAAAATGACAACCTCTGTTCCTAGAAAATAATTTTTATAGACAGCAACCAGATTGGTCAAATGGGACTTACACTTGACAAATTGATGTCGGCTTTTTCCAATGACTTTCTTGTCCTTCACATCCTTCCACAAGTACCTGCTCTTGTTCTTTGTTTTATGGTTCAGGGTGTAAATTGCTTTCCCAGATGTTGAGCTCCAAGGGCTTCATATTATGGTATTTTTTGACACATATGAAAGGTATTTATAAGACTATTGCTGAATACTCTAATATCATCCCAAAATAAATTTACAGTTAAAAATTAATAGAATATGTTAATGTTTTTAACTTTAGTAAAAACTGTAGTCTTTTATTAGAAATTTGTTTGATAAATAAATATTTTACTTCCTTATGGCTGAATTTGAAGATAAATTTTGACTATTTTTCTTTTTAAAACATGAAAAATAAAAAAAAATCTTATTAAGAGAATGCATTTACTGTAACATACTTCCAGATACTTACAGCAAGCCAAGTTTCAAAAAAATAGTGAGTGCTATTTGCAAGAATTATGTATTTCTAGTTCTTAATCGGTGTTGAAAATTTTCCTTTGTCCTTTGTTGCCTTCTTGAGATTTTCTAAAGATCTTGTGGCTTTAAGTAGTTTGACTATTTTTGATGATCTCTTAAAGCTTTTGTACTTGCTTGGGAGCAGAGAAAGCTGAATGTCACTGCTCTGTCAAATGTAGGTGAGTGATGTCGCATTACGGTCAGTGGCTGTTTGGAGCCAGAGGGAGCAATAGACTGGTGAGATATATATATATATACATATATATATATATATATATATATATATATATATATATATACATATATATATATATATATATATATATATATATCTCCAAGGCATAGAAACAGGAAAATAAAATAAAGAATGAAATTGCTATTAAAATTATGGAAGCATCATTCCCCTCCACTGCAAGTCAAAATGCTGACATTAACAATTTATTTCATCTCCACCTACCCCAGGGCCCTTTACTGTCCTTTTTTATAGCTCTAGAAACTATCACAAACCTTTACAGAACCAGGTTTTGAAGTTTGTGCATGTGAGTTTCGAATGTTAAACGTGTGGCTTGACAGGAGACAGCATACAAAGTTCTACATTTGGGCTTTTTTGTTGCTGTTGTTTTGCCAGTAAAACACTTATTTGGGGAACTTTCTATGTGTATAATTTTACATAAGTAAGACGTGATAAGGGGAAGGAAATCACTCCTTTCATGCAGTTGTAGAGATGATAAGGTTACCCCTGAGCCTCCTTTTCTCCAGGCTAAATAGGTCCATCTCCCTCAGCTGGTCCCCCTAAGACTTGTGCTCCAGACTCTTTATCAGGTTTATTGCTCTTCTAATGAGTAGCACTATATTTAAGTTTTCACTATTTTGTTAAAATTATGAAAGAATTTCTCTCAGTATCATTCCTTTCACTTAGAATTCTCTAATACTGCCATGTAAAAAGGTAGGGTTTTTTTAAATAGGTAAAATTAATTGAAAAAAAGCTAAATTAATATCTTTGATTTTGAAAGATTAAATTTATATTGGCTGATAAAATAATTAAAGTATGAAATCCAGTGAATTTGCCCCATTAGCATTTTCTAAATTGACCTAAAATTGAAAAATAATTGCTACAATAATTATATTTTCTGAGGAGTCAGATGTACAACATTTGAAGCTGATCAGGAAATACTTGAGTTTGGAGGTACCTGATTTTAGAGACAAGAAGTTCCTAATGATTGATAACAAACTTCTAAATGCATTTTTGTTCAAGTCTCTGATGGTCCTTTTCAAAGGCCATCTTGAATGTTTGCATCCTGGTGCTCAGGTGTGGTTTAATGTAAAATGATGCTTTGTTGTGAATGACGGAAACAGCAGGCACAATTCAGTCAAGAGATGACAAGGCTTTTCATTGTGAAGTTTTCTGCTTAAACATTAATTCTTGTAGGTATTCTTCTCAGTGTGGAAAGCCTCATGTTAATTTCCATTAATCCATAGGTTGTAGAAGCTTAAAAAGTTGAAAGATGTTTTCAAAATCTTTTTGCGTATAAGGTACTCTGTCTAATAGCTTCTTGAGTACTGTCTGAGTGAAAAATCTATCAGCCCTTTAGCTTCATGTTTGGGACCGTGTATTTGATGGTTTTATGATTTTGTAGCATGTGTTTGTGGTGAGAATAGGCATCTACCTGCCTGACTAAATAAAAACAACATAGGAAAAGGACTTTTTTTCAGTGAGTGATTGTTATCTCAGATGTGGCATGAAACAACTGTGTTCTGGGAAATAAAGCAATGCACATTGAAGAGCTAAAGGACAAAGAGATTATCTGCTAGACTGACCCAGGGTCTACAAGCAAGGAAACTGCCAGCTAAACAGAAGTCCATGAATATACATCACAGCCATGCTGAGCTGAACCATGTCCCCAGTCCTTCTGCCCACACACTCGAACAAGCCAAGCAAGCAGGAGGGCAGGAACCAGAAGAGCAATTTTTGCTTTGCTGTGCCTCTGAATGCCTCTGAATGCTGTATCAGACAGAATCTTCTCTTTACTCTTTACGTGATCTAAAATAATTTGAGACATTAGGTTGACTTCCTAGGATGCAACATTAAAAGAAAGAAGAGAAAAGGAACACCTGCTGTGAGTGACTAGAGTCCTAATTCAAAGTTTGTCTCTACATTAATGACATTTTTGCTCCACCTACTGGTAGGAAGGCTTGGAGCCTTCTGAATTGCCATCAGGCACTTGCACCTCCTTCTGCAATTAGTCCTCCCACTGAGGCTAGAAGAATCAATTTCAGTGTGCAGAAAAAAGAAATCAGGAAATGTTGATACCTTTTTCTAAAAGTTTTGGAGTGGGAGAGAAATTTTAATTTTAAGGGAGAAATAAGCATCATGTCTCAAAATGCGCAAACAGAGAAGTGTTCCCTGTGTTAAAGATGGCTGGTGCTCCTAATTTTGGAATATAAAACAATGAACAAAACAACTCATCAAAAATAAAAAAATTCCCCCTCCAAAAAATTCTAAAAATTTATACCTTAATATTTTATGTGTTAATTGGTGTATTGTCTAAAATCCATCTTGCTATGACAAAGCACAAAACTGTCCTTATATAATCTTCCTTTCTTGCCTTATGGCATAAGGGAGCTGACAGTCATTCTGAAATGCTGATTTGATAGCAGTGAGTGTGTCTCAGTTCCGATTGCTCATTTTGCCACATTTCTTGATTACTCTGTGATGTCAAGGAAAATAGGACTACTGAGTTTATTTGCACAGCTGTTCTGATTAGTTATGTTTGGTCTTATGCCAAGAGGTTCTCAAAGGTTTACTCTGTTGTTTCTGAAGCTGTCAGCTTACTGCCTCTGTCTTTTTAGAATGATATCCAAACACATTCGTTGGATGTATTGTTTCAGTCTTACTCACTGGACTGAAGTCAATGAATAAGCTTCTTTGAAAATTACTGGTTCAACAGCTGTAGATTTCTCTTCTAATCGCATGCTGAGGTCTTCATGAGGACACTGTGCTGTAATATAATGGCAATTTTTTAACAAGGCTTACATGGTGAAGTTGATAACACAATTCAAATCAGATTATAGTTTTTCAAATGGGAAAAAATCCCACCAGTAGCTGAGGTTTCATTGGCATTTGGTAGATACTTCTAGTTGCAGTGGGTACAATGCCTGCTCTGTTTGGACCAGTGTATCTGAATGCATGTCAAATCAGGCCCTTCTAATCACATACAAAATCACATACAACAGGTGAGGTTGGTAGGGATGCTTGGAGATTATGTAAACCAATATCCTTACTGAAGTAGTATTAGCTAGATCAGGTTGTACAAGGATGTGCCCTATTGTGTTTTGAATATCATGAAAGATGGAGACTTCACAACCTCTCTGAGATACTTGCAATGTTTCATCTCTTTTACCATAAAGAAGCTTTTTAGACAAACAAATTTAAGCCCACAAAATTATGTTAGTTCTTCATCACATGGGTATCGTAATGAGGTATAAGGTGAAGCACTTCTTTTTCCTCCACAGGACTGGGTCATTGTGACTAAAATCATAAGAAGAATTGGGCTACCTAGCATAGGACTGGAGATGGAAGTCATATCCATGAGTCTGCAAACAGAATTTAAAAAAAAATATTATTCTTTTGTCCCACTCTTATTCAGTGAAGAAACTTTTCCGACACTCACACCCCTAGCTGCAGCTGCCAGTCTCTTTGATTCTGTAGGCTCCCTCTGCTGTGTTTCTGATCTGCCCATGGTTCCACAAGTGTAACAGCAGAGTTTCTGAACTATTCAGAGGCCAAACAAAGAATCAGCCAGACTATTATCCTCTAGATATAATGCAAAAGAAAATGATCCGTACTTTTCAGCAATTTGAACAGGAATACCTGCTCTTAAAGTCATCAATGCTCCCCAAATGATTTCCTTCAAACTGAAAATGTGTAAATTCCAGAAAACATATGAAATTCTGATGCTGCTAAAAAAAATTCCTGTCAGCTATTTATAGTCATTAAACTTTCAGGGATTAAATTCCTATCAACTACTTTTAGAGATTGGAGGAGAATATATCGAGTAGCCCAGGGGGGAAAACTTGGACGTGTTTGCAGATGAAAAGCTCAACGTGACTTGATAATGTGCACTCGCAGCCCAGGAAGCCAATGGTATCCTGGGCTGCATCCAAAGCAGTGTGGCAGCAGGATGAGAGAGGGGGCTCTGTTCTGCTCTGTCCTGGTGAGACCTCACCTGCAGGGCTGCATCCAACTCTGGGGGTCCCAGCACAAGAAGGACATGGACCTGTTGGAGTGAGTCCAGAGGAGGGACTCAAAGTTGGTCAGATGGCTGGAGCACCTCTCCTTCGAAGACAGACTGAGAGAGTAGGGGCTGTTAAGTCTGGGGAAGGCTCCAGGGAGACATTAGAGAACCTTCCAGTAGGCAAATAGGGATTACAAGAGGGTGGAGAGGGTGATGTGGCCTTGAGAGTGCCAGAACAGATTTAGATTAGATGTAAGGGAGAGTGTTTTGCTGTGGGGGTGATGAAGCACTGAGAGACTGCCCAGGGAGATTGTGGACTCCCCATTGCTGGAGGTGTGCAGGGCCAGACTCGATAGGGCCCTGAGACAACCTGGTCTAGGGGAAGGTGTTCCTGCCCATGGCAGGGTGCTTGGAAATGGGTAACCTTTAAGGTCCCTTCCAATCCACACCATTCTATGATTCTCTGAGTTTATGATCCTATAAATTGACTACAATCTGATTAGTTCTGTCTGTTTTTGACTCCCTATTTACGGTCTCCTTTAAGATATTAACTGCATATATCTGAAACCAGATGCTGTGTTCTTTCAGTAAAGATGGGCTCAAATGAATACTTACATGCCAAATCTAAGGCAGCTGGTGAATATTTAGGGGTATTCATCAGAGAAAATATGTAAAAATGAGAAAATATGTCTTTTTATATGTAAACGGACCATTCCAACAAATAGCTATGCTGCATCTGAATTTACTTGGACTTGATGCTGCAGTATTAGACACCTTGTGGGGCTGTGATAGAGCAGGAAATACATGTATGGACATGTACACACATGATCTTTGTGTATCTTCTCAATGGTAACCTCTAATTCCTCTAAGCTGATGGGGATCTCAAAGAGTAAGGACTAGTTACACGTGGTTTCGTTGTACACTCTCTGTTCTGGTGTTTGGCTTAAATTGGTCAGCATTTCTGCCATACAAGAAAGGAAAAAAGAAAAAAGTATTTCAACAAGCAGTAAAAAGCCTTGCTGGGGATAGGCATATTTTTCCTTGTGTCCCTAATTATGTATTTTATATTTTCATTCTAGAAGCATGCTTATGCATTCCAGATACATGGGTTTTATTCTTGTTGCCAAAAAACTATCATCCCAGCTCTGAGGATTGCATTCAACAAAAAGTAACACAGACTCTTTTTTTTTTGTTGATGTTTTTAGCCTTGGGGATCTCTGTTATCACCTGCATTTTCAAACCCTTTCTATCTTCTTGTATTTGTTTCTCAGAGGCCAAAGTTACCTAACAAGGGTGACTATTCTGTGTGATTATTCTGTCAGATGCTAGTTAGAGGAGGAAGGGCTTGTACAAAACAGGCTGATGCTTTAATTTTTTTTTCTGAAAAGGCATCTGTTATGATGTATGGCTTTTATACATGCATATACGCTCATAAAACTATCAGCCTTTTTAGAACATCAGAATCTTACCACTGCAATTAAGACAATTGAGATCTGACAAGAAGATCAGTAGCGTTAGTAGAGCTCAGGAGATTTAACAAAACTAATTAAAATTACCATAATAGGTTTTTTCTCTTTTTACTATTATGATATCACTGGAATGAATTTGAACATGTATCTCAATGCTATTATATCTACTCTGTTATGGTGAAGTTTTCTTACCAGAGCAATCCAACACACTATGGAAAAATACCTCAGTGAAAATGTGGCTAGCTCTAAGGCCATAGGTTTTTTTGCTCTTTTGTGCAGAAAAATGAATGATTTGGACACCTAAAAATAGCATGTATTTGAAAATGAAGCATAAGCATATAAAATAATTAAGGACTTTTTAATTTTGACTAATTGGGGATATTTAGGTTATGTGAAAAATTTCAGGAATATCGATTTTTTTTCTGCCAAGAATTTTAACAAGTACCAATTCTGAATATCTTGGGCTGGCATTAGATAGAAGAGCAGTAGTGATGCAGTAATGTACATAGTTAACATTTTGGTTTTCTGAAGACTGATCAAGGTGAGAAGATATTTTTAAAATCTAACAAGAGCAGTAGTTAAAGAACCTGAAAAATAGGGCTCTGGAATATAAAAGAAGAGTAAAAAGAGCAAAGCAGTGACCCAGACAGAACTTTAAAATAGAGTTTAAAGCTGGTAATACAGGAGTAGAACAGAATTTAAATATGAGCATGCAGAACTTTAAACTCTTTTCTATGGCTAGAGTTATGGATAGAGCAGGAAGTAGATTTAGAGAGTGTATGTATAAGTTTGGATCAAGAAATGGAATGAAGTATACTACTGCTCCTACAAGGTAATTGATGGTCAGATGAAGTCTTAATATGAAATTATTTAACCTTATTTACCGTGTTTCAATGGAGCATAGGCATAGTGGAGCAATCCAGCATAAGAAAGCATGTTTTTTAAAATCTGTATTTACTGACAATTATTTTCTACATGACTTATGTCAAAAATATAGGATCTTATAAGAACTTTAGATTATGAGTTTTTTAATTGCCTACAATTCCTCCTATCACTTCCCAAGATCTACAATATTTTTGAAAAATGAATGAAAAATGCCTGTTTATAACTACTGCTCCTTATTCTTAAAGAATAAGGCTACTAGTCAGTCTGTGTTTTATTCCTCCCTGAAAAAAAGCCTTACTCTTGTTTTTTCTTCATTTTAGCAGAAACTAGAAATACAGCTTTTGCATAGCTTTTTATATTCTTTTTCAAAGTACTGTCAAATCAATCAAAATTGATTTTCCATTTCCCCAATTTCTTGTTGAACTGAAGTATTTTTCTAGAGGTTTACCAAAATAGGGAATCTTTATCTAATAAATTATTGTAGAATAGTCTTAACTGCCTTACCCTCATGTAAAATTCTACTGAAGTTAAAGAAACTGTGCTGGCAGAAAGAAGTAAAGCATCTTATTCACACTGTGTACTCTTGGCCAAGAATTTTATCTCTTCAAGCAACTCTCAGGGAGGAGGAAGGCAGGTTCAGACCTTGTGAAGTGGCATGCGTTAATCTTCTTCAGTTAAAAACTGTATTACATTTTGATTGGCATGTACCTCAGAGCTTACAACTTCTTTTTCTGCAGATGCTCTATTAAAAACCAATTAACTTTCAGCGTAATCAGGTATTTAACTTATCAGTTATGCAGTGAAAAATGTTGGGGGTGATAGCAATGACAAACAGGCTTACCAACTAATCAGCTGTCTAATTAATTTGAAAGTCTTTCATGTTTGATAAAAATTATGCATAATATGAACTGTTTAAATCCTGGGGATAAATATACCTGTGTGAAGGTTTGTCTTGGGATATATTCAGAAGGCAGCTAAAAAATGAGATGTTATGGTACAAAACATTTTGGTTTCTTCTTTCTTATTTTACTTTCCTCATATGCTAATAGAAAAATCTAGAAAGATAAAATGATTTAACTAAGGTTAATTACTAAACAACCTTTTCAATGATGTCAAAACTGATGTTCCAGGGCAGACCTGCATCTGTAATCAGGGAATATTTAATTTCCTGGAAATTTCAGGGCAGATTATTACTTGTCTCCAGTTATTTATAAACATTATGGCCTTTTCATCCTAAACAGGCAATTATTGACAGGGTTTGGGTATTGAGCACTGCAGAATGCCGTATGTGGGAAGAGGTCAGGAGTGACCCTGTGACAGCTAAGCCAGATCCAGCTGACTTGGCAACAAACAATCCACAGCACACCAGAATTTCAGGATGAGGAGCACATGGCAACGCTGCTCAAACATCATTAAGAAATACCAGTAGTTGTAGGGAGTAGGAGAAATGAAAAGAAAGTTGAGGAAGGAGGATGAGGAGGAGGCACAGGAGACAAAAATGGAAATACACGAGGAGATGTGAAGAGAATACTTTCCAGAAACCAGAAAAGAAAATTCAGGAGACACAGGGAAAAAGACACTGCTAGCAATACTGCTAGAAAAGAGCTCTTGAAAGGGTAAGATCTGTGCCAGAGAAGGTCTGAGGACTGCAAGAGCCCTGAAGGACTGCACAACAAGGAGACCCCAGAGGTACTGCAGGCTATGGTGGAGCCAGCTGCTGAAAACTGTGGGATTTGTGACTAGAAAAGGAGAGGTGTTGAGCTGAAGTTGAGCCTATGAGGCCAGGAGAAAGGCTGTTGCCCTATGTGTCGGTATAATTGCATGACTTTTGTTCCTCAATACCTGAACCAATAATCAAAAATTGTGCTAATTATCAATAACTCAAATTAAGTGAAAAAACCCATAGTCAAGTTCTTTTTTGCTTATGAAGGTAATGGAAATAGAAATGTAACTTAACTTCAAATATTTTTTAATTAAGTTTAATTTTTTTCTCTTTGAATTCTAGCTAAAATAAATTAAATTAGCAACATTTTGTCAGACACTCATTTATTGTTGCAGTATTGTTGAAGCATTGTCATTATGGCTTCAGATATCTTATTTTTAATTATTTTTTCTCTGTTTTGATGATGCAAGAATTTTGGGTAGATACCTTTGTATTAATAGTTACATCTACAGAGCTATTTGAACATACATTGCTCAACTTGAATGTTTCTTGCATACCCCAGGGACCAGAAATATAGTCTGGGTGACCTGACTATCTAAAAAGCGCATTAAGAATGCATTTGTACTTTGAGAGTACAAATGCAAGTCAGACAACAGAAGCAGGCAACACTATCCTGATCTATCAATCCAGTCTTTCTTTAGGTTGCCTCTTTCAGAGATTGATAGATAATTAAAGTGCATAACACTCCCCCCGCTTTCAGTTTTGCTTTACTTCCATGTCTAATAAAAGGATCTCCAGGAGATTTTTTAGAATACCTTTACAGAGATGGGGAATAGTGGTAATTTAGCTACAGGCTCAGTTTACCAGCAAGTGTGGATATGGCTCATAAGTTGCTGCTCAAATTATAGCAGGTTCATGGAGAAGGAAGTGGTTTAAAGATTAGCTGGCAGTACAGCAGCTTTCCTCACGTCTTAAACTTATCTGTGAGTCATTCTTTACTGCAGAAAAAGATCTGAACCCAACACTATACTACAGAGGTGTGCCTACAGCTAGCCACTGGGAAATGTAATTATGGATCACTGGAAATTTTCCAGCTGCTCTAGTTATAAAAGAATGGTTTCAGGTAGCTACGGTAAAAGTGCTGCTGTCAGACTATTGAGATAAATTAGAAGACATGGGTATCTCTGTTCTGAAGAATTTTAACATGCAGCTTTTGTTTTCAAACACCTGTTTTTGAAAACAAAAACTCTCTCAGTTTGTACTTTATAAAAAATTCAAAATTCATTAATAGGGACTGGAGCATAATTTTGTTGAGATACTAAGGTGGAAACAAGGTTTTCACTTTTCTTTTGGTTCCTAGGAATTTGTACACTTCCATATAACATTAGGCAAATAAAAGAAAAATGTTCCTCTTTGAATATCCCTCCAGCCTACAGAAGTATATTAAAATTTGAAAAAAAAAAACCCTACAAAGATTTCTTACATTATAAATACAACCATTCTTTGGACCAAGATACACATTATTTTATGCCTAAACATATCTACACACAAGCACACACATCTCATCTCCAGGGACAGCTGTCTCTTGTACTGCTGGTGGTGATTTGATTCAGCAGGCTCCTCATGGAGCTGTGCTCTCTGTGCCCTGGGGAGGTCTGGCAGTCCTGACAATCCCAGCACAGCTTTTGATCTTCTTCTTCTGCTGGCATCCTCTCTGCATCACTGCTTTGCTTCATACCTGGGCCTTTCCAAAAACAAATATGAACCATTTGGGTAATAGGCATGTTTCTAGGTGGATACTTCCATGCAATTTTTTGGTTGTTTCTTTGTCATATCTCTCCATCTTAGTTTAAACAATCAATTCTATATCATTCAATCTCGCTGCTCTGTTAAACACCCCATTCCATGCGAGAGCATGAGAACTTCCCCACTTCTATCGTTAGGCAAGTTTTGTCTTTGATTTTGCCCCAATCTGGACATCACAACCCACAGGAAGTATACAATAAAGAGCAAGCATCCAAGTGTTTCTAGGTTTATGCACCACGTGGCAAGGGATTTTCAGGAAGCAGTTTTGAATCTGAGGACCTCTGTTAATTCTAAGTCTTGCACCGGCCATCTATGTGTAGGTCATCTAGTTCTTAACATTTTTATAAACTGGTGACTTATGAAATTCTTACCAGGGCCTATTTGCTGTGCCTTAGAGATACATATTAAAATAGTTCAGAGTATTTTAGTGTGAATAAACATGACTGATTAAGTGTAACAACTTGTTAGAAATCTCTAATGAATTGCTAAAGGTATAGAATTATATCTTCTAATGTAGTCCCATGCTGCTAGAGGAAGTTGCTTCTGTTCATTTCAGTGAATAAGAAAATATCTTTTAAGTTTATTTTAATATTCATGACAGTCTACTTAATATTCATTGGAGATTTTAGGGAGCTAGCAAAAATGTGATGTAATCCTTTGTTTGCAATACACAATGAGTCTATTTGGATGGATGTGGAGAACAAGTTTTTATAACTGAATTTGACTGGAAATTGCGATGTCCAACCAAATCTCAGTTGATGGAGGAATATAAACCTAGCAGGTTTTGAAAAGACACAGAACTAACAGAAGCATTTTTGGTTTCGTCCCAGGGGAAGCAGGCCATATATACAGGAAAAAGTTGCATAAGGGTTCTGACAGAATCTCTATTTATATTGTATGAGGACATTTTAAAAGCTTCAGGAGAAGATAATCAAGCAACACCAAATTAGTTGTCTTGTTTAGAAAGCATTGAATTTAACAAGAGAAAAGTGCAATAATAATTTAATGCTTCTCAAACTGTTTCAGTTTTAGGTCATGTGCTACACCAGTGTCTCTCCAAGTCTGACATTGCAAAGTTAAAATAAGCATATTTTACTGCAAGAAAATTTGAAATGCTTCAGGCAATTCTTCACTAGTCATTAGTTTAAGTACTTAAATAAAATCTTTTTAACAGTATGATCTTTATTTTTATTCAAGAGAAAAATTTAAATTTGTATTTGGTTACCATAACAAGAATAAATCCAGTGACTATAATTGCCCTTTTCTACTAAAATTTATCTTTTTAGCTATATTAGGGATGATGAAAATCCAGTTGCAATGTAATTTTCAGATGTACTTATTTTCTTTACTTTTCTTCCTTGGACTTTTTGTCACAAACAAAAAAGCATTTGTTGGGTACAAGATTTTACTCTTTTCTCTTACTGACAAAATTGGCTGGCGTGAATCTTTCAGCTATGCCAAAAAAAGGTGCTGTTTTTCTACTTGGCCCTAACTGATCTCTTTTCTGAGAAGTTACTTCCAGTTCACCAGACTTGCATTATAGAGGTCAAAAACTTCGCTTAATGACATTGATGCCCTGAGAGCTACCTAGAACAGAGGCTAGGCAGAGTTAAAGAAATAACGTAGGTATTTATTATAAGGGCCTTCAAAGCATATACCTTAGGCAGTACAAGAGCCCAGCCATGGCTATACCCAAGATGGATGGCGGACCCCAAGTTTTCACACTTTTATATGTTTTGGTCCATTCACATATTGGGGTTAATTGTCCAATTACAGCTTCAGGTTATGAAGTCCCATCCTCCCAGTTTGCTCTCCTCAATTTGCTGCTGTTTGTGCTTTTTGGGCCTGAGGCTGTAATGGCTGCCCTTGGTTTTCAGGCTGGAGAAGGATTTGTCTAATGAAAACTGTGAGGAGAACTTGCTAAAACTTTATATGAAGTTCAGAGTTATATACTAATGCAGTACAAAATCTGGAAAATATGAAAGCTAAAACTTAAGGCATCAATATAAACAGTGTGACTGAGTGCAAACTCAGCAAGCTTGCAGATTACACCAAGTTGAATACACAACTGATATGCTAGAGGGTTGGGATACCATCCAGAGGACCCTGACAAATTTGAGTAGCTAGTGTCTGGGAACCTCATGCAGTTCAACAACTTTGTCAGGGCAATCATCAATGTGAACAGAGTCTGTGGAAGAAAGAGATTGAGAGCAGCCCTGCAGGGGACTTGGGGATGAAAAATTGAACATGAGACAGAAATGTACCCTGGCAGCCTAGAAAGCCTTTTGTACCCTGAGCTGCATAAAATGAAGCATCAACAGCATTTTTGGGAGGTGGCTCTCCCACCTCTATTCTGCTCTCAGGACGCTTCACCTGAAGTGCTGCATTCACTTCTGCAGTCCAGTTCTGGATATAGAAAGACATGGACCTGTTAGAGCTGGTCCAGAGGAGGGTCATAAAAATGGATGCTGAAACACATCTCCTACAAAGACAGGCTGAGATACTCAATGGAAGTCTATTGGGGGAGTTTATTGTGGCTCCTTTTATATAAAATGGGGTGTATAAAAAAGTCATAGTGACATTTTACTGAGGCCTATAGAGACAGGATAAGGGACATATTTTAAACTCAGAGGGCAGATTTATATTTGATATAAGGAACAAATTCTTTACTGTGAGGATGTGAGGCATTGGAACAGATTGTCCTGAGAAGCTATGAGCAACCCATCCCTGGAAGTGTTCAAGGCAAGGCTGGATGCGGCTTTGAGCAGCCCCAGGTTGTTGAGGTCTAGTGGAAAGTGTTTCTGCCCATGGCAATGAGGTTGGGATCAGATGATGTGTGCAGCGTGGTGTGGCCTCAAGGTCAGGTGTCCCGCTGGCAGAAGGGTGGCCAACACCCAACTGCAAATGTGAGAGCACCCCTCGGCGTCAGAAGGCTTCGGGCTGTGCTCACAGAGAACGGAATCACTGCTGGCCAACGAGAGTAAAGAGCCCGGACACTCACTGGGGACTTGTCAGATTTATTGTAGAACCCAACGTGTCAACCAGGGAGTGACAGACACCCAGATGTTGAACCTAATGTGTCTGCCAGTGAGTGACCTCGAACAAAGGGTGCAACAGGGTTATAAAGGGAGGAGGGATCTCAGGGAGGGGTTTACAAAGGACAATAGGGGAAGGCAAGGGAGTGGACTTAACATAATAGGCACTGGGGAGAAACCAATAGTTACATTATAAGGGAGGGGCCCCGGAGCCACAGCCAATCATAACTCCCAGGTAGAAGAAGATTCTGGAGGCTTGGGAGGAGTGGGAAGTGATTGACTGGGCCCAGGGAGCAGAACAAATTCACATATAAGGAACCACAGGGGAGGGGAAATTATATAACAGAGAGGATTGACATAAACTGTGGCGGGAGTAACCAAGGTAACCAAATGACAGACAAGACCATGGCGGGAAGAACTGGTGAGGGCAGAACCATTACAGAAAATGTGGGAGTGATGCAGAAAATAGGGGAGTAATTAACTAAACTAACAGAACACACTACAAGAGATGTGTAAAGTTCTTTCCAACTCAAAACATTCTATGATTTCATGATTTTATAATTCATTCTAGGATTTTTAGTTTAGCTTTTAAAAATTTAAATACTTGCACATTTAAATTCTTAATTTCTAATAGATCAAGAGAGCAGTTGTTATAGTAACTAAACTGAATTTGCTGCTGCAGACTAACTTTATTCTAATTTTGTGCTGTACTGTAGTACAACTTGCCAAAGTACATGTAGGGAAATAGAGGAATTGAAATAATTGTGTGATGTCAAGCATGTTTTACACATAAATCTTCTATAATGAAATCCAGACTTATATTTCTCTCATTATTTTGTACATAATATTACTGGAACTGAGCAATGCTTATACTAATCTTACGTTACTCAGGTTTCTAATCTAGAAACATCTTGAAATTCCATGAAAAAAAAAAAGTATATTTGTTCTGCTTATTCAGGCATATGCTAAAGTATTAAGAGGAAAACTACCTTCTCCCTTCACTGTACTCAAAAAAACTTGTGACTTTCAGCTTTATTCTCAGATCACTAATTAGTTCCCAGATCCTTTGATTTGACTGAAGTCAGCAGAGAGATGGAGGAGCAGTGACTATAATCAATAATGTATCTCTCTACAGGTTCTTTAACAGAATCAACACATAAATATGCTCAATCCCATTGAATGAAACACAAACTATATTTCAACACTACAAGATGGGAGCCCTAAACCAATATAGTTGCTTAGATCCAAAGATTCAGGGATAGCACTATCCCTGTAGCTGGGATTGAGAAATAAAATAATTTAAAATGATCCTTTACTTTGTCAATATGCTTAGGCTTGCTTTTCTGAAGTAAAGTTCTGTATTTAGGCTTTGTATATATTTTATGAAAAGTTGCACTGAATAATAGTGTACTGCAGCAGCAGAATGAGATTTCTTTTCCTAAGATACTAGTAAGAAAAATGCAGTCAGAGCAAATGCTGGTCAATGTGAGCATGTTTTCAAAATACCTGTCACCACTAATTGGCAATTCCACTGCTTGCTCAAGAAAAACTGTATGAGCATCTCAACCTGTTGATTAAAAAATCTTCTGGGTGTCTTGATTTAGTGGGTAGAGGAATTGCTGTGGAGGGGGATGGAATGAATTGTCTGCCACACAGTCTGCCAAATTAAACTGAGTTCTGATTATCATCAAGAATAAAAATGCACATATTTTATCTAATACTTGTTTAAGATACATGCTCTTATTTAGGTGTAGGTCTTTCTGCCTATCACCTGTTTGCACTTCTAAGTACCAGACATGATAAAATTATCCTAAAATGACCATTAAAAAACCCCCAAATATCTGGAAAATTTAGAATATTTAACTTAAATTTATCAATCAGAACAGGTTTAAAAGATGTTCCAACTGGTATTCCTGTAAATTAAGTGTTTGGTTAATTTTCATAGGTTCATGGATTTTCCAGTTATCAGCACCTTGATGTTCTAGAAGTGGCACAGGATGAATGCAAACTGTTATTGCTGGGTGTGATAGAAAAACACATTTTCTATGCTGCAGCATCTTTAAGCAGTATGTGGAAGACAAAGTAATGGAATTGTTCACTTTAAAAAAATGCTTCCTTCACAGTTCAGTGGAAGACGCATTTCTCCCATTGAGTGGTGTTTGCTCTTTCCATGCTCTAACACGTGAACAAGAAGTGGGATGAAGCAATTGCAGGCTTTGTACATTTGGGGTGTTGGAAAATTCATTTTTCTGAGAAGTGGTATGTTCTCAGGTCAACAGTGACACTGGCTTCAACTTCAGGAAGGTCCAGAGAGGATGAGGAGGAAAGAAAGGTAACTTGTATTGCTTTATAAAGCAGCAACCTCTGGCATCAAGTCCTTTCAGACTTTTGTTCTAGGCTGCCTCACTTCTGAGCCTAATTATAAGACATGGTTCAATTTATTATGAAAAGTAACTTGAAAGAAAACAGTCAAATTCATATCAAAGTGTTTCTTAAAATGAGTTTATGAATCAGAAAATTCCCTGTAGCATAGTCTCATTCTTTTTTCTGTGAAATTTAGCTGCTGCCTGAAGAAAATCAGACTGGGATAAGTTAAAGTGTTAGAGAAATGGAAAAGCACAGCAAGAAGAAGTGAAAAAACAGTAAATTACAGAATGATTGAGCTGGAAAGGACCTCTTGAGGTCATCTGGACCAGTTTCCCTGCTCGAGTAGCGGCAACTTGATAAGATTGCTCAACTCTGTGTTCAGTTGGGTTTTGAATATTTCCAATATCCCTACCACTTCTCTGGGAAGCTCATGCTAGTCTCACCACTGTCAAAGCATGAATGTTCTCTTATGTTCAGATGTAATTTCCAGTATCCCAGTTTGTGCCCATTTACTCTTGTCCTGTGTACCACCACTCTGTCTGTCTGTCTCATCTTCATTCCCTCAAAAGAAGGTATTTGAATACACTGATAAGAACCCCCCTTGAGCCTCCTCTTTTCCAGGTCAGTGTGACAAGTCTCTTAACCCTTTCTCATATGAGAAATGCCCCACTTGCTCATCTTTGTGTGTCTTTGTCAGGTTCCCTCCAGAAAGTTCTTATCTTTCTTGTGTGAGAAAACTAGGTATCATCAAAGATAAATCAGTAAATGGCTGAGGAAGAAATATATTTTAAATTGACTGCAGGTTATATGGGTGAAATTTTGTACATAAACACCTTTAGAATATTATATGACATGAACATAGAATGCAATTTTCTAGGATTCAGTGTAAATTTTACATAAAATTTATAGATGGTTTTGAAAGTGGGAATTTCAAGGTCACAATTTTTTTTGTAGTAGTAGTTGTTCTGTAAAATAAGAAAACAAAAAAGGAAAGTTATCTAGTCTTAAAGACTTAATTCCAAGAGCTTTTGCATATTATGTGAAAGAGTATAATACCTTTAGGCTTTTACTCACAAGAGATAATGAGTGACATGTTTGTCTCCTGAACAGATAAGCCTAAATGAGAATCCAGCACAGCCTTAAACCATGCATATGTTCTGGTATATGTATGGAAATTCTACTTGCAGAAGGGGTTTTTGCTGCTGTGTTTTTGGGGATTTTTTTTGTGCACGTTTGTAGTCTAGGGAAAGAAACAACTTTCATCAGCAAAGGTTGGGATCAAAACCATAAAGTGAGAAAGTTCTATAAAATTGTTTTATTAGCTGCACAGCATGCTTCAGAAAAGTTGTCTGGTTTTGGACTAATAACTTTAAGAAATAGTGAGATAGCATAGAAGGAGTTGTTTTTTTAAGGTCAGGACATTTCTCTATTTTTACTATCTACATAAGTATGTAAGTGACCTTTGTTCTGTGACCTTTGCTACCTACTGATCACACCACACTCATGGTTTCTGATTACTAGTGTATTCTGAGGAGGACTGAAATATCAACTGGGAGATCCAATGTATTAGAAGATCAAATAAAATTATTTAAATTGATTAATTTCATAATTATAACTAATATAACACCTTGGGTGAATAGATTAATAAGTAATTGGTGATCTGATTTCATTGAACCTTCACAATGAACCTCAGATGGACAGAAACTAAAGTAAAAAGATAAGCTTTTCACTACTGAGATACCTTTTTGAATATTCATATTGTAACTGCTCAAACATTAACTATGCAGTGGCAAGACTTTCATATCTGCACTGGACCCGGCTTGGATGGAGTCACTTCATGAATTTTATATCTGTGACTGAAGCAATGCTGATGACAGACCAATGTTATCAATATAAGCATACTAGCAGAAGAGAGAATTACTTACTAGAGTAAGAATCATTAAAAAAATATTATTTATAAGAACAGTTATGAGGGAATGAAGCAGCTGTAGTGTAGACACTGAGCTTCAGATCTCTTAAAGTCTGCTGATGTGTTTATTCTCTCAAACATAGAACTTCAGTAGGACCTAAACTTGTCCTGTGTTTCCATAACTCCTTTCTTCAAAGAAGTGGAAGATAGGTGGGGATATTTTCCCAAATCTCATAGAGAGGTGTCAGAAAGCTTCTAGTTATTTAAAGCATATGCATTCATATAAAAAAGAGACTTATACATAAATATGCATATGCATTTATAGTTAATAAATATATACTATATAACAATAAATATGTCTATAACTATAAATGTCTATGAGATTAAAATATATTATATGTATAATAAATATATAGCTTCAGACTATATACCTATAACTGTTAGTTTAAACAACCTTTTTTTTTCCCATTTGGCAAAGTAAATGGTATAGTAAGTTGGGTATGCCATATTTGACCAGTAATATTTTCTAATTCTGTTCAAAAGTGTTTCTCAAAGTGACATTTTTCAATAAAGACCTTTTTCTTTCTGTGTGTGTAAGATCCATGAAAAATAAAAGGAAAGAAAAATTAAAATCCTATACCTTTTTCCTTCATCTATTCCTAATCAGTGAATAAATCAAAATTTGGAATACACTCTCCTAAGCCACTCATTTTTTTCCTGACTTTTCTTTTTTGTTTGCTTCATAACACTGTGCCTTCAATATGGGAAAAGCTATGAAAAGTAATATTTTGAGTATTAGAAGCAGAGGAAAAAAGTTGAAGTTAGTCCCAGCATAGCTGTCACTAAGTGTGGCCCACAATAATGTCTAAACCCTAAAAATTTAGAGTTATTTGAAATTCAGAGCAAAACTCACCTATCTTATATGCTGAACCCTGTTTTCTAGGTCTGCTATTAGTCCATATATTTTGACCAAGTCTGCTTGGCACACTTTTTTGCCTCCAGATATTTTCTTTGCCATTTGAATTACACAAAGGTTGGTGGTTCTTTCCTTCACTGAAATTGCTGAATAAGTAGCTGTTTCAGAGACACTAAGTAAGGATTGCTTATAGGTTATAGACAGCCTTAAATTTTTAATGGCAAAGTATTTTTTTATAGTTTGAAGACTAAAGTTACATTCAGAATATTCTGTATTGCTTGAAGACTGTTAGAAAATGCTGAGTACTAGTTATTTTCAGTAACTTTCTTAGAATGTTGTTTGTTTCCCTTTGGAAATAAAAACTTGGGTCATTGATTGAAAATCTAAGGGCAGAAATAACTCTTTCTTACAGGATTATTTCATGTCAGTGGCTGATAATGGTAATAGCCTAAGGAGTATTTGCCAGCCTGCTCCATTTAACATTGTCTGAAAATGCCATCTTAGAAATCCTACAACTTTTCAATACTTAATAATACATTTTCAGAGCACTTTTTCCATTCCATATCCTATTTAATGACTGGTTCAACATAGTGAAATATCATGATACAAAACAAAAGAGTCATGGATTCCAAATGGAAAGTCTCCATAAAAACAAGGAATTTAGAAAAGATGCATTTTTTTAAATGAAACAGTGTGTCTTTTAGGGTTGCCAGATGTAGCCAAAAGTTCTGCTTTACTTTCCTTTTTATATTTTATTATAATAAGTTCCACATACCATTTATTTTGTATTGAAATACCAAGGTTCATATTGAAAAATGTATGCTTACATTTACAATCTCTTGGGTACTCTGACTGCAGGTAAAAATTGTGATCTTAAGATGACCTCAGATTCTGTTTAGAATAAGTTTATTTCCACTTTGTAAAGTTCACTTTAACAGAAGTTTGTTTTTCCTTGTACAATCAATGTTCTTTTCTTTCCAGGCTGTGAGGTAAAAGTGCATTGGCCTCCTAGTAAAAGGTGAAAAATGGACCACAGTCAATTTCTATGATGCCTAGGTAAAAGCAGATGCCTTTGTTATATCCCCAGTTTTCAAAGTTCTCAGTTCTCAGTTTTCAAAGCTGAATGATTACAGCCAATTTTGTCAGTCTTAAAGCAGAAGCCATTTCCTACACTTGGTATTTCTCACAGGCTTTTTTCTAATTTCTGCTAGTTCTACTGCACCCTTTCTGTGATGTCAACCTGAACTGGAAAAAACATCTGCTTTGCATGGATTGATGCAATAAGAGAATAAATTTTCCCTTTTGTCTTTATGTCTTTCTCCTTAATTATTGTATTTCTCTGGATGTGTTAAGACCTTTAGACAAAAAATGGACAGCAGACCACATAACTTCAGGTCTGTTTGAGTAGCTATGGTCAGCTCACCATTGCTCTGTGGCACATAAAATAATTTTGCTGCTGTTTTGCTGCCTGGCTACTGAATAAAATTGGCATATCCCAAGAGCTGAGCAAGTACTCATTTATCTTTATCAGTATTTGCAAAAAGCCTTTAGGTTTCAATTTTCATGGCCTAAGTGATGGATTTGTATTCTTTTAGCAGTACTGACTTAGTTCTTACCTTATTGGAAGAGTGTAATATAAGTCTTTATAGATTTATAAGTCTACTTATTATCTACTATATATTTATTGCAGCCAGTGTAATGTCTTCTTGCTTCCTTTGCTATCATTCCTCTGACAGAAATAGCCATACTGCAGATTTTTGGTAGATCCTGTTTTAAATGTTCATATGAAACATATTTGGAATAGCTAAATTACAAATTAAGGCTGCAAAGGAAAATATTCAAGCAGAAAAAGAAAAAAACTAAGTTTTGAATGCCATAAAAACTGCTAAAAATACCTTCTAAGGGATCTAAAGGTTCTTGGAAGAAAAACAATGTTTCTTTTGGTTCAATGAACATTTTTTTTCTTCTACTCAAAATGCAACATTCCTTTTTTATATATCTGTAATGCAGTCTGAGGAAAAGAAGACCTTAAGCTACAAAATTGTTAATAAAGATGCTGAAATCCCAACTTGGTAAGATAGACTTACAGCAGAATAGGACTCCACAGCTCAAATGCTCCACCTTTTTATTCAGAGACATTGAGCTTCAGTCACATTATAGGGGTTGAGCACCTTTTCTCACAGAAATCTTCAGTCTGGCATGAACTTTTTCTAGAATTGATTATTGGTGTTGGAACAAAACCTTAATTTTAGACAATGACTGTTTATGACTGGGAACCTTAACCTCTTTGAGAACATATTATATTTTTTATTTTAAATATTGATGTCTTAATTCAAATAACTAAATCTAGATTTAGAGAGACACAACAGAAATTATATTCCAGCAAACTGTACTCTATGAAATATTTCATGCTCCTGAAAAAAACATTGTGTTTATTTTGGTCTGCAATTCTGCCTTTTTTTGTTGTTGTTGGAGTTCCCAATACTTCCAGGTTTCAAACATTACATTGTACACTCTCATTGTCCTTGAAATTCAGTCTGGAATCGAATTTACTGGGATCATTTTATTTCCCACCCAGAAAAAAACAGAGCATACTTTCCTATTGGGGTTTTTTAAAGCAGCATATCCAGTGTTTCTGAAAACATTCTCATTGCAACCACAATTTTCCTCAACAGAGAACATCAAAATAACACATAAAAGTGGATATCCAAAGCTAAGAAATTAGTCTGATCAAGATTATTCAGAATTTGTCTCACTAAAATTTTATCCTTTTGCCATTGTTATAATTTCCACAATTATACACCAAGCATCAGAAAGGAACATTTATCTGCTTGAATTTAGAAAAGGAAAATGAAGTGATGATTTCAGCATGATTGTTGCAGCCACTGCTACTTATGCATAACTTCTTAAGCTAGAAAGTAAGCAGTTCAGCACTAAGGACATAGAAATACTTATATAGTGTACCTAATAGATATTTGTATTCTAAAACTATATTTTCAAAGCAAAGAGAGTTTCTATAGGGAACAATCTCAATTATTATTCCAAAAGAGCACCAAAAAGTAACAATTTACATTAAGAATCTCAAATCTTCTTTCTACTTTTAAGCATATAATTTTAATGAAGCAAAATATTTCTGAGAATTGTTTGCTTTATGAGCATTGTAGGATGAAATGATATACAGAAGGAACAAAAGAATATGCAAAGGGAAGGGATCAAGATGCTTCAGACAGTAAAAAATTCTGGGGAAATAAAGGGATTAGGAGATAAAAATAACAAGTTTTTTAGGAGATAAAAAGATAACAACTTTAAAAAAATTAGCCCTACCTCAAATGAGTATGTTTAGAGACTAAAAGGCTGCATGTGTTATCTGTATTTGCAGAGCAAATAAAGAAGGCAAAATAATTTAAAAATCTAGAAAAAACAAATAAAACCTCAATTATCTGCCTCATTTTAAAATTTGCTAAGACAGCATTATTTCTTTATTGAAAAAGCATTTTTCTCTTTTAAGCTATACCTTTTCTTGTCAAATTTTGTATTTTCATTCCCATTGTAAATAATTGTTTTTGTTTATTATAGAAATAATATGAGAAATTATAGATGCTTCAGAGGAGTTTGCAGAAGTTCCCTAGATTATGACACCTATTTGAAAACCCTCTTCTCCCATTTTTATTTTGCGTATCACTATGTAAAAGTAAAGTGTATTCTTAGCACATACTATGATTTGTTCTTATAGTCATGTTTCATTTATTTTTTTAATTAAGGTGTTATTTCATCCCAATAAGATTTATTTTACTCATATGAAAAAAAAAATTGTTTGGAGAGTTATTTCCTAAAAGTCTGATGAGCACTTCTAAAAACAAAACAATGTTTTTCTTTCTGTGAATAAAGGGCTTGGAGATATACTTGCTCAGTTTCCCAGATAACTTTCACAGACTTTTAAAAACTTAATATATATAATTTAATCATTACTAATGAAAATTATGAATGGCACTCTTAACAATCACCTTCTATACTCCATTTTATGTTTTCCAAACCACAGGTCTCTTAGCTCTCAGTTTTTTCCAATAATTTAAAAATATAAATAAGATACTAATTTGTCAAGAAATGTCTGAAGTCTGATTGAGTATCAAGTTTCTCAGACTATCTTGTACAGACTGAGATTTTATATTTCGAATGCAACTGTGCCTCCCTTAACTAATGCAAACTATTAGAGCTAAATGTTCTTGATTCCAATTTCAACCACATTCTGGTGATTTTAAGGTATTATAAGATTCATGTCTTGCACCACTACTATACATAATTTTCTGTGATACCATCACTTCAGAATTGCAGATTTTCTCCAAATAAATTGTTAGGTATTTATTTCAGGATACGTCAAAGGAATTTTTAAATTAAAAATTAAAGCAAAAAGTGTCAGTTCATGAAGATATCTCTCTGAATAGACAAATTGGTTTTAAAGTACTCAATTTCAAATAAAAATTCTCATTAAATACTCTGTCACTGACTTGACAACTTAATGGAAAACAGACTAACAAAGTACATCTGTGAGCTACTAGAAAATAAAATAGTTGCATTTTGAAGTGTCTCTTTCAAACAACAAAATTGTCTTTAATGCAATTAAGTACTGCATCTTCCTTTGTGTTTCCCAAATGAATATGTCTATTTGGCCTTTGACTTTAATTGATCACTCTTCAGAAAGACTTGAAGTGCAACCTTTTGTTGGTGTTTCTTTTAGCAGAGTATCAGAAAGCCATGGGAGATGATAATAATACATTTTTGTTATTTTTTACTTTAAAATTATGGGATTTTGTCCAATGCAATCACTCGTACATTATCATAATTTTGTAAAGACCTGAATTAATCTAATACTAGTATTATTTTATTCCTGCTCAGAAAACTAAATTAACATAGCTAATACTTTCTCTTAAACCAGATAGAATAAGAATACATTTTATTTACTTCTTCTCTTCTTCCAGAGAAAATTTCAGTTTCTACCTAACTCTTCAAACATAATTATTTCCTCTAGTAATATCTCACAACAAATTTTGAGTCTTTCCACTACTAAAATAACAGGGACTACTTAAAACTGGACTGCAGTCAGTAGAGTCTGCCAGTGTAACCATAATACAGTGACAAGTCATGGCTCGAGTCATTTACTCATCTTTTGCTACATCTCAACAAGTAGTCAGTCTTACTGAAAACCTGGCTGGGATGCTCAGTGCTCTTGATAATTTTTTAAGGTGTTTTCATCCATCTTTATTCTAAAACATTTGGAAAAAGAGTAAGAAGACTTAGTTGTCCATCTTTCATCTTCCAGTTCAGGAGTATTGACGAAACTTGTTTTATTTTATAGTGTTCTAAACAGGAATGGAACTTGATGTAAAGAGACGTCTCAGTGCTTCAAAATGAATGATGGTGTAGGAATGGGGCTGGTTTGAGTTTGTTTTTTTTTTGCAGAAGGTTTATATAAATAGTTCATAATCATGAGAGGGAATGGGAATGAAAAGAGTGGTATCTAACCTTGATGGTAACAGTAGAATCAGAGTTAATATTCCCTTCCAAAATCACTGTATATTTAGTTCAAAAAGAGGAGACCTCTAGATTTTTCATGTGGCTTTTTTTTTTTTAATAACATCATAGCTACAGATGTATCACTCCGATATACATTTTCAACTGAAATTCCTTGCAACAAGAAATTGACACCTCAGAAGACTTGAAATTCATCCAGTGAGCTAAAATCCATTTTAAACACTTAAAAAAATTATTAGTCAATTAGAACATTGTAAGAAGTTAAAAAATTCCAAATCACATATTCTTACTGAATCAGTTTTGTTTTAAGAGGTCTAAATTACCTAGAAAGACATATTCGTTAATTTGATTGTCTCTTTTTTCCTGTTCATGTAATGAATTGACTTGATTCATATAATCAATACTATAAAACTCTGCTGTATATTAATATATGCTATGTATTGCCACACTGTATTTTGAAGGGGAAGTAGAAATATTTAATAATCCATAGGTGATGAACTTCTTCTAAACATTTGCATATTTAAAATAGGAAAAAAAAAGTTAAAATTCTTTATTGTTTCTGTATTTCATAGCATAAAGTTTCAGCTCTGACATATTAACTTGTGGACAGTTTTAACTTCACATGCAAACTATGGTTTAGAGTGGTAATCTTGCAGGCAGCCATCACATATTTCCAGGTCTACATTATGAATTAAAAAGAAAACAACCAAACTTCTTTGGATAATTATCAGTTAAATTATACAGAATTTCTCCAGAAATAAATACATCACTTTTTTTAACCAAGTTTAGCTCCAGAGCCAAGCGAAATAATAATTTTCCTATATTGAGAGAAATAGACTGTTCTTTTGTGTCATTTAAAATGGAATATGAACTTAAACAAGCCCTGAATCTGGCACAGTAAACAAATCTGAAAAGAAATCTACTTCTGCAACATTTTTAAATAATGTGCTAAAGCACTTAGCACAGATCAAGCCAATGCAGATCACAATGAGCTGCACACTGTAATGAATGGCTTTTCTATTCCTGGCACTTTCCTTATTGAGTGGTTTTACTCAGGAGTCAAATCCATTAGGAACTGAAATAAAAATATTTTCTCCTGATACTGTCATGGTGTCTCTATGGAGACAGCAAGCAGTAGTTTTGCCCTCTTCATACATTTTGAAAGACCAAGAGAGAAAAGAAAATGTAATTAGACAACATGCATAAACATGGATTTTTTATGCCTTTTAATCACATCATACCATATCATAAAACAAAGCATCTTTTGCTTTTAAATCAAATACAAAAATGTAGCATAGCTGATTAAATGAAGAGAGACATCAGACCAGAAAAATGTCTCTGCTACGTAGTTTTAGACTTTCACCTGTAAAGAGTGAATAAAAATAATTAATAGGAAAAGTCAGATTTTTCCTTGTATGATAGACATGATCGGAAAAATTTTTAAGCACAGTGTTAATTTAATGACACTCTGAACACTATTTCTAATAGTAACATGTGATCAGTACATTTGTGAATGTTTGGAGAAAAAAAAAGTAAATTGAAGGACTATAAATGTTTTTCTTTAATGGCAGGAGGCTTTGTTCAAGTAAATAAATAAATGTGGGAACTTAAGTTCATTCCCATTGCTACCATGTGTTCTGATGTTAAGCATAAATTAATGCCATGAACTAAGTGCTCATATTCTCTTTCAAGAGTAACAATTTCATTCATAGCTTTTGTTTATAGAAGATAAAAACATGGAAGAAATTCTGTTTAATTCCAGCTTGTCATTTTATTGAAAGTTTTTCCTGGCAATTGCTAGATTTTCAATATTCGAACTTCTCATAGATGGATTAATTTCTATAATTTCTTCTCATAAATAAATTTTCTCAGCTTTTCCTCCTTAATTTCTTAACCTTTTACTCCTTAAGCCTTCAACTGTTGGATTTTACAAGGTGGAACCATCTCTTTTTATTGTATCAACTGTATTTTTCCAAAAAAACGTCAGGCAATTTTTAAGTTTCTTCTAAGAGTCATACTGGAAAAATACAGTGAGGGAAAATATTTCTGTACACTGTCAAGTACTTAAAGCAAAAAGAAATAACAGAGTGTTCAATAACAGGGTGCAGTACTTGATTGGACACAATAAGTTCAAATTGAACACAATAAATCCAATTTAACACCAGGTATTTACTGACTTTCAGAGAGAAAAGATCAACCTGGAAAGACAATCAGCTAAATGAAAAGTAACAAGCACCAGTACCAATCACCTGATTGATATCTTCAAACTTATCCTTTAATTCACATTAAATATCAGACTTCTATGTTACACAGCCTTTCAGACGGGTAAATCAAAACTGTCTTCACATTTTAGAAAAAATAAACCTAAACCCTGAAAATTTTATGAGGAGATCAGAGCTCTTTAACAAAAGTTAATCTTGGAAGTTGATCAAATAACTTCAGGAGCACAGAGGTTACCTTGCCATCTCACTTTCAAATCTATTTAAGTAATTGAAAATTGCCAAGATGTAACACTTGTCTTTTTGCCCTTTTTGTCAGGTTAGAGTGGTAACAGGCCTCTTCATTAAGTTCTTTTTCAACTTATAAATTCACAATAGATAAATGATTGAAACTAAACCCTTTAGTGTAAAACACGTGATGTGTGGAACTTTTTAGAGTGAGGTACACAAAGAACAGAGTAGGAGATTGCCTTAATTTAGTGAAAAAAATCAGTTCAATTTTCTTTATAATTATGCAAAACAGAGTGTTAGCTAAGACTGTGTCATGAAACTGAGACTTCATGTGTGTTCATGTAAAGAATATGAATGAATATATATTGCATGAATTTATATTGCATGTTCAGATGAAAAGGCTTGCTATAATTTGGTTCTTTGAAGATGTATTCTCAGTGTGAAAGATGTTTATTTATAAAAATAACTATATAATAGAATACAAGCATGGGGAAACAATATACTCAGCTGTACATAAGAAAGGACAGACTGAGTGCATTTTCTGGGATGCATTAAAATCTAATTGCATGCCTGTCTCTTTAGTTCAGATTTTTTTCCCCTTGTGTAGTGACATGATAGTGACTTCTGTTGATGTATAGGTTACACTTTTGTCCTTCCACAAGGAAGGAAAAGGTAGAGTTGTGGAAAGAAAAAAAGACTTGTTGATGTTCCTGGTCCTATAAAGGTCTTTTTGGTTCTCAAGGCCATTTGGGCACATCAGCCCTGTCACACATTCAGCAAGGCCATTTGTCATTTATAAAACAGATTCTATCTGCCATTTTGCTATGAAAACTTGTTAAAAAGTTTACCTGAAAGATGACACAGTTCCAGAAAATTTATACAGGTAATATGATAATCCGCTGCTGCTAAACAAGGTGTTTCAGTCAGCCTTTCTCCATCAACAGCTACCTTTTGGCTGCTCTTTGATATCTTAGATCCTTTCATGGCCACTTTAAATATTATTATGTAGGGGAAAGTTTTCTGACTGTTTCCTGTCAAGATAATGTTAAAGAAGCTTACAGAAGGCCCAGAAATGCGCAGAATATGGTTCAAGATCAGGAGGAAGATAAAGAAATGTGAGAAAGGTTTTCTCACTACAAAAACTCTGAGTTATTATTTCACCTCTACTTCCTATAAAAAAACCCAATCCCCATGCTGCAGTACTAGCAATCTGAATTATGTATTATGTCCCGCTCATTCTAGCATGCTTGAAAGCTTCTATAGCTGAAGTAACACTTATCTTTGTGAGGAAAGTCCCAAAGGTGCTACAGAAAAATAGCTTAGTACTGATGAGAAAGATCATGGATGAACATGGATGGCACTTCAAACATTTTGTCAACTATTACAGATAATAAAGCACAACAGAAGTCAATGTATTAATACCTATTAATAAAAAAGGATGAGGTTAACAAGAGTGAATTGAGTCTGTTTATGAGGAGAATACTGTAAGCTTAAACACTAGCTATTTCAAGGCATGGATGCAATTATGACTCTGGAAAGAGTCAGTACTGAACATGGAATTAGACAGAATGATTGAGTAGAAAGAAGGTGAAACAATGTCTGCCAAAAAACAATCCCAGAATATACTGCCCGAAGCCACAGTTTTAGCTGCTATAAACTGAGTTACATTCTATTGAGGAGAAAGCCCTGCATAAATAACAAGAGAACCAAAAAGGAATAAAACATATAGCAGCCTCATTTTCTGTATTTGTAAAAAGAAAAAGAAGCAAAGCCACAATGAAACTTGTTTTTATACTTATGGTGCCTCAGTTGGTCATAGCTAAATGTATCAAACTATAAAGGGATCAGTGAGAGCTACAGGGAAAAATGCACAAGTAAGACCAAGTTTGCCCATTGCCTTATACACTATCTGGCATCTGAGAAAATATCTTGACTGGTATGATTGAGAGCCTTTCATGTGAACAGGGACTAAAGAAATCATTGCATGAGTCAAACATTTCACACATGCACAGAGGAAAGACTTGTAAGCTTGAACCTGCTACCCAGAGCAGATGGCTGCTTTGTTACCGTAACTGTGAAAGTTTCTTTGCTGTAGAAATAGCTGCCATACCAGAATATTTAGTCCTGAGTTTACATTAGAGTTATACTGATCTTCCATCCTGATTTTTTACTAGATTTTTTAGTATTTGTCTAATATATTTGTTATAGGTAAATTTTAAACTCATCAAATAAATAAATCAATTTGTAACACATCCATAAGAATCATTGAGTCCACCTTCCTACTCCTTGTAAAATGACCTAAAATGAAAAAAACTGTAAACCATGGGAATAAAATTATCTAGATATTCTAGAACTCGGGCAGGCTTGGCAAAGCCTTTTCTGGAGACCAGGTTCCAGTGATTGATCACCCTCTCTCAGTGAAGAACTGTTTTCTAATATCAAGCCTCAACTTCTCGTGATACAGCTTCACTTCATTTCTTTGTGACTAGTCATCAGAGTTTGGAGCTCAGAACCTTCTCCTCTGCTGGTCCCTTGAGGAAGTTGTAGACTATGATGAGGTTGCCCTCAGCCTTCTCCAAGCTGAATGAATGAAGTGATCCCAAACTCTCCTCAGCAGTTTAATCCTTCAGACCTTTTACCACCTTTGGAGTAGTCCTCCTTTGGATGCTTTCTAAAATGCTTTTCATATGCTTCACTTATTGTCACGCCCAAAACTGCACACAGGCCTTGAGGTGAGGCTGCAGAGCAGCGGAGTGGGACAATCACCTCTTTTAATAAGTCACTTAGCCTTTGTGCTTTGTCTTTGTCCCTGTTTTAAGGTGGACTAACCTCATCAAGTTAATAATATGATGTTAGTGTTAGCAACACTAGATCAGAGTTACTTCTGATCTTCCTTTTACTTTTAAAAGATGCCAAAAAGCCTTTTTTTGGCCTTCACAGGTTGAACTCTACTCAAGCTATGGCCTCGTGAACTTTTCTCCTACAATGGCAAACAGAATCTCTGTAGCCCTCCTGTGCCACCTATCCTGGCTTCCAATGTCCTTAGACTTTCCTTTTCTACCTAAGTTTTAGTCTGGTTTAAGAAAGTTTACAGCAGCCTGAACATCTTAAAGTAGAAGGTAGTGTGCTATTTAATGATGGGAGTGGATATATAAGTTTGCCAGTGGAAGGAAGGCAAGCAGAGGAAAATCTTTAGGTACTGCATTTAAGTATCACCATGAAGTCATATTCTGCCATGTTCTCTCATGATATTTTTTCTTTGTTTCAGGAATGGTCTCATTAGCATAATTTAATCTTCATGCATAGCAAATCACTGACTGCTACGAATAAACATAATGAAATCTAATCCTTGGTGAATGAGTGGCATAAACTGGCACTGTCTATGGAATGTTAAAACCGTCTAGGTTAACAGAAAATTAATCATGTCAGTGTAGTATTCACTTAACAGAGACATTTATTATTTTAATAAGGCAATAAAATTAATTAAACTAGACTTGTTCTTCAAATTTAACTGCAAGCATATTTTCTTACTTAACAATTCACCTCTCTCTTTGGACTAAGTTTTCTTCTTCTCCACTTTATCCAGGCCACAAATAGGAAACATCTCAGATAGTTTTCCAAGCCCATGTGGGGCTTTCCAACCCATCTAAAAGAAGTCAAACCAGGAGAAAATGCTTATGACATATGCAGTGATACTGACTCCTGTCTTAACATTCCTTGTGGTTTAAAATTGTAAGATTGGTAGTACAACCTCATAATATATAAGAAAAAATGACAGTACCCAAGGAAGTTCCAAATGACAATATTCCATTTTACCAGGCCAGAAAAAATTAGAATGGAATTTTTCAAGTGTCCCGTTAGAACGAAGAGAAGAGAGGTGCTTGATCTTATTCCAATGTGCCTATATGTCCTTTTCAAGTACAATATCCATGGGGTATGAAGTGTTTTCCATGAATTTCAGATAGGTCTGGGAGAAGATTTGTCCAGGAACAGCTGTCATAGAAAAATAAATACATTCAGCAAGCACAACTTTTTTTCTTTCTCAGATATGATAATTCATTTACCACTTTTATTCCCACCCCTCCTCCCAGCTATGGCACACTTTCTGTGGCCTTCAGAATTCAAGCATGCATCCCAGAGCACATATCAGAATGTGAGGGAAACTCACCCTCTTCTGGTAAGCTCTCTGGGCTATAGAACTCAAACAAGGGCCCATTGTATCTCTCTTTGGATATAGTAGGTAATGACTTAGGTATCCAAAACACACGGTGTATTTTAGTGTTTCTGTTGTTTGATTGGCTGTGCCATAGACTTTGCTTTTAACAGTTAGTTGCCTCAATTTGCCTTGAGACAGGGTGAAGTAAAATGTAATGAAATATTTGTTTATAACACCCTAAGTAGTCTTTGAATGTACTGGTATTTACAACAGATATTGCTAAAGGCAAAAAGTATTGCTTTACTTTTAGAAAGATATTTATGTGTCTTTTCTAGAGTAAGGATCATCCCTGAATATGAACAGCTGGTAGACATCTGGTCTCACTGAAGTTAAAACTCCCTTATTCTTTTTAACTCAATGGGATGTTACAGTTCAAAATATGTTCTTACATTCTACAACCAATGTATCACAAATACACAGAATACACTAAAGAAGACAAATACACATACCTATTTTCTGGTATTTGACTGTCACCAGACACAACACTCATTAGTTAATTTCAGATACTGATCCACAACTCTTTTTCAATCATGCCCTATTATAAATAAACTTTCTCTCTACCCAGATACTTGATTTGGTCAATAAGTACTCCTATTTTTATTATTAACTTCAATATTTTACTTCAAATGTATAAATAGGAAATGATGTAACAACTTCTAGAGAAAACAAATTCTTAATCATAACTGTAATCTAACAGTGGACTTGATAATCTTAAAGGTCCTTTACAAGTTAAACAATCCCATGATTCTATTATTCCTGTTGAAAACATAAAACCCTAGTGGTTAGAGTAAAATTCTTCAATAACTTTTGAAAATGCGCAACTTTTTTGGCTTTGGCTTATATGGACCACAGTTCCCAGAGAGAAAATTTGTTCATATTTCACAGCACATTTCTAGTATGTCTGTTGATGAGAGATTTCCAGTCTTGCTGCTGCTGCTGCTCAACTTCTTTCATTTTCTGTGGTGTCTCCCAGTATGACAACTTACTGTAACTCTGAGTGAGATTGATTCTGAGAAAGAGAGAGATGGTTGGCTTCCAGTCACTGAAGTTATTTTCTTCCTTTACCTTTCCCAGCCAACTGTTCTGTTAGCAGAATTCTCTCTCAGCAGGCAGCTGTCAGTGCTGTTGCTCAAGTGTTTTTGCTAGTGTGTGCTCTCATTGAGCCATTGAAAATAAATTTCATGATGCTTCCTGTTTAGATATTTTGGCCTTTCCAATGAAACTGCACAGCAAAACAGCTAAAAGCTGACCTTTCTTTTTTTACAGAGATTGCAGTATCTTTTTACGGAGAGACTGTAGTATCCCAGACTTGTGTACAGAATGGGAGAAACTCCACATGAGATTCCTGTTGTTCACTCTTTTTTACACCACACAGTTTGTAGTCTCTGTTAATTCTGGATTTATTGTAGCCAGTCTTTCTGCCACTTAACCACCACACATACAGACCTTGCATATTTCCCATATCTCTTTTAAAGAAACAGACCTTCCACCTTCTGAAGTCTTAAATTTTGAAATTAACGTGGAAGAAGTAGTAAAGTTTTCAGTAGAAGGAAAATTAGAATAAGTGGTGTGACTGTGGAACTTGTGTATATAAATATATATATATATATATATGTATACGTATATGTGTATATATATATATATATATATATATATATATGATGACTACTAGGATAAAGAGCTTTTAAATGATATTCTAGTTCTGTGCTGAGCTCCCCCTATTTATCCAATTTACACAAAGTAAAATCTCAGTCTTTTTTCAAGTTCCTGATGTACTTTCTCAGTTGCATTTACTTTTACATAATAAGAATTATTTTGTGCTTTTTTTCTGCAAAATGGAAAGAACTTTCAATGCATATCTGATGTCATATTTTTTTAAAATAATATTTGCCATTTTCTAGTAGTTATAATCATAGAACCTGCTCTTTACCTGGAAGGGAAAAGAACCCTTTCTTTTCTAAACTAACTGAATGAAAAAATCCAGTAAAATTTTAGACAATTTTTTTTCATTTGAGAAGCTTACGCTATCTAAATTTTGAAAAGTAGAAATTCACTGTTCTAGGATACAATGTCTATTGAGATTTGAAATGTTAAGACCTTTTGAGAAGTCTGAATTGCATCTAGATTCTTATAAAGTTAAAAGTGATTTTTTTTTCCCAAAATTCAGTTGCATTTTATAGAATCCACTGTAAGCCAAGTAATGTAGTGATAATATGAATACAGCTGATTATTCATTGTACTTTTCGTGTCTCATATTTAGAAATATGAAAGGGTTGCTTTTTTTCAGAATATTTGTCTGTTTTTCTTAAAATGAGAATATTGACTCAGTGATTCAAGTTGTCTCATGCAGATGTAAATGTGTTTCACTTACAACTCTGCGTAAGTAGAGTCACTCAAATGTTGATGAAATGTTGATGGAAATAATTCTAAAGTATTTTTTTGGATGTTATTAGGATTTTTTTAGAGATCACCAGTATATTTGCATACTTTAAAATAATTCCTGCTCAGTTGTTCATCTAGACATTTCCTAAATCATCCCTTTCTCCTAATCACTAAGGCATTAGATTTAATGTTACTCATTTCTCATTCTGTGCTCCAGGATTTTTACTATACTTAATTTTTAGCAAATCAGAGTCCCTCTTTTAGGAACTCTGACCGAATATTCTACAGCAACTTCACAGTTCTTCTGGAACTAAATCAAAGTGAATTATAAGACCTTTAAGGATTGTTCTGAAATCTTGTGTCTATCTGAGCTAAATTCCCGACTCTAATTTGTCTACACAAACGAAAGTTTTTCAGATATTGCAGAAAAACATTTTGGCATAATTTTTTATTGAATAATTCTGAATTTTTTTATTTTATTGAATAATTCTGAAATATTAGCTTTGCCAGGATAAGATTGAGGGTCACCTGTTATCCCCTGAGAGTTCCTGCATTCCTCAGTATATGGCACTGTCAAACTCACTTCTGTTAGCTCCAGAGGATGCCAAGACTGATATTATGGTGTCACTCTCAGTGCCCTTTCTGTAAGTACTTGCTGTTGTGCAGCTCATCACATGTTTTTCTGCAATCACCTGATGAAACTCACCAAAGACATGCAAAGGAACAGTGTTTAACCAGAGTGGTCGCACATTAATTAGCAGCTTGATATAAAGAGTTCTATAACTTTCATGCATTCATTTAAATTTATTTCTTTTGTGTATCTTGTTTGTATCAATTTTGATGAATGTCCAGCATCATACTGTAGACAGGCTCCCTGACAGCAGCCAGATTTCGTTTTTCAGTGTTAGAACTTCAGCCTGAGCATTCTGACATTCGATATGGAGCTGAGATGTAAAGGTCTGATGGGCAATTATGACTGATCAGAGTTCCATACCAGTGGTACAGAAACTTAGATGTTTTTACAACTATTATTCAGTGTCAAGTGTTGCAATCTATTTTTCCCCTGTGCACTATCAATGGAATAAGCCAAATCATTTGTGATGGAATACATATGAAATGTAAGATATATGTATAATACACCTTACAGATAGGCAAATGTGAATTTGTTTTAATAGAGGAAGGGCTGGGAATAGAAAGGTATTTATTCTTTGTTTTACAAATAATACACTAATTGCAAATAGTTCTCCTACCTTCTCTTTTCTTTTTCTGATGGAAGAAGAATTGGTTTTGACCAGCAACAGTGCAGATTACTGTTGCAGTGTCACAAGGAGGATGTATCTCAAAAAACAAGCCAAGTATGGTTTAAATATTTTTCCCCAATATTGGCTAAATAAAGATATTTTTAAAGGGTTATCTAGCTTACAACTAACTTTTAGATACTTAAGAATATACAGGACAATACATTCATCTTAAATCTCTGTTTCATCTTCTCTGGATGCATAATTTTCAAAAGAAATGGTAAGCTTCTTCACTGAAGAGCATTAGAAAAGTTGACATTTTTTTTCCTAACAAGAAGACAACATTAGACTTCAAGTAATACCCTGGCAAAAAGCTGCCATGTCAATCTGTGCTGTATGTGAGGTGAAGATAGGACTCAATAGGGAGAATTTAGTAATCAATGACAAGATAAATACAGAACAAAAATAATCTAATTCCTCATGACATAAATTTATTTCCTGCCAGCTCACATCTGGATTCATCCTGGATCAAATTCATTCATCTTTAACAGAGCTATCACAGTTCAGAAATAAAATAAAAATTGCATAAATTATATGTCTACTGAAATTTGGAGGCTACAGGATTAGTCATTTAGTGACAGCTTTGAAATATATATTCTGTTGAATACCATATGTTTTTAATGCTTTTAATCAAACTACTTCTATGAAGTTTTTCTGGTAAAATCACTTAAGTATGTGCAAAATATTCATGGAAATCAAAATTTTAGGCTTAATTTTAATATTCAGGTATTCATTGTGAGAAGAACTAACTGTAGGAAATTAGTCATTTTCCATACACTCACATAAACAATAATCACTTTAAACGGAACAGTTACATGACAAGGCCACTTTTGTAGTTACCAGGACAACAAAGCTGAAGTTACAGATTCAAACAATTAAGTTAGTTCAATTCACAATAGGAAAATTTTTATTCTTTATAATTGAGGCCTCAAGGGTAGAAGTAACTTTTTTAAATTGCAACATGCTATTCTGAAAGGTTGGGATCCATGATAAGTTCTTGCTCAGCTGCTGTTGTATTTTCTGAAGCTGTTTGGATACCAAAACTTATTAATAATTGACAAAAATAAAGATAGCTTTTATTGGTTGGGAAAAGTTCATAACATGAAATATGATTTATAAAAATCCCTATCTTGAAATTAGATTGAAACTGTCATTAGGCACGAGAGTTCCTATTCATGATAGGACATGTTTGTTTAATGTTTAAGTTCTGTTACAAACCATGTGCTTTAATATGAACTTAAGTTGCTTTCAGGTCAGTCTATCTTTTTCCATAAACCACATCCTGAAATTGTACATATTTATTTGTGACTGTTCTGTTTCCATACATTCACTTTACTACCCATATTTAATCCAAAGAAACAGTAATTTAAATTGAACCCAAACTAATTAATTAAAAAAATACTTCAATTTTAAGCCAGTTTGACAGGAGAATATTCAAAGTACTGGTGATATGTTTGGTACAGTGATATGTTTGGTATTGACAATATAATTATCTAACTTCTATCATCAAAGGATACCCCTAATTTTCAGTGAAAATGTTATGACTTGTGATCTTGCTGATGGAAAAATCTGACCCGAAATACTGATGTGAGAAGTGCCCTTCCATATTTTTTCACTTTGACAACTAAGAAAAGGTATTGTTCAGTGCAAAATAGCGTAAAAATTGTTTTTCATGTGAATAAAAGGATATGAGTGTCTGTATGTCCCAAGAAAAAATGTCTATCCTTCTTCCAATCAATTCTTAGACTTCATGTGAAGTCCTTTTTTAAATATTATTTCAAAGATTTCTCACAATTTTACTATGAAAACATTCAAGTAGAAAACTGGATTGTTTGCCAGAGGATTTTTTAGTTTTGTACACATTTTCTCTTAATTTTTTCAGTGCAACTAACATTGAACTGTGGTGCACAAAATCTTATACTGGTACTGGCTTTTCCAAAAAAGTTTGCCAAACCCTGATATTTTCTTCCTTCCTTCATTATTTTTCATTTCTTTCCCACTTTGCATGATCCATATAAAATAAGCTAACATCAAAGAAAATCATGAAAATGAAGAGCTCTTTTGACTGCCAGTGGTATCTTCATATTTTTTATCTACATATTTTCTCATGTTTAAGACCATAGGAACTGCAGGAAATATCATCTATTGCCACCCCACTTCCTATTCAGCTCTCTACTCTGTCTGCAAGTGGAACTGGTACCATAGCATTGCATAGATATTTATTTTAAGGAATTTTAATGATGGACCATCGCTGCTCTCCGTAGTTTCCCTCCTTTTTCATCCGAAAGTATGAAGCTTCAGATTGCTCAGATTGAAGGGTGCTTTTTACATATAAAGTGCTCGTGTAGTACCCAAATATAAAAATTACCACGTGTAGTTGTAGCTTTCCACTGTAGCAGTGTAACACACATCCAATACCAGAAAGTATCTTATCCAATACCAGAAATTATTTTTTCCTTTTTTTTTCTGTTTTCTTTCAAGACAACAGAACGTGGTTATAGACTGATTCATTTCTTATGAAGACGTGGTGTCTGTGCTTCTTGCTCTCTTTAAAGTCATTGACTAGACAAAAAAAACTGAAACTCTTACACAAACACAAAAGTATTCCTTCTTGCAGATTCTCCACTACTACATTTACCTTTCTTCCTTATTTTCCGGTTTCATATGTAGCTTTTCTTTCTTAATGCATTTTGGAATAGAAGGAGATGGAATGAGAATGCGATATTAGATGGAAAAAACATTTTCCTATTTTTCTTAAGTCAGCAAACATGAGTGTGACAGTGGTCAAGCTTAACAAGAATAAACTTGGATAAAATTGAGCTCTTTAAAAGTAATCCCTTTTTTTTTTCCTATGTGATAAGGAAAAGGAGTCTTAGGAGTCTAACTCAGACTCCTAAGGAGAAGGCAGTAAGCAAATAGGAAGTGGACAGATAAAGATGCCCTTCTATCTCAGCAGAAACTTGCTGATGAGGAATGTTTTATATCTTCTAGCTACAGAATTTTTATATATATTTATACTTGTGCCTCATCTAATTTCTACAGCATACTGTCAACTTTGTCATATGAAATGAAAAGGAGGTGAGGATACACATTGTTCAGTCCCATACAAAATAGTCGGTCATAGTTACCCTCATGCTGAAGAATTCTTAGAAACTGCAGAAAATATATTTTTGTTGTTAAATTGTTGAAGACAGAAACTATCTTTCAAAGTATGTATGTACTATATATTGGAAGCCTCAGGGTAGATATACAAGGAAAAAAACCAACCCAAACTAGGAACATGTGGATCTTTATGCTAAATATGTATATACATATTTATACTAATTTATTACTTGCATATGGCAATGCAGATTGCTTCAAGACTGTAAGGTTTTCAGAGGTGGGATTATATTTCATATGGTTTCTATATTATAACTATAATCCATAGTCTATAATCCTGGTAAATAATGAAAAGTTATGTAACTAGTAGAAAATTTTTTGGCTCTCTGGTCAGTCAGTTTTTCAGCAGTTTATTAGGAAATATCATGTACTCCACTCCAGAAATGTTTACAATTTTGCTCTGGTAAAATTCTGATCTCTTAAAAATAGCTTTCATTTATGTGTTTATTTGGTTTTCTCTGAAAACAACCAAGTAATCATTTTCAAACTGTATCTGTTTTAAATCAAACCCCCTAGCACTGAAATTTTATGAATACACAATTGAAGACACCACACCTCTGACTCTTCACTGCTTTTAAAACAAAAGTACCATTTTCCTGGGTTTAATTGGGAAAGTTCATTTGCTTCCTAGTAGCTGGTGCGGTTCTGTGTTTTGGATTTAGGTTGATAATAACATTGATAACACACTGATGGTTTTAGTTGTTGCTGAGCAGTGCTTGCCCTAAGTTGGGGACTTTTCAGTTTCCCTTGAGCAGGTGCAAAAAAAGCTGGAGGACAGCATGGCCAGGGCAGCTGACCCAAACTGGCCAAAAGGATGTTCCACATCATAGAACATTATGTCCAATATATAAACTGAGGGAAGTTGGCCAGGAGAGGCAATTCACTTCTCAGGGACAGGCTGGGCATCAGGCTGGTGAGCAATGGTATTGTGAATCTCTCTTTTTGGTATCTCCCTTCTCATCATAATAATTATTTCTATTATTGCTATGATTGTTATTACTATTATTACATTTTTCCTTATTTAAATTGTTAAACTCTTTTTATCTCAACCCATAGGATTTATCTTTTTCTGATTCTCATCCCTATCTCACTGGGAGAGGATAGAGGGGAGGGTAGGAGGGAAGGAGTGAGCAAACATCTGTATGGTGATTAGTTGCTAGCTGTGATTATACCAAAACACCCAGAAGAACAAGAGTGAAAAGTATCTTGCAACTGACAAATCTTATCCTTTTTGATTAAATAAGCAGTGACACTCTTCAGCCATCTTTGGATTATTGTATTGTAATGTACACTAAGTTTTTTCTGACTGCAAAAATTACAGTTGACGGAGACTGTTTTGATATGAACATCTGGAGATACTTCTCCTGGTAATGGCTGTAAATTTGTTATAAAACTTTCCTTAAAACAACACAATAAGGCCTTTGATAGAAATTATCAGAAATTTAGCTTTCCAGATTCAGTTCAAAAAATTTAACATTTGTATTCCTAAAATGGTTCAAATATTAAAGACACTTATTTTCAAAGCTAACAACCCTAAGTTTGGTTACTTTATGTTCTCCATACAAGATAAAAAGCTGGATTTAGATTTTTTTCTATTTCCTCACCATTAGGGTAAAAGGTATTCTTCTGTTCAGCATTTGACAAAAAATTCTGAATTTTAAGGAAATCTTTGTTTCCTTATCGGCTCTTACTTAAAGTGGTATCTCCACCTTAAGTTTACAAATAGACTACAAATTTAACCTTTGTGTCAGAAAGCACTCTGCAAGCATCTAAGAATTTAATCTTATTTTTTTGCTAACTGAATTTTTGATTTGTCTGGATTTTTGACTTTGTCTATTGGTTATGATAATTCTGCTGCTTTTTGGAATAAAGCACATCTCCCCTGTTTATTTTAAGACTGATTCACTTTAAACATATTACTGATTTCACAAAAAGGTCTTTAGAGTTTTTTTTTTTTTAGTATATTCCGAGGACATGGTACACCCTAGCTCTTTTCAGTTCTGTGGCATTTGATATGTATTGCAGAAAAATGCCACTCATTCTTTTATGACAGTAGAGTTGGCCAGCGGTGCTTGCCATCTGTTTTCAGAGGTCTCTAAATATGTTGTGCATGTCTTGTGAACTTCTGTGTCACATTTTTCAAGTGACACAGAAGATAGTCTTCTGACCTTTGAAATGGAAGTAAAATGGAAACTTTGCAAATTGTTTTCTCACGTTGTCAGTGATGGTCTCAAATATGTAACATTCAAACTTCCAAAATATTCTGTGTGTTGTTTGTTGGGATTTTTTGTTTGTTTGTTTGCTTTTCTCATTAGAAGTTCCCCATTGTAATGAGGTGTTTTATGCATAAAAGGACACTTTTGAGAAACTGAAAGTAATGAAATCCAAGCAGATTCTTTCTAGCATTCAACTTGAATACTGAGAAATGTGTTTTTCTTTGGACCTTATTTTCCTAACTTGATCCTGGTTGGCATCCCGATGCAAACAGGGAAAATGGATATAAGAAAAATTTGGAAATCTCCAGGTTATCTGTTCTGAAAACCTCTCTGTTTAATTTGCCAATATAAAAAAAAAGGCCTATTACAGTTCTTCATTTTTTGGACACATTTCACTCTTTTGTAAGAAGTTGGATACACTAATTTATTTCCCTTTATAATTGAGTAGGCAATGTCAGTCTGAAAATTTTGCTAGAAAATGCCACTGGAAACTGAGGCACATTTTATTCTCAAAAAACTGTGTCAGCTGCTTCCTATACTATTATTTCTATGTGGCTGCTGACTTTACTTTCCTGTGTGTTTCCTATCAAGTGATAAAGCCAGGACTGGCAGCTATATTTCTCCTAGTCTTCTTTAAAATGAATAAAGGCATTATGGTATTCACCTCCCAATCCTCTGCTATCAAGGTGTTACTGCAGCAGAGTTTTATGTAGAAACTCTTGGACTGACAATTCTGGAGAAAAGCCGAATCTTTCTATGCTCTTCCTTCTTCTGGATGAAACCAGTCTCAAAGAACTGTGATGACACTAACTGAAACAGAGCAGGGTAATATTTCACCTGAATGCCAAAGGATAATTGTGAGGAAGACGTCTGGAAGGTACAGAGAGCTAAGAACAAGAAAACCTGATCACTAGTGGGATGAGGAAAGGAACTGGTCGGTGATGTCCCCCCAATTATCCTGACGACTGCTCACAGCTTGTTTGAGATAAAGGAGTTTTTCAAATAAAAATGGTTTGTTTCTTATTCTTTCTGCATCACATTGGCAGTTTATGGAAATAAATACAGAGAAAGAAAACTGAGGGTTCTTCAGCAGTCATAGCACTCCAAGTTTTCCTTACTGCATTTACTGCTATCTTTTCCACCACAATAATGTTCTTGGTGATCAAGGCCAACACAGTACAGTACACAGTACTCTGTGTTTCTTAGATATATTTTTTTGTTCACCTTATATTGATTCTTTAGGAAAAGATGCTGTTTTCTTATAGATGTTTTCTCTATTATGGCTTCCTACAGATATTTTCTCTATTATTACTTCAGTTTAATATATAACTGTTGTTAAAGGAAACATTTCTTTCATTCCTTGGAGCCTACCATGGACATCTTGGGTATGGATATTTTAGCAAATATTGCTGTTCTGCAGAAGAAATTCAATGTTCGCACTCTTTGTCTTAGCATCTTTTAGAAAGCTGTTTCAAAGTATACCTGCTGAGAAAAACTTTACTTAAAGGTGTTTTGAATTGTGCTATGTTGGAGAGAACTCAAGAGATTTTTTTGTTAAAGGTACCACAGGATTGTACTATAGTGTTGCTGTAACTCAGTTGGACTTCTGAATGCCCTTTGCAAGTCCCACTTCAGAATGAAATTATGATTTTTTTTCTTTTCCTAATACTTAGACACTTCAGCTTGAATTTGAGTAGGGACTGCAAGCTGCTGTGTACTTATGTGACAAAAGCAGGCAAATTGTGTATATTAAGGACCAAAGAGCTGTATCTGTAGAAGTGCGAAAACAAGTTTATTTTAAAAGAGACAGAAGACACTAACTACCATGCATCAGGATGTAAGTTCCAATTATCTTTTCATAATTCAAAACTCTCTGAAATGAATCATTTGTTTATTTTCTTGAAACTGTTTTTAGGTAAAAAAATATTCCATCATCTATGTGAACAATAATGCTTTCAGCTTATTGTGTCCATCTCCTGTCTAAAGCGTCTTTTTTTTTTTTATTCATGTGCAATTTAGATGTGTACTTATCCACTTCTTGAAGATAATAAATTACAGACAAACACACTGGGATGATTTGCCTTTCAATCTTCATTTTAGGAGATAAATTTACTTCTGGAGGCTTCTCAGTGGACATTAAATTTACTTCTTGAGGCTTCTCAGTGGACATGTGATTTTTTTTTTAAATCTTGCACAAACAATACTGAAATTAAATCATAACTGACCATCACTATTTATATAGACAGATTTTAAAATATATGTATTGATTAATATTTTTTGGAAAATAAGTGAAATCTATAATGCTGTTTTATTTGAAGGACTTAGTAGTGAGCTGAGAAGAAATCTGGAATATTGTAGACATCAATATGAAAGTTTTGCATACTAATAAAAATTACAGAGAGGAGTTAGATTTAAGAGCACTGGAACAAAGCATTGTCATATTTGTTTCAAGTTATGGAGTGAGATCTCTTTCAGCTCAGCTAATATTTTTTTACCTTGAGCTGCACTGTAAATATTTGCCTTATTCCTAAAACATAGTTGCTATCTATACTTTGAAAAAATAATTGTGTTTCTTTCTGAGAAATGACTTTCAAATTATCTAGATGGGACATACCGCTTAGTAACCATCTGTATGATGACTCCTCTCACAGTATCACTGACATATTCTGGTATTTCATACCAAATTAATTTTAATTTAGAAGCTAAAAGCTGAAGCTAATAAAATACAAGGTATCTATCCATTGCATGTAGATATTAATGTCGGCAGAATGCTGGGTATCTAGAGCATTGTTTTATCTTGAGACTTTTTTAATCTACTATCAAGAATACATATTAAATCAGCATATTTAAATTATAAAATTATGTCCAAAATAGTATCAAGAGCTTAATCTAAAGGCCCATCAAGAGAAGAAAGAACATTTTTTCAATGGTATGAAGTCTTGTAAAACGGAAAATTTCTGTTTCCAATATGTGATCATTGAAATTCAATCATAATAGAATGGATATGTGAATTTGTACAAATAAAGTGTCTTCAGAAATAAATCTCTATTCATTAATCTTATGGTGTGCAAAATCCCTGCCTGAGTAAGTGCACAAAGACTGAGTGGAAAATTGTGAAGTCTCTTTCACTATCCAATATAAAGCATTTTTATTTCAGCACCTGAATTTCTATTCCAGCACAAAATGCTCTTGCAAATTCTCATACCAAACACGTAGTTTCAGTATCTTTACCACCCTGTGTTTAGCCTTTAACTTAAACAATTCTTTTAAAATCTCCTTCACCCAGGGTTGCCTTCCCTTCTGCCTTTCCTGATCTCTTTCAAATGCCCTTTATCCACTAGGTTCAGCAGCCAGCTCTGCTGCCCTCACCTGCTGCCTTCACCTGTGGAGACTCAGCTGCAGTGCTTTGTGAAGCTCCCTCTCCCACCTGCAACAGTCAGCAGGAAATGCTGCTGAAAAGGATTGTGAAGTCTCACTTATTTTGCATGCATAACATGAAGATTCCCACTGCTAAGAAAAAAAAGTGTTTGTTGATTTTATTTCAACAATATTTTCTTCTCTGAGGTCTCCTGGATAATCTGAATTATTGCACAGTGTACAAGGCTAAAAAGAATGGATGGTGGTGTGGTCACAGTGTTTAGTTGTGAGTTTGGGTCTTGTGTGGGGTTGCTTTGGAAAAGAAAGGAATTTGCTTTCCAGTTTCAATTTGTGTAAGTATATCCAAATTAAAGGATAGCAGCAATCATACAAGAACTACTAGATGTCAGTTTTTATGTGCTTGGGGTTGTCCATTTGGGTCTTGGTTGACTGTACAAAATCACAGAATTGTAGAATTGTTTAGGTTGAAAAAGACCTTCATGATCACTGAGTCCAACTGTTAACCCAGCACAACCAAGTCCAGCGCTAAACCATATTCCAAGCACCACATCTTTGTCTTTCAAATATTTCCAGGGATGGTGATTCCACCACTTTCCTGGACAGCCTGTTCCAATGCTTGACAGCCCTTTTGGTGAAGAATTTTTTTGTAATATCCAAACTAAACATTCCCTTGTGCAACTTGAGACCATCCCTCTTGCTTGTTAGCGAGGAGAAGAGACACTTTATTACGATCTTGTTTCACATAGTTGTGGAGGGTGATAAGGTCCTTTCAATTCTTTTTTTCTCCAGGCTAAACAACTTCAGATCTCTTAGCCACTCCTCCTGAGTCTTTTGCTCCAGACCCTTCCTCGACTTTATTTCCCTTCTCTGGACACACTCCAGCACCTCAGTATCTCTTTAGTAGCCAGAGGCCCAGAACTGGACACAAGATTCCAGGTGTGGTCTGGTAAAGGGAACAATCACTGCCCTGCTCCTGCTGGCCACACTATTGCTGATACAGGCCAGGATGTCCTTGGCCTTCTTGGCCACCTGGGCACACGCTGGATCGTATTTGGCCCCTATCACCAGCACTCCCAAGTCCTTTTCCACTGGGTAGCTTTCCAGCCACTCTGCCCCAGCCTGTCACACTGCCTGGGGTTGTTGTGACCCAGCTGCAGAACCCAGCACTTGCCCTTTTGAACCTCTTACAGTTGACTTGGCCCATTGGTCCAGCCTGTCCAGATCCTTCCAGAGAGCCTTCCTACCCTCCTTCAGATCAACACTCCTGCCCAGCCTGGTGCCATCTGTGAACTGAGAGAGGGTCCACTCCATCTGCTCATCCAGGCCATTGATAAAGATATTGATGTTGGTTGGTTCCAACACTGAGCTTCAAGGAAAACCACTTGCGACATGCTACCAGCTGGATTTAACTCCATTTACCACCACTCTCTAAGCCTGGCAGTCCAGCCAGTTTTTTTCTTACAAACAGTACACATGTCCAGGCCATGAGTTGCCACTGTTTCCACAAAAATGCTATTGGATACAGTAACAAAGACTTCATTAAATTCCTGGTGGACAACACCCTTAGCTTTTCCCGCTTTCACTAATGAGTTCATCTTGCTAGACAAGGGGATCAGGTTTTTCAAGTAAGACCTGTCTTTCATAAATTCACCTTGAGTTTATGATCCTGATCCCCAGGGTGTCCTGCATGTGCTGTGTGATGATGCTCAAAATTATCAGCTCTGTGACCTTCCCTAGAACCAAAGGTCAGACTGACAGGACTGTAGTTCCCTGGATCCTCTGCCCAGCTCTTATAGATAGATGCCATATTCACTTCCAGTCACCTGGGACCTCCCTAGTTAGACAGGACTGCTGGCAAATGATGAAAAATGTCTCGGTGAGCACTTCTTCCAGCTCCCTCAGTACCCCTGGGTAAATCCCATCTGGTCCCATAGACCAAGTGGTGTTAACAGGTCAACTGACCATTTGCCCTTGGATTACAGGAGTTTTATCTGCTCCCTGTCTTCCAGCTTAGGGGGCTACTACCTAGAGAACAACTGGTCTTGCTGTTAAAGACTGAGGCAAGGAAGGCATTAAGCACCTCAGCATTTTCCTCATTATTTGCCACTATATTCCCTCTGCATCCAAAAAAGGATGGAGATTTTCCTTAGACTTCCTTTTGTAACTCATGTGTTTATATAAACAGTTATTTAAAATTTTATTTATTTTTCTTAATTTTATTTATTTTATTATTACAGCCATAGCCAGATAAATTTCTGTTTGGGGTTTTGGCTTTCTAATTTTTTTCTCTGAATAACCTAATTAAATCCTAGTAGTCCTCCTGAGTTGTCATCTCATTCTTCCAAAGGCTGAAAACTCTCCCATTTTTCCCGAGTTCCAGCCACAGCTCTGTTCAGCCAGGATACTTTTCCTCACTATTGGTTCATCCTTCAATACCTGGGATGCACTGCTTCTGTCCTTTTCATATTACTTTCATACAGAGTGCCCAGCCTTACTGGACCCCTCTGCCCCTCAGGACTGCCTCCCAAGGGACTCTCCCAACCAGTCAGTCAAAGTCTGTCCTTCCAGAGGCCAAGGAAGCAGATCTGCTGGCTCTTCTCCTTTTCTGAGAATCAAAAGCTACCAGCTCATTATCACAATTCCCAAGGTGGCATCCACCACCATCACATCACCTACCAGTCCTTTCTCTGTTCAAAGACAGTCAAGTGGGCACCTCCCCTAGCTGCCTCACTTACCAGCTGTGTAAGGAAGTTATCTTCCAAGCACTCCAGGAAACTCTTAAACTGTTTCCTCTCTGCTGTACTTTATTTCCAGCAGATATCTCATCCTATAAGTTCTAGTTCCCTATGATGAGGTTTCTCCCAGCTGCTTATAGAATATTTCGTCTATTATTTCATTATGGTTGAGTGGTCTATAGGACACTGCCACCAGGATATCCATCCCATTGTCCTTCCCTGATTTTTGCCCATAAATTCTCAACACTGTGAACAAGTTATTCTACCATAATTCTATGATGGTAGCTATGTCATAGTCTTCCTGCTGCACAATGGTTTCCAGGTTTCCAGCTCCTCCTGTCTGTTGCCCATACACATGTGTTAGCATAGACGCATTTCAGCTGGGCTATTAATCCTGCCACCTTCTTTATGGGGGTGATGCCTTAAGTTTTAGCTATTGTATTTTTCAGATTCTGTACTGCCTTGGTGTGTAACTCTGAACTTCATATAAAGTGTTAGCAAGTTCTCTTCACAGCTTGGACAAAACAATCCTTTCCCAGCCTGAGAACCAAGGACACCGTTGCAGCTTCTGACACAAAAAAGAGTAAACAATGGCGAATTGAAGAAAGCAATCTGGGAGGATGGGACTTCATAACCTGAAGCTGTAATTGTAATTGCAATATGTAAATTAACCAAAACTTATAAAGTGTGAAAATTTGTGAACTTGCATCCATCTTAGGTCCGTCTTGGGTAGAGCCATGGCCAGGCTCTTGTACCGCCCAAGCTATATCCTTTGAAGGCCTTTTAATGAATACCTACTTTATTTCTTCAACTGTCTATCCTCTGTTCCAGGTAGCCTCTCTTGGCATCAGGAGAAATCCTGTATTCTTGGATGGAATTTCCTACTGATGGATAACACTTTTGCTGCAGACTAATTGTTTGCTCCTAGGTTTAATTTAAATGGCACAGTGCACAGATTTTATACTTATCTCCAGCGATGTGTCTCTACTTCAAAGGAAAATAGTTCACAGGAGTTGAAACCTGACAATCTGAAAACATATTGAGAGAGTTCTGTAGATGAGTAATCTAGCAGGCAGCAGCTGGGCTTATTCAATCAGCACTGTCATCTCTGATCTCATACCTCACAAATCACTTTCATCTGACAAAATTTCAGTTCTTTTCCTGTTGTGATTTCCTGTGAACACGGTTATTGTGAAATAGTTGTACAGTGCTTAAGCATCTTGATCTTAGTGCAAGAAAGCCTTGTTCCTTGTACTTGATCACCTGAAGCTTTGAGTTTTAGTTTCTTGTGATCAGTTGTAGGCATTTTGAATTTGTGTGTTCTGTTCTGTACCTAAATGGCCTCTTTTTTTTCTCTGAGTGAAGTATATGATTATGTTCTGCTGCAAATATGGAAGTAATACTTTGCTCTACTGTTAATCAATGTAGAGCAAAATAAATCTTCACAATACATCATTTGGAACATTTATTTGCTTTAGAATCTTAATTTTTTTTTCTTCAAAATACCCCTTTGGCTGCTTCCCTTTGAAATCAGTACCAGCAGGAGTGGTAGAATGAGGACCATCATTATCTAGATTTCTCTCCACAGCCTACTGTCTGATTATAGATAACAGAAGTAAACATCCACTTAATTACCAAGTATGTTGCAGTCAAAGCTGTCTTTTAACTATAGTTATAAATAGATGCTACCACATAATTTCATTCCTATTCATGACCCCTTTTGCTTGCTTATTGATAAACACTTGGTTGTATAAATTTATTTGCAAGCATCTTTGTGGTAAGTACAAATGTTGCATAAGGGAGCCTAAATAAATATTTGCAAGATATTTGCAAGGTTTTGGAAAAGAGCTTTCATGACCACTTAAGATTCCCTTCTTTCTCTTGAATCAACTTCTATTTATTTTTATGCCGTAAAATACTGGTGCTGAGGTAACTTAATTGTTATTATGCACGTCTTTCAAGTAAAAAATGTAGCTCTAAAAGAGGCACCACACTCCCACTCCTATTCAAATTCTTCTTACTCTATCTCCCTTACCTACTTCAAACAACCTTAAGAAATTTTACTATAAGTCAGAAAACAAACCAAAAAAAAGGATCTGTTTTGAACAAAGCATGTGATTGTCTTTTGTTTTTTAATCCACAATGTAAATATTAGGGTCATGCCACAAAAAAAAGGTCTTTGAGAAAATCACATGTTATGGATTAATGAACTAAACAGTACAATAAAACTAAAAAAACTACACTGTGGTTACACTCATCATCACAGATGTGATTTCTCAAGAATTCAAGGTCATAAGAATATTGCAACTCTTACACATTTCTCGTTCAATATGAATTCTTTAGAGTTTGTCTGCATGAAAAATTCACTGCCATCATTTTTACTGCTTTACTTACATTGATCTAATTCTTCCTGAAAAAGCTTACTTTAGAATAGGTACCATGAGAGGGAGCTATAAATACAGTGGTATGGTTATGATGGTATTTTTCCCCACCGATCTTCTTTCTGGCTTAATCTTTGATGCAGAGCGTAATTTCTACAACCATTTCACAAAGACACAGAGGTTGTGGCTTACCAGAATAAAATTAGCACAGCTGGAAAATAGAATCAAAGTGCTAGTTTAATCATCACTGTCTCTGCATATACCTAAGAACTATAGCCACATTATTAAATTACATTGGCTGAGAAAATTCCCCATAGGTAGAATAAGTTTGCCTATGGAAGTAGGTTTTTAGAGATGCTATTTGCATCAGCTTGGCCCATGCTAGGTACCAATCTTCGCAAATAATTCTCAGCTATATTTCAGTGATTAAAATGTCTCTTGGGACCTGTTTCTGCCTTTCAACAACATTCAAGCAGGCACTGAGATTCCACCAAACTATAACTCCACGCACTCCTTCGTGCTGTTGTGTTGTTCTACAGTTGCACTGGAGGAGCATTTAAACGATCATTCCATGTATTTCCAACCTTTGGAGCAGAGAGAAGGCTTTTGTTCTCACAGCCAGGTGGAGATGCAGGGAAGGGATCTTCAGATTCAAGGAAAACACTCTGCAATTGCAGTCTATGAGACTTGCCATGAGCAGACTGGCTGCAAGTCTGGATGGGCAGCTCATACTTGAGTCTTTTCCAGCTTTTATCCTCCCTCCTGTCTCTTCCCTAAGTTCATAATTTGGGTGTTGCAATTTGATTGTTGTGATTGGATATGTTGGGTAACAGACGCATGCAGTAGAGGTCAATGTGGTAAACTGGGGAGAAACAGAACTTTCCTAAAACCATTTGTTGTGGTTTAACTCTGGCCAAATTCCAGGCACCCATGAAAGCCACGTGCCCTCCCCGGCTGCAGCTGGGCAGAGGAGAGGAAAAAATTAAGGAAGGTTTCATGAATGGAGATAAAGACCAGGAGAAAACACTTCAAATGCAAAACAGGCTCAATTTAGAGGTAAAAAAAGTGAATTTATTAATAGCAAAGTCAGAGGAAGATAATGAGAAGTAAAATAAGACCTTAAGACCACCTTTATTCCCCAACCCATCCCTCCTTCCCACCGACAGTGCAGGGAGACAGGAGGTGGGTGTTTTGGTCATTTTGTCACCCAAGGTTTTCTTCTTCTGCTCTGGGAGAGGAGTCCTTCCTTCCCCTGAGAACATGGGGTCCCTTCTACAGGAGACAGTTCTGCATGAACTTCTCCAGCATGGATCCACTCTCATGAGCCGCAGTCCTCCCAAAACTGCTGCAGTGTGCATCATTCTTCCACAAGGTGCTGTCCTCCAAGGCCAGGCTTATCCAGCCTGGAAGCAGGGCCCTCTCTCAAATGGGTCTCCCACAGGATCACAGCCTCTTCCAGGCATCCACCCACTCCAGCATGGACACCTCCCCCACAGCCTGCAGGTGGATCCCCACGTCCCTGGTGGATCCCCATGGGCTGCAGGGGGACAACTGCTTCACCATGGTCTCACCACAGACTGCAGAGGGGTCTTGGCTCCAGCACCTGGAGCATCTCCTCCACCTCCTTCTCCACTGACCTTGTTGTCTCCATGTTGCTTCTCTCACGTGTTCTCCCCTCCTCCTCTGACTAGAAAAAGTCAGTGCCCCACTTTGTTTTTATTTTCTTTCTAAATTTGTTATCACAAAGGCATTATCATCATCTCTAATTGGCCCAGCCCTGTCCAGCAGCATGTCCATCTTCAGAGCCATCAGGGACTGGCTCTGCTGGACATGCTGGAAGCTTCCAGCAGCTTCTCACTGAAGCCACCTCTGTGGCCCCCCGCTACCAAAAAACAGGTTTTGCAACACCAACACACCATTGTATCACAATGATAGGAAAGCAAACATTGCATAAGAATGCCCATCTATCTATAGAAAGAGGAGAATAGCACTTAAGATTCCTAATATAGAGATGCAAGCAAAGTCTAACTCAACACTTACAAGCTGAAGGGTATCGTACAGACAGGTTGAAACAGTGGAATTTAGAAACTGTTAAGGTGAGTGTGGGTGGTGGGTGCACAGGGCCCATCCAGAAAGTCTGTGTGAGAATACAGAGAAGGTGGGTGGAGAACATGCTAGAACAGCTGGGAAGGGGCTGTGGTTTAGCAGAGTGAATTTTGCACCTCATCAGATGATCTGTGTTCCAAGCAGATGGTGTGGCAATGGAGAGTGAGGCAGTCGGAATTAAATGGTCAATGTTATATGATTGGGTCTAGAGGGAGTACCTATTACAGATTTTTGGGTTGGTTAGTTTGTCTGTTTCTTCTGGCGTTTCATTTTGTTGTGGGTTTTTTCTTTTTTTTTTTAAGTCAAAAGAACCGATATACATCAAGAAAATATGTTAGTGCCATATAGAGCGTGGGAGAGAGCCCAGATCTATTTTTAAAACCTGCTTTTTGGTATGTGGCTGATGGAATACTGCTGCAATCCTCATGAATATTTTGATGAAAAAGCCCTTAACTAGATGAGGGCAGTGAAGTCAGGCAAGATTTACATGAGCTAAAGGACCCAATCCTGCAGTGAATCCTCCTTATGAAATGCTTTGCCTGCATTCTCAGTCACAACTAAGGTGCTTCAGGTAGATGTTTTCTGCACCACTGAGCATGCTGAAGTCCAACTTGTCCCTCATAGTTTTCTGTTTCAAAATCAGCAGGTCAAACATCCAAAAACAGGTCCTGTAGTTATTGTTGGAATGGCTGCAAGCTTTGGGCAGAACTAACCAGAGTATGTGTGATTCTTCACTGATAGCCTAACAGCAGCCTTCAGGATTTGTGACTGGAAGACCTTTCAGCCGGTGTAGAAATTCTGAGGGGCCTATGGGTGCAAAGAAGGACAGAAAGGGCATGACTTTCCATGGGTTTAGCAGTGTGCTCAGTCATTCCTTGTGCAGATGGGATTGTGCAATGCCTTCACACTAGGTGTGCTTGGCCTTGCTGATACTGTGGACATGCACCAGTCACGGGTAGATGATCTGCATGATGGTCTCTGTGCCATCCTACCTGCTATGGACTTTCTGACCCCAAACTGTTTGCATGTTGAGAGGGACAAGAACAAGAGTTTATTTCATTTTTGTGACAGATGTGCAAGATACTTGAAAAGAGAAGATCACACATAGCAGCAAAGGATGGTTTCCACAGTTGTGCTTTCCCTTTTAAGTCCTGGCATTCACAAGGGCAAAATCCTAATTTTTTTAATGAATTCAAATGTCAAGATGTTGAAGAAGAGAAGAAAGGGGATGACTTTTATGGTAGTATTAGATAAAGAAAGATAAAGAAGAAACCACGGTGCATGAGCCAATGTTTTGGTCTACTTTGTGAGCAGGTTTTATTAGTACCTGGTTTGTCACTAATAGAAGTTGAAACTCTATGTATATTTCCTTTCAAAGGATATGCCCTTTGAAAACACTGACTGGCCACCTTCTGAACAAGTACTTAATCTATTTCTATCAAAGTGTAGCCTGATATTAGAGCTGTGGGCCTTCCCCGCTCACTAATGACTATATAGATTTGGATTAGCATTTTTAATCAGAATGTTCTTCTGCCCAAACCTGAATACATATTTTATGTTCAATGTCTGCATGCACAATCTATCAGGTGACAATTTAAACTATTAAATGAGATTATAAGGAGAACACTGTAAATTAAAATTAGAAAGTATTAGTTAAAAAAAAAATATATATCTTGTGGAGGGTAAAAAACTGTTTTTTTCTAATGCAGATTACTCCTGGAAATCAATTGTAGATATCAGATGTATGTGCACTTTGTTAATGTGACTCCTTTTCTTTGGAGAAAAAGGAATGATTGATGATTGCTTCTGAAAAAGAAATTAACTTATGTTGTTGGCTGATAGCTCCCTCTGTTCTATCTGAGATGTCGTCATTGAAATGTTATTATTCAGAACTGAGAAATATTGTGGAGACCTACTGCCTAAGGCAGTGAGGAAGCAGAATGAAGGCTGTTTAATTGAACCTGCTAACAATAACATTGACTATTCATGTGAAACAGAGGTGCATAATCAAGAGGAACTGGGAGAGAGGGAATATATTAATTCTCAGTCTTGGTATGAAAAAGAAGCTTCAGATACAGTCACTGGGTTTTTTTGCATTTTTTTTTTAGTGACACATTATTTTTCACTGTATGGAGAAATTAGGCTACTAGACATGCTTAGTGGAGCAAATTTCTTCTGGATAATTCTGAAAAAAAAAAAAAGTAAGGTTTTTTTTTTGAAAGTATAAAGTAATGGGTCTCAGTGATGTATAGTGTCATCCATCCATCCATCCTCTAGCCAGTCTGGCTGCTCAATACACTTGTAGGTGATACTGTGCAGGAAATCCTGTAAGTATAGACAAGGTCCATCAAGCATTCACCTATGCCTAAAGGTTGTCTTTCTAGAGGATATGGGAGAGCTCACATCCGTGAGTGTAGTGTAATGTGAGTAATCTTAGTCCAACAATGCACAATTTTTGTATTTGCAAAGCAAGAATGCTTAAGTAGCATCTGAACTCCTGCAAACTAAAAAGCATCCAGGCAGACTGAGACTGTGCCAGGAGGCATCACAAACCCTGAATTCTGACTGATACTTCTCTTTGGTGACAGGCAGGAGTTTCACACATGGGTGCCTTGCCTTTCATTCCAAAACCTAGTAGCTCATAGTGGCAGGTTCTCAGATTTTTCAGCCCTACTCGTTTAATGGGAAGGAAGTAAGTGTCTGTGTCCTATAACACACCTCATTATGACTGTGTCCTAATGAGGTGTGTTATACAGTGTACAGTATGTGACTAACTTCTGTGTTTCTTAAGTTTAACCAGACTAAAATAGCCCTTATAACCTCCTGGAGACACTGTCTTGCAGAGAGAGGGGTAGTCAGTAAGTAGTCAGCCATCTTGATACACTTGCTGGACATTAATATTATGGTTGTCATGGAAACAACTGTATTTGAAACAAAAATGTGTCTGCAGAATGTGCAAAGACATTACATTTCAAAATTAAAGGGAATTAATAGAATTCTCAGCAAGAAAAAGTTAGCTTAGTTAACTCTGTTTAGTTTGGTATTGTGCAGAAATTAGTTAAGTCTAAAATGGTGTAAGACAAACACACAAGAGCTAGACCAATTTTAGACACCACTGAAAGTGAAACAGTTCTGCATTATGACAGTATGCAGTGCAAATGGGGTAGCAGTTTGTAAGTGGTCCATAGCTTCCCTCTGAAATATTGCAGTGGTATTAAAAAGTAGATAATTTGTACATGGTTAATATTTGAAGCTGATGTTCACTGACATGGTAAGTGTACAAACACAATTTACTGAATCCAAATTAATATCTCAACTGCAGTCAGGAAATTACAGCCTTGTGTTATTCTCCAGAAGTTGAAATTGTCAATTAAAGATAGAATGTGTAAGAGATGAATTCTTGGTTCTTTACTAGCAAGCTTGGGAATTTCCAACCATATCCTTTTGGAAGTGATTACTCTTTACTAAACCATACTATTAAATATAGGAAAATTTCTCTTTCCCTAGTGAAATCTGACTTCCCCAAATTAAAGCAATAAGATGTAGTACATCCCACATAACCATTTAAGTACTCCAGTGTTTAGTTTACTGTGCTATCAGGATGTTTACAGCTAGCAGGATCCAGATAGCTGACTCTTGTATTTTTTTGTCTGTGTAAAATTGGAAATACATTTGTTTTCTAATAAAATATTATACACCAGGAAAGTAACTCTTCTAGTAATATCAATACATTACTGAGGCTTGACCATTTTACATTAAGAACCTTAAAACAGGAGAGGAAAAAACATAACTGGAAGGCTTTGGGGTTTATGAGAATTACAGAACAAAAAAAAAAAATAGAGGAAATATTCACAGCCTAATAGAGCAAACTTCAGAGAACTTCTTGTACTGATAGAAGCATGCAGGAGGTGTTTACAAGCTTTCAGTTGTTTAAATATAAAGCAGGACAATATCACATGGTACAATAAATCATATATTATTTAAGTGGCAGTCTTTAGCAGTCTCTTTTATGAATGGGGACACTGCAGGCTCTGAATTAGATCAATTTTATGGGATTAAAAATGTAAAGGAAAAAAATCAGCTAACCTCAATGGCAAACTGAAATGATACCAGGTGGATACTTGTATGTATTTTACTGCCAAGTATGGTAAAACGAATACCATATTGATCTAGTTCAGAAGAAAGAGAAATTAGTATTTTTAAAAAGTTTTTGTCTCAAAAATATTTGTTCATATTCTGACTGTACATATATTTTGACTCAACTCCATTAAGCTGTTGAAGCTTTTGATGTTCTACAGGATAATTGTGTATTTAATCATATAAGCTGCACATAGTACACAGGATACAGACCTTAAAATCTCATTGGGTCACAAAAATGTATATGAAAACAGACGAAGTTATTGCAAAAATACGTATATATTGTCTTCAATCATGAAAGCAATGTGTGTATACAAATGTGAAGAACTAACTTAAGATTTAAAACATTACGGAGCGAACCCTTTCCAAAAGGTATCAGATGTAATGAGACCTTGACTGGACTACCCAGTCCTGTCATCAGGTGATGTTCAAAGGTGCTGGGAAAAGAAGGAAAACCCAGATCATTGTTAGGGATGGATGTGTCACATTCCTCTGGACAGCATTTCCCCTTCTGTCACAGTTTAAGCCCAGCCAGTAACCAGGCCCCACACAGCCATTTGCCCACTTCCTCACCGTGGGTAGGGGTGTTGGCAAAAATGAAAGTTTGACAAGAAAGTCTCACAGATATGTATGATTGGCAGAAAGATTTTTAAATGTAGAGTCTGATAAAGAAATAGAGATGGAAGCAAGTTTTGATATAGACGAAAAGAATTGCTGAGCCACTCTTACGGGATAACCAAGAAGGCAAAGGGTATGTTACTCAGAAGGGATTTTTATGACTTAGAGCAAAGGATAAACCCACCTCAAACAAAAAGATGTTTTTACCAAGCAGAAAGATAGCACAGGCAAACAAGTCAGCAAAATTGCATGTAGAAAAAAGGTCTCAGAATTTTCCACTGCAAGAAAAGCGAAAAACAACTTCTAGCTTAAACTGCAATGTACTAACTTTTAAGGATTGGAGAATAGCAACACGAATATAGTCATTATAGTAGTTATGGTAGGTTAAAGATAGTAGGATATAGATTGGTTCTACTGTATTATGATACTCAGCAAAGAGAAGTATATAATGCAATGTAACCAAAACCAAAGGGTCCCCAGGCCTGCCTGCAGCTGGAGCTGACAGCTGTAGGCACAGGCCCTGTTGCCCATGCCCCTGGACTGCTGTAACCTCTTGGGTACAATGAACTGCATTTTGGAGAGCCACCTACAGTTCCACATCCCTCACTTTGGCTCTTACATAGGGGAACGAATCAAAATGTCAAAAACTGAAGAAAATGTGGGTTGAGATTGCGGCGAGGCATACGTGGCCAAAAGGTCAGTGTCCGGCTAGCAGAGGGTTATGGGCCGACACCCTGCTGCAATTCCCTGCCAGCCCCCTCGGCGCTGGATGGCCTTGGGCGGTGCTGGCTGCAGACAGGCTCTCGCTGCTGAAGTGGACAAGGAAAGGAGCTGGACACTCACTGGGGGTGAAGTCAGGTCTACTGAAGGACCCAAAACACCTTCCAGGGAGTGATCCCGAAAAGGGGGTGAAACAGGGTTATAAAGTGGGAGGGTGTACAAAGGAGGGGTTTATACTGAACCAATAAGGGAGAACCAGGGAGTGAACATAACATAACTGGCATGAGGGAAAACCCAATCAATACAAAGTAAGGGAGGGGCCCCGGGACCACAGCCAATCATAACCCCCCTAGGGAAGAAGATTCTGGCAAAATAGGAGGAGTGGGGGTGATTGACTGGACCCAGGGAGGAGAGAAAGTCTACATATAAGGGAAGGAGAGGGTGGAGAAATTATATAACCGAAAAAAACTGACAACCCCAATGGCGGGAGTTGCCATGAGGACAACATAATTGGCAGGGCTAAACTAGGGGAGGGCAGAACCATTTACATTAAACAGGGGGGAAATAATATATAAAATAGGGGAATAATACAATCAACAACACAATACAACATGAGATAAATACAGTTTAAAAGAAAAAGCAAAACCCACCACATAAGCAAAGCAAAACAGGGAATTGATTCACTGCTTCCCATGGTTGGTGCTCAGCCATCTCCAGGACAGCAGGGCCCCATCAGATATTACAGAGACTTGGGAAGACTAACATTAGCACTCCAAATGTTCTCCCACTTCCTTCTTCTTTCTCCCACGTCATACACTGAGTATGATGTTACTCGGTCTAGAATATCCTTTTGGTCAGTTGGGATCACCTCTCCCAGCTGTGTCTCGTCCTTCCCACCTCCCAGGCACCCCAGTTTCTTTGCCAGCATTGCAGTGCAAAAAGCAGAAAAGGCCCTGGCTCTGTGCAGACACTACTCAGTAACAACAAAAACATCTCTACATTATCAACCCTGTGTTCAGCAGAAATCCAAAACACAGCCCCATAGCCACTGTGAAGAAAATCAACTCTACTGCAGCCAAAATCCCCAGATGTGTTCTGATGTTTTTATATAAGTGGGAAAGAAAAAAAAAATCACTGTTTCACATCCCTGTAACAGAAGCGACCCCTGAAACTGTGCTAACCAGCTCTAGATACAGTGAAATTCAGAGATTAGCCTGGGTAACTTAACCAGCAAGGCCACTAGTTACTTCTGGGGCCATCTAAGTCAGAAAAAAAACCAAATAATAAACCAACTAAACTCTCAGTAGAGGATATGTTACCCAAGTATTTGGTAAAGCCATAGTACGTCAGAGAATTGTGGGAATGTGCTGTCCTGAATAAGAATTTGAATTTCCACACAGTCAAGTAAAAGAAACAAGAATTTATATGGAATTTTATATAATTTTGGCAGAAATCAATGAGGAAAAGTTGGTATTTTTGCAAGGTTACTCAAAATTTTTAGTCCTTGAGTCTCGGGGTTTTATTTAATGTATTTGCATTTTTAACAGCTCTCAATCATTTTGGAGCTGATACTACACAAATTTGGTTGAGGGGAAAAAAATTGTGAAATGGATTTTGCTGATGTGATCTGAAGCCCCATATGCCAGGATGAATCTCTTTCCTCCACAGATATCTGATATATTACATACCAGTGTTCTGTCTGTTGACTTAAAACGTTTTCAAGGCAGATACTGAAAGAAGAGAGAACATTTGCTTTACAATCTTTTAATTAAGTGTTAGTCTCATGAGTTTTATTGGATTCTTTAAAACCATAAACCCTTCATTACATCTACTATCAGTATCACCAATAACTTATGAACCTAAACCTTCTTATCCTGCTTTCTGTTTGCTGAAATGTTCCATAATTACTGTTGATTCATTTAATAATACTATAACCTAACTATTAAGATAAAAGAAATTCACAATGGCAGTGTATTTAATCCATATGAAACAAGAGATAGAAAAGAAAGAAGAACAGCAAAGTAGACAAATTCTCTCACCTATGTGATATTTTTACCACGAAAAAGAACTCTACATTAAAACTACATGAGGGCAAGCAACACAGCAATAAGCATTAAATATGATCCATAGGGATCTCTCAATATCTCTGAGAATTAATAGCATAATCAGAGCTGCAGTTCTGGCCTATCCTACAGCTCACATGTTTCTAGCTTTCTTCTGCCACAATTTTTGAACTAGTAGGAAATGGTAAGGGAGAGCTTTCTAGACTATGAAAAATCCCAAACAAACAAAAACATTAGAAGTGCTGTCTACTGGAACATTCATAGTCTGCTGGGAGGTTTTTGTCTATTAACAATACTTCATGCTTGAAGATTTCCCTTTCAAAAACAAATGGATAATTGGTTTTTTCATGTGTTTTTCTTGAGCCATTTATTGTTTCCCATACTTTAATTCCCTGTTTGTATACCTCATTCTATTTGTGTTATTCTTATAGCATTAGGGATATGTTAAGGATTAAACTATTTGCAAATTTGCGGAACTGTTTATTTTCTAATAATCTGGGAAATAAACTGGGATGTATGGGGTGTTAGTTAATTTGTCTTAGTTCTCTTTGGAAGTGCTGCACTGCATTAAAAAGGATTCAACTAGATATTCAGAAAGACTTCGAAAATTATATCATATTAGCAGTGAAAAACTTCATGAAATGTTAGAAACTAAATGCATATCTGAACAAGCCCTGGATTGCCAATAAAATAGAGAAATAGGAATTTTTCAGATAATGAAATTATTACTTTTGTACATGGATTTGTGCAAGTCCAAAGAGGTACATGATATGTACATAAAGAAATAGTAAAATGCTCTGAAGCATTTTTTTGCTCTTATAGCATTCACAATAGGACTTAGGTCCTGTATAACACTATCAGTTACAATTCTGAGTTTTGCTGTTATAACATGGTCACACAGAACTAAAAAATTTGTCTTTTTATCATCATGTCATGACTAAAGATATTAACTTGATAGGTAGATGTAGAAAATCTTTTGCTGGAAGATATTACATTAGTAATGAGTAGCATCCTGGGATTGGGATCTGCAGGGACAACAGTGGTGGAAATAGAATAAGGGAAGAGGATAGCTTTAAGCAATTTTCAACATTTTAACATAGGCTTAACAGCTTTGTTTATTGTTCTATCTCAGGATGTGCTGGTTCTTTTTGGATCCCAGCAAGAAAGCCACATATTGATAGTCCAGAGAAAGTGATAGTATGTTGGAAACATTATATGCCTGATGATGAAAACCTGGAGTGATGACACAGGCTAGGGAATGGTTAGGGACTGGCATTCTGAACAAAATTCCTGTTTATGATGAGTTTTGCTGCTAATGCTGCCTTTAAAGTTTTTTAGCATTTTCTTCAAGAGAATGTATGTATGAAAACATTTTGGGAACTGAAGTTATCCTTCATCAAGTATGTGTGTAGCACAGCACAGTCCTTGAGGCCAAGTAATATGCATGGTACAACCCAGCACAGCCCAGCACCCGCTCAGAAGTGGGTGGAGCACTAACTCCTCAATATACAATAGTCTCCTGTCAGGGCCACAACGTTTATTAGGAGTCCTTCAGCAATATTTTGTGGCTGTTTTACCTTTTGTCTTACCTGAGCTGCAGGCAGGAATTCTGCTAGCAACCTGGTTCCCCGAAAGCACCGCTGAAACAGGATCAAACATTAGCCTGCATTCTGTGAAAGGTATTCTACAGAACGACTTCAGTTCACTATTTTGCCTGAGCTACTGCAGTAGGGTATAAAAATAGTCACATGTAACCAATAGGGATATTACTGGTGAGTTTTGAAAGCTGTATTACATTATTAATTACCAAAAATAAAACTCTGCTGCCGGCTACATGGTGTGATAACATGGCATGAACATATCTGAACATATCCATTGGTGTAGTGGATTGACCCTGGCTGGATCCAGGTGTCCACTAAAGCTGCTCTATCACCCCCCTCCTCAGGTGCACAATAGAGAGAAAATATAGCAGAAAGCTTCTGAGTTGAAATACAGGCAGGAAGAGATCACTCACCAATTACCATCTCAGGCAAAACAGACTCGACTTGGGGAAATTAATTCAATTTATTACTGAACAAATCCAAGTAATAAGAAATAATTTCTCAGGGTAACAACAAATCAAATTAAATCTTAAAACACCTTGTACCCCTCCCTTCTTCCTGGACTCAACTTCATTCCCCATTTTCTCTACCTTCTGGCCCCCACAGCAATGCAGGGAATGGGGGCTGCAGTCAACTTGCCATATGTTGTCTCTGTTGCCCCTCTTTCCTCACTCCTGACACTTTTGCCCTGCTCACACATGGAGTCCCTCCTTAAGAGACATCTCCAACATGAGCCCCTTGCACAGGCTGCAGCTCTTCACAAACTCCAGTGCAGGTTCCTCCCAGAGGGGGCAGTCCTTCAGAACCGAGCTGCTCCAGGTAGGTTCTCTATGGGGTCACAGGCTCTGTCAGTAGCCTGCTCCAGCATGGATTTCCCACAGAGTCACAGGCTCCTTTGGGCATCCACCATCTCCAGCCTTAGCAGCAGCTGGATCTGTGCTCCACCTTGGGCTGCAGGAGGACAGTTTGCTTCATCAGGTTCTTCCTCACAGGCTACAGGGGAATTTCTGTTCTGACATCTGGAGCACCATACCCCTCTCCTTCTTCACTGCCCTTGGTGTCTGCAGATTTCTTTCTCCCATATATTCCCACTCCTCTCCCCAGTTTCAATTGATCCTGAGCAGTTTTTTTCCTCTTCTTAAATGTGTTATGCCAGTTTTTGTTACCACCGCTGCTGATGGGCTCAGCCTTGGCCAGCAGAAGATCCATTTTGGAGCCAGCTGGCATTGGCTCTGTCAGACATGAAGGGACCTTCTGGCATCTTCTCATAGAGGCCACTAGAGCACCCCCTTGCTACCAAAAGCCTTGTCATGCAAAGCCAGTAGATTTGGCAAAGAATATTTTGAAATATATCTTTCCCTATATTTTTTTAGGCTTTTTAGGGAAAAATGTGTGTCAAAATTAGAATAATGCAAGAATTAATTCCAAAGTATTTAAACATTTACAAAAAAGGCCATTTTTGAAGTTAAATTTTTAAGATTGGCAGTCTCTGAAATATTTTTGATGTTGGTGATGGTGATTTGATGGAAAATGAGTGCTTTTTTTTATGATATCTAAGCTTAACTTTCATCTATACTGCACACAAATTTTCATCTTTGAAAGTTTAACTTGGCCCTTAAAATCATTCTTAAATTTAGTGTCCTAGTTTTAAAATATTATTACTTACAGAAAAGTACAAAAAAGTCTTCTCTGGGTGGTAGTGAATAGGGATATGCTGAACCTTAGAACTCAGTTGTGTAGCCCCATTGGATGCTGTTGCTAAGGGTTATTCCTGTCCACAGGCAAGACTTGGCATTTCCCTCCACTGAACTTCATGAGATTCCTCCCTGTCTGATTCTACAATCTGTCAAGATCCCTCTGAATGACAGCAATTTCTGCTGGATCTGTCATTTATTTCAGTTTGGTACAACTTGCAAACTTGCTGAGTGTACACTCTGGCCTATACTCTAGATAATTAACAAGGATTTTAAAAGGCCAGCCCCTGGAACACATCACTAGGGACTGGCTTTCAGCTGGAGTCCAGCAGTTCTGACAGTTTTCAGCCCATTCTTGTTCATTCATCGGTCTCAGATGATGCAGCAGGAGACAATTTTGAAAACCTTTCTCTAATTTATAGCAACAGCTACCATGCTCCTCTCAACAACCATGTCAATCACATTAGGTGGATTAAGGAAAATTTCATTGCAGTAAATCCATGTTGCTGATTCCTGATGACATTTTTGTCTTTAATGTATTTGGAAGGGGTCTCCAGAAATATTTGATCTATCACATTCCCAAAGATCAACATGGAGGCTGACAAGGTAATAATTCATCACATCCTCCTTCTTACACATCTGGATGACAAGATCAATGTTTCCTTCCTTCAAAATTTTGAAACCTCTCCCTGCAAGACGGAAACCCTCCATTCCACTGCAAGCTGTAAGTATATATAAGTATAGATATACATGCAATCATAACTGGTTTTTATCTTCAGCCTAATTTTGTAGTTCCAGCTTCTGCTTTTCGTCTCAGTTTTCCTTTTGGGTACAAACACTGTTCAGCAGCACTGATTAAATTTCTCTCATATTGGTTACTGCCTTTTGCTTCCTTTTGATTCCACTCTTCCCTCCCTTTTCTGTGCACGAGAATCTCACATTTGTAAAGCAAGTACCCAGTGATTTTCTGATTCTATTTTCCAGTTACCATCTGCTAGACAGTATTTGTGTACCTAGGTAGCCACCCCATAACCAAGCACATGTAACATAAAGGTTTTCAAAGTGACAAAGAGGTTCCAGCTCTACACTCCAGGCATCAAAGTACCCTCCTACAGAGAAAATACTTCCCTGTAGCAGCATGACTTCTCCACTGTGATGCAACTCAGTCTGCTTTTTATTTACCTCACACAAGCTTGAGCGAGTGACTTGATAGACAGCCTCATGCCTCTACTTTCAACAAAACCAGTAACTTCTCACTGAGAAGTCTGTGTCCTTATGTACAATCTATAGCTGTACATAAGCCTCTGGCCTTAGTATATTTATTTTAATATTAGTTATATGGAACTCTGATTTTGATATGCTAGAATGTAAGGAAAAGTACTACAAGTTTTAAATTCAGTGTTAGTTTTGTATGTATGGATACATAGCTATTGCAGCATTTTAGAGGTAAGAATGGATTATATGCTTTCCATGCCTTTGAATAAAGCCCTGAATACAGAGGTCTCCAGCAATATCCCAGCCAATATTCCCAGGAACAGAGCCAGTACATCAAGAGAAGAGATTAAGCCCATCTGCCTGGCATTTGGGATATCACATCTCGGACTTTGCCTTGTTTCCCCCACCTCCAGCCATGTACTGCAGGAAGGAGAAATCACACAGCAGAAATCACTGTTGTTGGAGCACATGACCTTTGAGGAGAGGCTAAGGAACCAGATGTGGAGAAGAATTCAGGGAAACTTAATGACAGCCTAAAAAACCTACAAAGGATAATTTGGTGGGAGTATGAGTGGCGACAATTGTGAGTTGAAACAAGAGAAGACTTTCCTACTGGATAGAAGGAAAACCTTTTACATTCTGAGAACAGTCAAGCAAAGGAGAAGGATGTAAATTATTGCTAAAGCAGAAATTGCATTGCTTTAAGTGATGAAAACAGTCTGCAACTGAAGTTCTGCATCTTCACCAAAAATCTATCCTGTTGTTTGGTTATGTTTTTATTTTTAAACCATTACAGAGTGGTCACTATTTGCCTTTTCCTCAGTAGGTAATTTGCTGCCTCTATTTTTTAATCTATTTTAAAGAGATTTTTTCAAAATATAATAATTTTTTCCAGGTGAGATTTCATTAGGTTCAAAGCAGGGGACTGATTTTGTATCTCTTTTAATATTTTAAGATTTTTTTTTGTCCTGAGTGACTCTGGAGCTTGTGATTTCTGACTAAGCTCAGAATCTTATATTCATCCCTATGTAGTTTCAGCTCCTTTTTTTGGAACAGTTTTCCACCTCTTTCTGTCCTGTCTTTTTGAACTCCACTTCTGTCCTTGGTGAAGGTGATGATATATTGAGCTGTACATGCATGGCATTTTTTTAGGCAGAAAAACACTTTCTGAGTAATAGATTTAATGGACCAGATCTATTGTATATCTAGCCTCTTTCGTGATTTGTAGCCTGAAAGACTAAACATTCAATAATTTAAGCACCAGTAAATGAGTCAATAGCTATGAACTCATTCCCAGAGCACTCCCAGTTAAATTTCAATGTTTATAATTTCTGAATATCTTCTAGGTAATGCAAACAATTGTTTTGCACAAAAACCTCACCATGTTAGAACTGGTTTTGTATTTCAGAAATTTTCAGATTTTGAGAAATCAGATTCAGATTTTTTTCAGCATCTAAAAGAAAACATATGTTTCTTGCCAATCTATATTTAAGTAACCAAAAAAATTACACAGGAATAGAAGGGAATTCTGATCAGTAATGGATCCTGGCCTGAGCCTTAGGCTGATACGTTTTCTGTATAGCAAGCAGTGCTCACACACAAAACTGACTTGTAGGTTTTACTAGCTTTAGCTTATGTGGTGGCATATTCTATAAATGCTTAGTACTTTATTGTTTGATGGGCTGTGGCCTTTTTTCATATATATAAATTTAGCATATTAAGTTATTAAAAGCATAAACTCTCTGTAGCATGAAATAAATTTCTCAGCTATTCTTTAAAGAAACATAAAGGAAATGGAACTGTTGACCTCTTTTGCTTTGCCTAGGGATGTTTTTGAAATGCTGATGTCTAAGTACTACTATTTACCTTTCTTGAAGAGCAATGATGAATATTGGGTCTGTAAACTCTGAGAACTTCCTAAAACATCAGTATTCATTGTACTGTTTTCTTGCTAATATTTGTGTATTTGGGTGCTGAAGTGAGTTCAGATCACCGAAGATAGAGTGAAGTAATTGGGTTTCTGGAAGATACAATTGCACAGATATAAGTGGTGATTTTTTATGTAAAGAAAATGGACCAAATGTGAAATATTTACTTGGTAACTTTAAAAGTTCCATATGAACAAAGGATATTTGCAATAAACATAAGTAATTCAATATTTGAAACTAAGGCAAGAAAATGACTGGAAGCCTTTGTATTATTTATTTTAAGAAAGGTGATTTTTTACATAGCCTTGTAACAGCATCTTCTTTCCTTTATTGTGAGAATAAACATGAGAGATACGCTGTAATCACTTGGAGCAATAGCGTCTTTAAATATATCACCTGCTTAGTTTAATAATGTGGCTCTACACTGCAATAGCATGGTGGGAAAATTAGTCAAGTAAAGCTCAGTGCTGGATATCTATTTATAAATTCCTCAAGCAAGGGATTTTATGCATTCGCCCTCTCTCACTCATATACTTGTATGCAATATGAAAAGCATTAGTTCTTGACGGGAGATGACAAAAAGGTTTCTGGACAATTCTCTCGCACCCCTTAGGAGTCACCAGATGTCACATCTCAGAATCTTGCCAATTTATGCTTTCATAAATCTTGGAATATGTTGATGCCTATCGTATGCTTTTACTCGCCTGCAGGCGCATAGTCCGTTCTTTTGAGCAAGGAGAAAAACAGGATGGTGTGTACTGCATGCAGCAACCTAGTTTCCTTCCTTGTGTGAGGGTAGTGGTCATCAGCTAGGAAGTCATCTGTGCTGTGACCTTTTCAGAATGCAGGCCTTGTCATCTTGTCATAAGCAACATCTTCCTCAGTACCTCCCAAGAGAACAGTGCCTGGGGAAGGGTGCCCTTTCCTTCCCAGTGCAGGCTACCTTTTAAAACCTTTTTGTGCTGTTGCTTTTGATGCTTGAAAACATGTATTTCATTCATTCTGCATCCATACAAGCCTTGGTCTATCTGTTATAAAGTTGTGGAAACAAAGAGTGCAAATATTTACCTTATCTCAAGACTTTCTGCCGTAAACTGTCATAAGAAATTAGAATTCTGACTGTATTTTCTTTTATTGGTATTTGATGGTTGCTATTAGTCCATCCTAAGTACTCATCAAATTCTGTGTTTGAATAATGGTATGCAGAAGAACATCATGAAGAGTGGGAATATTTGTGAAGAGCAGATGTCTTCAGCTTGAGACTTCAGTTACAATTTCCTTCAGGCTTCTCAGTGCTTAGGAGTGCTTTGTGCCAATGAAGTAGATTACCAGTGCTCAGAACATTAAAAAATGTTTTAAATGCTCAGACAGCAATTTATTTGGAAACTTTAATAACCAAAGTTCAATATGATCTGGCACAAGGAAAGCGTAAAAATAAAAGAAAAAGAAACCTGGTTGTTTAAACAGTTTTTTTGAAGTATGGCAATTGGAATTATTCTCTATATTCTTTATTTAGCAGAATGTAATAGAATGTCAAAACAACATCCATTGTTAATTGTTTCCCATGGTATCTGACCTGACCCATAGACAACCAACAATACAAATTCACTTCAAACTTTTTACATCAAATGAAATATAGAGAAACTCTTTCTTGAGTGTGAATTTTGATCAAAATGTTACTTTATTCAACAAGCAGTGGTTACGCCAGCCTTGACAATCCTTTCAAAACTCTGTGTTTCAGGATCAAACACACTGTGACTATTCACAGCTGCATTCAATTAATGAAAATTTAGCATGTTGTGTTGATGTTGGGCTCCTGTGGCTATTGATGGTGTATCTCTGTAGAGCGAGAAAATGATGTGTTCTTGGTTTCCAGAAAGGCTCAGTTCTGGCCATATTTCCAATTTCAATGTAAAAGCATTGTATTACTGTGGGCTGTTAAAAATTGGCCATGTTTGGCTGAGGCTGTAAGAAATGAGACCTTGGATTCCAGCATTGTAATATGGTGGCAAGCACTGCTCTTGCAGCAAGGAACTGAGCATGAAGATAGAGTGGTTTTAGTAAGAGTTGGGGCTACTGTGAAGACTTTGGGCAGACAGTAAATGGATATTATTCATCAGGAAGTGATTTGGCAAGGAGTTAGGAATTATAGTGCTGAATGTCAAACCAGGTACTGCAGGACCAGTTTTTCCAGGAATGTAGCTTCAAGGGGAGCTTGAGAAGCATTAGAACGAGTTTCTGAAAAGCAGATGATATGGCAGTAAAATTATTAAGCTACTAATCCAGGGAAGAATCTGTACTAAACTGGGAGCTCAATAGACTTTTGGTCACATCAGCTGTGGAGGAGAAATGCATGGAATTTTTTTTGCTGTACAAGACCAGAGGTTACAGCTAGGTGCTCTGAGTGCAGGAACAGATGGAGAGAAGAAGAGATTGGTACACTTTTGGGTATACACGAGATGCCAGTTTAGGTCACTCCCTATTGGCAGCAGCACTTATTTTATTCACATGCAGTCCTGTTCTAATTTTGTCTCTTCTCCTTAAATTATTCAGTCTCACTCATTTGTAAAAAAACAGGCATGCTCTTTCAAAGAATAGATGAACAAACTGGTATTCTATCCCTCTGCATCCACAGCTGGAACAGTAGTTCAAATTTCACATTTTTGCAATAATCTGCATACAATTCTAGTAATACTAAATCCAGAAATACCTTTTTTTTCCCCTCACAGTAGGCTTTGGAGTTTTGTTTTGGGGGCTTTTTTGTTTGTTTGGGATTTGTTGTTGTTGTTGTTTTTATTTTTAATGGTTATTATGTAAGCAGCAATAAGTGGGTTTAATCTGTCATTTTGAGAAGCTAAATGGCAGCATTATCAAATGTGAAAGGTGATTAAATTTTGAAATCTCTTTTAGAAGTATCTACCAGGTTGTTATGAATGTTTGCTGACTTACAAATAAATAGCACATAAATCTACCCTGAGCTGATTAATATTGTTTTCTGTAATACAGCCATTTCAGAACTCTGCTAAAATTTAGAATCTGCAGCTTTTCATTAACTATTTTTCAGAAGCTTCTTTTTTTTTTTTCATGGGCATAATAAATTAAGATAATCTAAACAAAACATACATACGAGTTTTGTTTGCCAAGCCAGATGAATGTGACTTCAAATATGCCTTATCCAAAATATTTTTTAGGAGAAAATAGTGCAAATAAAACAAATCTATCCAAAGTTTTCACATAGCTTATGCCTAAGAGTTGCCAATGACTTTCACCACTGAAGGGCTCCTAAATTGCCACTTTTAAAAACAAATGAAATAAAATTTGGTTTTTTGCAAAACTTTTGTGGTTTTCTACAAAGCCTCTTATTTCCTTCCTTCTTCGTCATTTGCAATAGTTTCAAAGCTTCTTTGAAACAGAGGAGCAGCACTTTAGAAATACAGCTTCTAACATTTTAATGGATTTAGTCCCTTAGAGATATTACATAAATTAGGTATCCAGCCAGATTTGATTTGGAACCTTGTGATTCTCTTATTTTCTACATTATTGATTGTGATCAGTCAGTCATCAGCATGATCTTTCAGAATTGATTTACTAGACTGGAATGACTTAAAGATATTTTCCTAGCTATTCCTGATAAATAAGTTCCTAATAACTAAGTATTCTGTGTAAATCTTAAGCCTGCCCTCACTGATGTAAAATGCAAGTTACTATGTTGGACATGGGTACTTACCAAGAGTATGCACAGCTCTGGCATCCACAATTTTGTGAATCCCATTTGACTGAGATATGCCAAAGTGAATAGCTGAAATTTCTGACTGCTCAAAAAATTACCTAATTAGCTTAGATATTGAAGTGCGATGCAGAAGCGTAATGCAAATTATTTCCCAATTTAGACCAATTTCAAAATATAATTATTTTGGTACAGAATAAGAATTATTTTAAAAATGAATGTAATTTTTGAACATTATTAGATTAGGCATTTTCAAGGGTTTATTTTCAGAATGGTTAGAATATTATTTTTCTGATATTAGAGTAGTAATAGCAAGAGAACAGATTACAACTGAAAGCTAGGATTTCAAAAGGGTAGGGTTAGGAATAGAGGGGATTTTTAGCAACATTTTTTTATCCATTTAATTTTTTTCAGATTTTTTTTAATACTTTTTATACTTGCTATTTCTTATACTCTGTTTTACTATCTTTTATAACATTGAGGTCTTTGTTTTTCACTCTGTTCCTCCAGACAAATAGACTGGGGCTAACCAAATGGAGGCATGAGAGGAGGCACAGCCAGAACAGCTGATCACAATTGAGCAAAAGAATATCCAATACCATCTGACATCATGCTCAGCAGCAGAAGTTTGGGAAGGAAAGATAAAGCAGAAGGACGACTGCTGGTGTTTGTCTACTGGTGTTTTTATTCCATCACTGTTACAAATGATGGGGCCCTGTTTTTCTGGGGGTGGCTGAACACTTCCTGCCCATGAAAAGTGGGCAATAAATTCCTTATTTCACTTTGATTGCATGTGCAGATTTAACTTCATATACTAAAATTTCTTTAGTGCAACCCATGATTTTTCTCACTGTTTGTCTTCCAATGAGCAAGTGGCTGCATGGGGCTTGTTGGCTGCCAGAGCTAAACCACAACCATGCAACCATGGTCCAATTCAACTACAGAGAAAAAGAAAGAAGAAATACTTCAGATTTTTACAAATGTGTTTGGCAAAGTTATTTACACTACAGTTCTAGCTGTTCTTAATTCCTGCATAGCTGGCTATTTCTCACTAGTTATCAAATAACCTTTTTTAATGTTCTAATATTTAGGTAGTATTTAATGTAGTTTAATATTTATGGGTATTTATTAGGAAATATAAAATTAACAGGATCAAAAATAATATTTAAAGACATTTTAGAGAAATGTGAATTATAAGAATAATATATTGCTGTAAGCATTTACAAATGTGTGTGTGTCTGCAGCTGTGGGCACAAACCTCAGTAGCTTGGGATGTGGTTAAAAATTACTTGTTCGGTTTACCCACTATTTAAATCTTTCAGAAGAAAATCTGAATAGCTTTCTGGAAATTCTTTAATTCTTCCTGTACTGACTATTTAAAAGAATAAAGCAATAATAGTTTCTCAAAACATTTGAAAAACTGCTACAGATATGGATATTTCAAACAAAAATGAAAAATAAAACTATATAGTGTGACCTCATTAACTATACCATGGCCATCTACAAATCTAGAACCTGGGGAAGAGAGTGAAGTAATTTAAAATATGTATATGATCGTTCTACCAACTCAACCTTAAACCAACTTCCAAATTCTCATGAGTTGGTCTTCTTTGGGATTTATTCTAATTTCTTTTTATCAATACATTTTTCTTTCATTTCATTATTCCTTTTATAATTCACAAAGGATATCCTGCTCATTAATGAGAATTAGTAAGTCATTATTAAGATCAAATGCCCTTTTTCTTTTTTGCCCTTTTGCTCAAGGGCAACTAGTACAGATCGTTCTGATATCCTGGATAGGAGTGAAAGTAATTTAGTTCACACCAGTTATTCCTCAGTGCCAGAATTCCAGTGTCATGTGGGCCACTCAGTAACAATCCTGTTCAGAGTATTACCAGGAGTATTTAACGGCACTCTTTTACTGAAGGATTTCTCTCCTGAAAGTTGAAATGTTTCATTGCTGGAAGCAGCATTACAGCTGGTCTATGAGATCAGAGAGATAACCCTGCTCTCTGTCCTAAGGTCAATTAAATACAGCCCTGAAGGGCAGAGCTAACTGAAAGTGGGTTTTTATTTTGTATGTACAATTTCTGTCAAAACCAACGGGTGTTAACTCTATATTACCAAGGGCAGCACTTGCTATGTTGTTTAGTGTATTAAATCCACTACTGCTTTCAAGGAACAATGAAGATTTCACAGGTTTTTTTATGACCCTAGCTAGACTCTACTTTCATTTGTGCACACTACAGGAAAAGTATTCAGGACTAAAAAAATAGAAAGAGCTCTTGCTTTAGACATTAATTAAAATTGAAAGAAATTATTTGGATTCACAAATTCAATCCTTGTTTCTAGATATTGATTTGGTTGATACTAAAAAGTGATAAGATACTGCTTAATACAATCAGTTTTGTCATAACAGCTTCCCAAGAAATTTAACCGTGGATCTTCCCTGTTTTAGGGTTTCTTTGTTGGGGAGTTTATGCTTTTAGCCCACCTAGCCATTTTCCCAGCAGTTGTCAGGTGCCAGCCCACAGTACCCTTGTAAGGGGCTGAACTCACCTGGGTTTCTGCTAAGTGTGTGGACATCTGCAATCTGCATCCAAGTCCTGTAGGTTTGTTCAGTGCAACTTAAATGCCAGTCCCTCATGCAGGTTGGGACTCACTTTTTCTGTTCATTGACCATCCCAACAACCCATTAATTAAGAGCTCAAAACATTCTGAAGATGTCTTTTATGTGCTTTAATTTTCCTCTAATCAAATGTAAGGAAGACATCACACATTTATTTTTCCTTCTGACAGCACCTTATTCAGTCAGCTGTTTTTTGAATTTTTCTTTTCTGTGGTTCATTAAATACCATCTGCCATTAAGTTGTCATCGCCTCACATGTTGTGATGTATTTCAATTAAATAGGACTGGCTAATAGGGCTTAATTTTTAATATACACAGTGAATTTTCATTAATTAGACTGGTCTTTCTGGTGGAGATCTAGGTATGCAGGACTAAAGTGGCCAGATAAGTCAGTCAAAAATTAGAACATGGAAATTTGTATTCAGACTTTTTACATGCCCACACAACTGGATTCTTAAAAAGACCTTCTTATCTCAAAGTTGGAAATATTTTGAAAGAGTGAAATTTTGAGTTTCATGCAAATGGCAGAGGAGTCAAAGTGATATAGATAAATCATCTGTAGGCTGTAAAAGAGTTCATTAGTATCTCTAATTACATCTCCCACTGCATCACACTTAGTTAAAACAGCAAAAAAGATACCAGGGAGGTAATACAGATGAGATGCTGCTCCCTCAGAAGTTCAAGATTTTTCCAATCCAGGAGATCTGAAAAATGGCAAAGAGAAGCAGTAAACAGTACTGTCCCAAGAAAAGAAAATTTCACATGATAGTAATAAAATATTTTGGATTATGCTGAAAGATGCAGAAAGAAAGCAGTACCTCAAACATGAGGATATTAGCTTTTTAAACAGTACAGTTCTTTTGTCTTCTGTCATGTTTCCACAGGGAATCAAAATATGACTAGCAGCCAAAAACTGAATTTTATTAGATGTTTGTTGTCCTTTTGTATCACTAATTCCCAAGAGCTTTTTTTTGCTGTTTTATTTAGAAACCTTCAGTTAATTAAATGCATTTCTAGAACACTGCTTTCCAACAGATGACTGAAAAGTTTGGTCAATCTTATTTAATTCCTGCTGCTCTTCTGCAAAATCTTATCTAATGTCATCAAATGTGCTCCCTTTTTCAGCAAATGCAGTATCCCCCGAGGCTGCCCATTTTCTCCACTGCTAAAAATACTTCCTTCTGTCTCAAAATGAGAATCCTATTGGACAGGACAGAGGGTCCTTTTCTCCCACAATAGACTTTTGGTATCCAGAGATCATGATATGCAAACTATTATTTTAGAACCCTAAATGTTTTTGAGGAAACTCAAATTATGGTAATGCTCCAATCAGGTGGAACAGAAATACAAGGTTACAATATCCATAAGATCTTCCTGGACATATTTTAGTGTAATAGGCAATAACAATCAGAAAACCACATAGTGAGGATCCCACTTAGTTCCCACTGTTGAATTAGGTTTCCGCTTACATCCTTTGTCACCTCAAAGTGTTGAGCTGTCTAATAGATGAGACATTGCCCTACCATACTTTGGACTCAATAAGTTTGCTGTCCTTAGACTTGCAGCTGCTCTTTAATGTTTATATCAAAATATTTGAACAAAGGTTTGGTTTGGTTTCAAAAGGGAGGAAAAATTGGTATCTAAATTGACACTTTTGTCAGTGTAACTAAATCTTATTTGCTGTTTAACCCTGTCTGTAGAAACGACCACCATTTCACATTTTAAAAAAAGGGCTTATTTCTTATAAATGAGATGTGTGTTATTTCTTGTTGAAAAATGGAGAATATTGAATTCTCTGGCTGTAAATTATAAAAGCAAATGCAGGTATTTCTATCATGAGAGAGTATTGTATTATGTGGTGCAATGTCCAGTGTAAAAGTAAACTTTGAAATTTTGAAGCTAAATGCCTCTTTGACCAACCTAACTATATCCTCTGATGAAAAAATGAGAAAAAATTCTTCTCTGTCCTTAAGACAAAGTATTTCACTGTACACAGAACTTTAGGAATCATGCTTTTTATGATACAGGAATTTAAAGGATCTACAAAAAGTAAAGCAATTTCTTAGTAAGATTATCCAGTATGTCTTCTGATCCAATAAATAGAGTGCCAAATTAGAATAGCAGCAAGAGGTTTGAAAAAAGCTAGAGGTTGCTTTTTTTGAAATGGGACACTTAAGCAGCAGAATTGTGTCAATTGGATATTTAAGATACTAAATCAGCTGGACAGATGATTCAAGGAAGAGAAATATGTCAAGCACTAATTATTTAAAAAATAGCCTTGACTGATTTGTCATTCCTGTTCTTAAATTCTTATTGCCCTTTCAAATAATCACCTCCATGAATATATATTTATGCTTTGGAAACTACTGTTTCTGTCTTGGCAGTTTAATTGTCAGTAGGGATGATTTCAAATATATGCCTTCCTGATATCAGAAGGTGCTGTGGAAACTTTATATTACTTTCCATCACTCACTCAGTGTGCCTGAATAAAATAACGTGCTAGCAAGGACTTTGGAATTGTACTAAAGCCATGAGTCAAACCTTTAAAATATTCTTGCCCTGATTAAAAATTACTCTGCAGTAGCCTATAGTAACACATCCTTATGCTAATTCAATCACGTATCAGACTCAGCTGCATCATCATTACAACATACCTGGATTATTAAGTTCTTCTCTATGAAAGCAAATTCAGGTTTCCTTTAGTAGAACCATCGATAAAGAAGATACGCAGGAAGATCTTTTGACTTTGTCAGCTGGGAAGAAATGATAAATCTGCATAATTTTCACTATTTCCAATAAGAAAATGTAGTTTCAGTTCTCAAGTTGTGTTAGCGAGCATCTGTCAGGGTTTGAGAGTACCAGTTGTCACAGAGCAATGAGTCATATGGTTCATGAGACAGTGTGTTGATGTGCTGTGAAGAGCACCCTCTTGGGCAGAGGAATTAATGTGTCCCATCCTCACTTAGTGCTGCTGTTAATTGCAGTCAGGGATGGGAAGCAAAGGCTCTGGCAGACAGCTCTGTTTAGATGTTTACGTGATTCTCACTGTGGTTCCTAGGGACGATACAGAAATTGCTAAAAATGGAATAGTCCTATAATAAAATCATACATAGTACACTGGGATCATATTAGTGTTAAAATTATAGAAATTTCATTTGATAAACATTTCCTGATAATGTGAAACAACCTGATGAACTTTAGATATCAGTATGAAAGGCATGACCAAACAGACTGAAAAAAGACACGAGAAAAACAAATGGCAGAAACAGTCAAACTCAAGTTCGCTGGTAATATGGATATCTAACATCCTTCTGAATGTCTAGGAAGTTTACATATGCTAAATCTCTGACCAAGCATATAATTTTTTATTGCTACAGACAGTCTTTACTCTGGGTATTAAACTTTGTGTATCAGTAATTTCTGCTATACTGACATTGAAACATAAGGTTAATTGCAACAGAACCCCACTGTCAGGCCCACACAACCTGGAATCTTTCCAGCCCAGTCACCAAAGCTATCAAGTGAGATAAAGCACTCAGTAGCAGAAAAGTTTTGGGTTTACACCATAAGATATGTCTAGAATGGTCACACATATTTATTTATAAAATAAACAAAAGTTAATGAATATAGAAAATGGCAACTATTTTTTGCATATCTGGTCTCTAGCAATTCTTCCAGATAAAATGTTCAACTGCCTACTTGCATTTGTGCTGCTCTGATCTCCACATAACACTTTAGCATAGCTGGATTCCAAATATCCAACTAAATTGTATTGGCGGAGGAAGGATTTAGCTAACTATGAACATTCCTTTTCTGATGAAGTTCTGCATGGTATTTGCAGGAAAAGAGAGTGCCTACCAGAGGTCTCAAACTCCTTAAACAGATGCTTGCTCTAGGGAGTCAATTCCTCATTCTTCCACTTGGTTTATTAACTTCCAATTTCCTGATGGTCAGTCTGCAGAGCACAGCTACAAATTGCCTGCTTTCTAGACATGGATGAATTTTTATCTTTTCCAGCTTGACAGAGATGCATAGACTTTCCTTACTTTATCTGGTGCTGAAATCTCTTCTGAGATTCTGGTAGCTGTTTGATATCTTGTAATGGGCTCTGTCAAAGTTCTCTAGCTATCTAAATGAATCATTAATCGAATATAAATAAGAAATTAATCAAATTATTCTTCTTGAATATGTGTTTTATAATAGTGTAATATTTCTGTTGAGGTGTTATAATCTTTAATCTTACTAGACACTATTTCATAATTCTTTAATCTTAAAAAATGTATTAGCATTTTTAGTTTCCCATAACTTCTGGATGTTATTATATATTGAAATCCTCTTTCTCAAAGAGATATTTTGTTTCTATATATGTTCCAGAACCTTGCTTGAACAATTGCTAGACACTGGAACTTGGTCTGTTGTTCCAGCTACTTGGGAACTCCATTTCCTCCCCCTGCCCCTCTGGGGTAGTAAGATTAAAAATACTTGCCTTCCCATAATCATGTTTTCTGGTAATATTAGTGAGTAGTATTGAGCTCTTGAAGAAAAAACTCAACTAAATGCAAATGTGGAATTTCCTGAAAAAGCTGAAATTTCATTGCAGACAGGCTTGTAGGTGCTCAACGGATTCATCTTCACAATTTGATGTGCAGTGTAAGGGAATATATGTAATCTCCCCATTATTTCACTGTTATGCAATTTGTGGCCAGCAGCATATTCTTTAGTCTTGACCTCCACAGTCGGTGGGAAGCTGGCTGAAAAGGAGTTGTCCGGTTGTTGGACTTTTAAACACCAAACTGAAAAGTGATGTTTGCTGCACTGAGGCAAAGCTTTTATTTCTTGTAGGTAAATATGTTTCTGCAGCACACCAAAGTCTTCCAGTACACAAAATACTGCTGGACTTTTGTAATTGTACCTACTAACTGTGACAGCACATAGTCTACCTAGTACAAAGTTAAGGTTAAGACGACATTTGATTTTTCCCATGGCAAGGAGATTAACACAACATAGTTCATAAACATGGCACTGAAAAGATATTAATAATGTAATTACTACAAGTCATAGAAAACAGTGCAGTTTTCATTTTGTACATTTATGCAGCAGCAGCATCATTAAAGAGCTTATTTGTTTCCCACAGAGAAGTTTGAAGTTTAGCAGTCTTTGGAAACTAGTATGAACCCTTTCAGTATATTATCTGTCTGTCTATATCCATAATTTTTGTCTCAAGTGAGTATAGACTGCCTTCACACAGAGTCTTACAGCTCCTGGACAAAATGGATTTACTTTATGAGCACCATTAAAAATATTTAGCAGTCCCTTTTCACTGTTTGGATGTTTTCCAGAGCTGCTTATGCAGAGTTGCTGTTTCTGTCAGATGAAATATTAAGGCATGTTACCTTGTCTGACAGAAACAGTAAGCATCAAGGATTTCCTGGGAAGAAACATCAATATGCAGCATGTTAAGTTTAATATTTCACAACACTACTAATTACATTATCACCTCAACATCAACTTCTAATAATAGCTATAACTAAAATGTGTACGGCTGTTTATCTTCTTTAAATATAATCCGTCTGACAGACTGCACAGCTCTTTTACCTCCCCCATTGCCTTAAAGAGACTCAGTACCTATTCCAGATGAATCAATGGCAATAATCCAGCTTAATTCAACAGTGGGAGGCTAGAACCACAGTGACAGGAAAAATGTCTTCCTTAGACATATAGTATGATGTGAGGAGATATTTGAATTTTTATGTTGTGCTCTTGGTTTGTTGAGTTTTTTGTGTTGTTAGGTTTTTGGGGTTTTTTGGTTTCCTTTTTTGTTTGTTTTGTTGGTGGTTTTTTCTTTCTTTTTTCTTTGTTTTGTTTTTTTCTTTTCAGTTTTAAAATAGGTATGATATGCAACCTGACTACAAAGATAAGTAGGGCAGCTGGAAAAGTGAAATGTATTGCACTAAAAAGATTTCATGTTAAACATAACCTTACCTATTAGTTCAGGTCATTTTTTAAAACATTTCAGCTGATATATGCCTTGTTTGTTTCTTAGAAGGGAAAGTAGTACCCAATCAGAGGACAGAAATACATGCTAAACAAAATAGAGAAACCATTTTGGAGATGAATATGAAAGAGAGAAAATCTGTTATACTTACAAAGGTATGATGTAAATATGTGCCTCTTATATGCATGTATGTTCTTCAAAATATATAATTAATTCAGGAAATCACGAAAGGAACAGATGCAACCACATACAGCACAGTTTTCTAGGATAATTTGAAGATAACCAAACACTCATAAGGTGGATATACACAGTGATTCATAAAAAGTGGCACGAGTTCAACAAACAACCTGAATGAAGTGCTGAAAAGTCTAGATTAAATACACAAATATTGCCAGTAGGGATAAATACAAAATCATGGATGCTGAGCATATTGAGGAAAAACAATAACTAATACTAACTTGCATATAATCTGAAAAATTCTTTTTCACAGTTGGAAAAGCAGACAGTTAAATGTATGGCAAATACAAGTATTTTTTAGTAAAACCTATAGTTAAAATATCTAAGAGAAGCCAGAATCCAGCTGAAAATTTAGTAGGGGAAAAGCTGGATATATTAAAGTTGAGAGTTGCACTGGAAACTGACCTTAGTCTTTGGAGGCATGGCAGAACAGAAACCTCTGCACAAGTCGGGCAGAGAGAAGTAAACATAAATAAAATTTTGGGGTCTTGCTGGAAGGATATGACAAGAGCTACTGAAGTAAGGCTTAGGTAACAGGAAAACCACTGGAGCACAAAACCCTGAGAGCCCAAGGAAGTAATAGATAAGCCATAAATAATTTACAGTGTCTGAAAACACTTCAGTGATCAAAGGGGGAGGAGAGCAGAGAGAATATCTTTGAGTATAGTCAGCTGCAGTTTATTAGCAAACTTTTAAAAAAGTCATTCAGAAGAATTTGAGAGGGTGAAAACAACAGACTGCTTGTTTTTCTCTGCCATTATTGAGAATTAAAATGAAGAATATCAATTTTGAGCTTGGATGACAACTGTCAAGTACATACAAAACAGAACTGTAATAAACCTTCTGAATTCAGTTAGCAGTCAATCATTTTTGGAAAGCTCTTAAACCTTGAAATTCTGCACCAGATGCAAAATAAAAGAAAGCAATTTCTCATGAAATTGTTCACCTTTGACTCTTTTTCTTAGTACCAACAGAATTGATACAAAACTCTCAATGCCTCTCAATGATCACTTCATATCACAGCTCTTCCTACTTCACTTATAGAAATCTTGTTAAATATCTAGTTGTGACCCAGTAAGTTCTTTGTGTTAAGTAATCATTATTTATTATGTTCTAATGCTTCACAGTGTGTTGTTTGCAAACTCCATGACTGTCAACACAAGTTAAAATAAAGGTAAAGTTATGCATCAGTCATGTTTTCCACCTCTTCCTGAGTGAGTATTTATCACGTTGAACAGGTCAATGTCCTTCAGCATAACAATCATCTTAAAGCTCTGCTGCCCCCAGTTTCTTCCATATTTGCTGCAACTGCCTAACAACAGGGATTACACATCCTGTAATATATAATATGTATTTTCTTAACAAAATTCAGATAGAATGTCTTTAAATAGGCATGCCAGCTATCAGTGTAACACACAAAACCAAGGGAAAGATTAGAAATGTAGCAAAATTTCAGGGATACTGTTGGCAAGGAGTGAAGCTGAAATTACTATCCTGTGATACAGAAGTCTATTACCATAGTGATTTTTGTAGCTTTCTCATAAAAAGGACAGAGTTGGAGTTTATCAAAAATGACATAGGTTTAAAAGCATTTCTAACTTGTCCACACTTGTAATACTGCTCTTCATAACAATTACATAGTAAATGCTACATGCTTAAGCTGCACTAGGATTTCAGAGAGGTTGTTAAGATTTATTACTACTGTTGCAATATAAACAAACTGAACCAGTATCTTGAAATTGCTGTGGTTAACTGCCCTTTCATAATAATTAAGGGTAGTAGAAATATACTAACAGACTATATATAAATATATATTGTTTATTTATTTATTTCTACATGAATATATATTCATATATACACCTTCTGTTTGCCTATAGTTTAACAAATAAACTAACTAAATGTAGTTGGAAGGATTGATACTATTTCAGTTTTTCAAAACAGCCAAAAACCCCCATGATATTTAAGGTTATCAACACATAACACATTTGGAAAAGAAGCAGGATCTTCTTTAGTGACAGGTTTTTTGGTTTTGGAGTATGTTTCCTTTTTTGTGTGTGCCTTTTTAGATTCTGTTGCTTTTTTTCTCTCCCCTGGAACAAAAATGTATGTTTCTGATCTAGAAAGAAATAAAAGAGGTTTGACTGATCAGAAGCCCTAACAGTAATTGCACAGAATTACTATTTTAGATATATCAGCAGAACAGAGAAGGTAAGACTCTTGAAGTATTCTATGAGAAAAAAATGGAAAGAAATAATCTTGGACCCATTACAATAAAAAAATTTCATTGAGGAGAATTGACTTTGACAAATGAATTGCATTTTCAGAGGAATGCAAAGCAAGATTTATATCTTTTGGTTTGGCAGAACACCAAGCTGCTTAAAGTATAAAAGGAAATAAATGGAGTATATGAATTTTTTTATATTACCCTTAAGACTTATTTCTATATTGGCTGTTATATTCCAATGACTTTAATGAAGACTAAGTTAAGGCTTTCAGTTTTGGTCACTAAAAATTTGGTGTTGTGCCAGGTAGCATAATGAAGGGTAAAAATAAATTCTGGAGATTATATCTTCAGTTTTATGCTCTATTACCAGCTAACACTTTTTTTCCCCCCCACATATCATAGACCACAAGGGCTCCTGTTTTAGGAAAGCCAAGATCTGATGAAGACTTACCTAAATGTAGACACACAGACCAACCTTCTGCCTTTTTCTTACTTGGCTATTAGAAAGTTTGAGATGTGAGAAGAAGCAGTCTCCTACAGGAAAAATCAGGGATATGTTGAAATGTCTTTTGAAATGAATGTTGAAATTGCTGTAGATTAGTGGAATTTGGATGAGATTTTGTTCAAATGTCTGGTCAGCTTCAGCCTTTGTTCTGTCTCAGTCTTAAATGCTTGAAGTAGCCCTTAGGTTTCCAAAGCCAAATCTACTGAACCAAATCAATATGGATGAATGGCATATATATTTATAGCCTGTGGCTGAATGATAATAACAAAATGCTTGTTTAGCTGTGGTTAGTACAACCTTCATGAAACTACATAATGTTAGCTGCAATCCCCGTGTAAGATATATTCTGCTCACAGGTTGTACAACAACATTGCAGCCAGCTTCACTTAGTTAATGGGTCACCTAAATGAAATGACCGGGAAGATTACAGCTGAACTCCCATTTGACAAATGTCTTAATCATAAAAGGTAATAAACATTGTCACTTCCTCCTGTGCTGCCATTACTTGTAGAATGGTGGCCTTGTCACATCAAGGTTAAATTACGTAGGTAAGCAGAAAAGAAATTAGTAGTGACTTACAGACACCTACCATAATTATCACTGCCACTTGTGGTTGCACAGTTTCTGATTATAGCAATGCAATATCTTTTCATAGCATTAAAATTCAGTCTACACTGTACTGTGAATAAACTTATGTCAAATGCATCAGTAGTGTCTGATACACAGGGATATTTTTTAAGGTATTCCCACAGACTTAGTGAAAATATTAATGTTGCATTTCTTAAGTTGCTGGGGAGAAGTTAAAAGTTGAAGTGCAAAACAAAAAGAGCAAAGAAAAAACTAAAATATTCAGCATCAAGTCCACTATAAGAAAGTTTTTTGCAAGCTACCTTAAAATTACGGTAAAATGTAACACTTCTAAGGAATCTGGATTTTCAGTTATATAACAATGGGATTTGAATTTTCCTCATTGATAAAACTAAATTGCTGGAATTTGCACATATATTTCTGTAAATATACTGAAAAACACTGAAGTCATGTCAGTTTCTAAAACTATGTACAGAAAGTAAAGGGTTTTGATGTGAAAATTTTCTAATGTCACTCTTTTCATTTTTTCACATATAGCCATTAAGGTTTGCTTATGGCAGACCTGACTGAAGATAGCTTCCTACCCCATGGCATGATACAACCTGGGAAAATGGCATGTGAAACTAATTTTTCTCCAGTGTTCATATATTACAGCTATTTATTATAGATGCAACACCTCTGGAGACTGGCAGCTTCACCTATTGCCTAACACTGTTGTAGTGTCATGACAGAAACAAATACTTATTTAACCCTTTGAATGTATGATATCATTGCAACTTTTTGGTTACAGAGATAAGGAAAATTGTAGCATCTTTAAGAATTAAAAGAAATGTACTTTTCAATAGCAAAAATGTACTTTGTCTCATCTAGAATATAATTAAGATGAAAGACTAAGTGTTATTCCCTTTCTGATAGAAGCATTAAATAATCCCCAGAAAAACCCAAGAGCCTACACATTTCCATCTAGCATGGACTATATAGTCAAGGTGCATTGCATTCGGAGGAGTAGTCACAGATGTTATTTATCTCTTCAGTTGATAACAGTGAGTTATCAATTGAAATACTCCTACAACTGCCTTTCATTTGGAAAAACAAGGCTTTATTTATGGATGGACTTTAAAATAAATCAAGTTCCATGCTAAATAAGATTAAGATATGATTTTTTTTTTTCCTTTCTCACATCCTTCATTCCTACAGGCTATGTTTTCTCCATGTTGCGTAAGAAGGCCTTCCTAACTTTTTCCATGTTTTTTGAGCAAAAAGCTAATTGCATCACCTCACAATTCCAGTAGATTTTCAGTCATTTTCACAAATCCGAAGATCAACTGAGGCAAATCAGGAGACATGAGAAGGAAATCTCAATTATATGGAAAATAAGTAGTCACAAAAAGAAGGAAATTTTAGAATATCAGTAGTGACAATAACAATACTTTTATTTTTATATGAAAAAGAACAGAAATTATTTTAAAATTATGATGGACACACCAGGTTTAACTGTGCCTTTTTCTTTCCTTCTAACTATTGCTGTTCCAGTCACAAAGAAATGGTAAAGAGAAGATTGATGATTAGAGTAAGAAAGTGCTGCTAAAACTTCAATTTTAATAGAACTTATATACTCTTTGTGTTGGATTTTTTGTGGGTTTTTCTTGTTATTTTTATTATTCGTTTGTTTTGTTTTGTTTGTGTTTTGATTGTGATATTTCTTTGTAACATGGCTTTTATTTCCACCATTTACATTTTCAAGCATAATAAAGTTCTGGGTCTTAACAAGACAACTTTCTCATAAGGAAAATTGCTTATATAAAGTGCCAAAATTTTTATTTTTATATGTAACAATTTTGAGAGTGATGATCAATCACATCATAACTAATTGCCTCTTCTTTTTTGTTCCTCACTTAAATGGCAGTGCATATGTCCTGTGTGAAGAAGCAAAAGTTGTCTCAGGAAAAAAAGGAAAACTTCTGAAAATATTTATTTTACTTCTTCAAAGTTTTATTTCTCTGTAGGCACTTCTCAGTCATTCTGCATGGAAGTTATGTATTTCCTAATTGCATGAGTTTCCATGAAAAAAAGAAGTTAGCCAAACAAAGTTGGAGAACTACATGCCTTTGGGTAATGAAGAGTATCGAAGGCTTTGTAAAAGAGTAATGAAGGCTTTGTAAAAATATTTAAGAGTTTCAAACAATGTAGTTCAGAAGCTGGAGTGTTCTCTTAATTTATGTGAGAGGAGGGAAGTTCTTAGTAAGTCTATCACTGACATTTATTGCTGCAAGTTTATTCATCCTGTATGAATCAAAGTGGCACTTGCAGATAACTTTATAAATAAAATTATTCGTGGGGGCTGATCCTGATTTGAAGTATTGATTTTCTTACCCTTGAACATTATTGTACATTGCTGGGTCTTTAAGTAAATATTGTCCTGAAAAGTCTCTTAAACTGCTTATGTTTGTTGTTTCTGCTTGAAGTCAGGGATCTTTTTAGTTTGTTTTTACTCGAATTATTTCTCAATTTTTAATCATAAGTGTAATACCATAAGAAAGGCCAGGGGATACTAGTTTACTAAATCAGAGACATTATATCCTTCAATCTAGCAATGCCAACAAAAAATCCCCAACAAGGACATTATGCAATTCCATCTCAAAACTAACGCAAGAATAATTAGAAGTTCTTTGGTTATCTTTTGTTGTCACAGACTTTTAAAAATTATAAAGCAAAGTCTTCTTTTGTAGACACAGAATTTGTACTCTGGAAGGACAAGTTAAGGAACCTGACCAACCTTGGCATTTTCTGATCTTCCAGAATGATAGACTAAGAATCCTCCTGTGGTCCATGAAAGATCACAGTAAATCCCTGGAAAGCAAGGCAAAGCCCAAGGATATTTTTGTCAGAAGGCTGAACAGTAAATAGAGGGATAAAGGAGGAAATGTTGTAGCCTTCTGTTTTGCAGCCCTGAAGACACTCTTGTAATGAATCTCCAGCATGCGATTCTCCTCCCACCAACTGTCAGCCTGACCTTTGGTTTCACAGAGGCTGCGTTTCTGATGACACCGTTGGGAATGCACTGCTTTAACTATCAAAAATTCTGAGCTGATTTATTTTTTCTCACACTTCTTTCTCACAAAATACAGGGTACAGATTAGGACAAAGCTCAATAAACTTGAAGAAAGAGTGGAGACTATTACAGTAGGTCCTTACTGAAATACTTCTGATTTTATTAACTTTTGCTGTAAAGTTATTGCTTCCAGGACTTGTGTTTATTTTGAATTTGTAACTCTGTTGTTAGTCAAAAAGACTAGATTAGGTTTTCTCTGTGAGTTTGATGTCATAGATGAACCATGTATGTGCTGCTGGTTTTTCATGGTGCTTCTGTTGCAGAATGTACAATTACAATTACAATTATGTATTGTAATATTCAACATATCCATAGTTGTTTGCCCCAGACATATTATAGAATCCTCTGGAAGAAGTGATTTTGTTCTGCACCCCTCCTTCACTACATTGGTGAGACATATAAGAGGGAACTGAAATGAAAATGCTTAGAAAGAGATGAAAAACAGTTGTTATTGCAATTTTTTTTCCTAAGATAATTTCAATTTTTTTGTAGATTTTACTTAAAGATACCAATAGTGCTGTAATTAAATTAAAATTTTAATAAGGTAGGCTTATTTTTCCTCATAATAAGAAAGGCAGAATGGCTGTTGCAGAAATCCAGAAATCCTATTAATACCTAATAAGACGTTAAGTTGGTTTATAGCTGGGGACTATACTTAACTAAAGCAAGATTTGGGCTACTTGTATGTATTATAAAAATCCTGAATTAATAAAGAAATTTAATAACTATTTCTTCATGAAGCTTGTGCCTGTTAAAATTGTTATATGCCTCACTAAAAGATTAGTATCACATGAGGACACAAGAAGCAATGACTTTTGATATATATATATATATATATATATACATATACGTATATATATGTATATATATATATTGCTTGCTAGACTTTAAAGTTTTAGTGGAATTTAGTGCTCTAAAAGACTTTTGCTCTTTTCGTTGATTATGTTTGACTTTTTTGCAACCAGAATTTTCCAAACTAAAATGAGCACATTTCTATTTGTGGCTATTTCAAGTGATTACTCTGTAAACAAACATTTCTTATAATACCTTGAATTTGCTTTGAAGATTCCTATGCTCTATTTCATACACAAACATAACATTACCACATGTATGTTTCTCATACAACTGTCTATATAATGTAACTTCAAGGTTGTGACATTTCTAATTTCTTTTAATTCATTCTATATCTTGTTACATATTTCCGAGAAACAAAATGCTGGTGCATAGTGATTTTATTCTTCTTACAGAATCACAGAAAAGTCCATCTTGAAAGAGCTTTAAAGAACATCTAGGACAGTAAAGAATTAATTTCTTTTTTTCTCTGTGCTTTTCTCTTAAGCAAGTTTCAATGCTAGTGATTGTCTTAGAACAGGATCCTCAAACCTCTTCATTTCTTCATTTCTTCAGAGGTTCTGTTATGCTTTTTCAATTACACAATAATGCAGTAGTGAGGAAAGTCATCATGACTTGCTTAACTATACATCTCAGCAGTAGTCAATCCAGTACAGTGCCTAAATCTCTGAATATAATTTTCTGTAGTCAACAGATGTTCATGTTTTGCAGAGGGTGTGGTTTGGTCCAAAAAATGGGCCTTCATAGTAGCCTACAGTCTTCGTGGTCCTGATTTATCAGAGTAACTCAATAAACTACTGAAGTTAAACAGTCATAACTTTGTAGTGACATAATGATTAATTAGGTTTTCACTGTAGTTGTGCAGAGCAGTCCAGAAAACTACAGAAATAGTAAACTATCTTATTCCCAGAATTTAGGAATCAATCTAAAGTCTTGTTCAGTGAGCTGCAGCATTATCAGCTTGGTTAGATTGTTATACTGATGGTTTTTTGATGTCATAAAATAATTCATTCCCAACAGTTTAAACAAAACCTTTCTACCTTTCCCCCTCTCTCTTTTTTTAGTTGCTTTTAGTTATTAAGCATAGGTTTCTATAGAACCCTACAACAATTGTGCACTTGCAGACAAGCCAGAACATCTGGGGAGCTCACCCAGAAAAAAGAGGCTGGAGAGAGAGAAAGAATGAGCTATATTCCCATTTCTTACTTGTGGTCAGTTTATAAGTCTAAAAATGAAAGATTACGAACTTCCCAAGAACATTGAGGGGCAGAGTTGACAATCTTACATAAAATATTTAGCATCAGGTTGAATCTAACACATCTGTCATTTTTGGCAAAGGACAAATGGCACAAATTGTTTTAGTATGCTAGACAGCATGACTTGTCATCTGATAAATCTATATAGATTACAGCAGTGACAAATTGATATTCTTCTCATTAGTACTAAGAATAGTAAAAGTTTAAATATTTTTGATGGATCTATGATAGATGTATAAATATGTGCCTCAGTTTGCAAAGAGTGAGTGGATATGTGAACTTACCTTGTACATTTACAGAGATGAAATGAAATTTTTTGTAGCACCAGTTTAAGAATAAGGTAAATATAACTTTACTGTATACCTATGTGAAATACAAATGCAAAGAAAATAATGGTGTTACACTAGAACTTGGCATGCCTGTTCTGGTATAATCAAGTTAGCACAGATAAAGCAGGAGTGTTGTTTTACTAACTCAGACAGGTGTCATTATATCCAACAGTCTAGGCCTCCTACTTTGCTCCATCATGGGATCTGATGCCACAGCAGAATTTAAACCATATGCTGACATTCCCATTAGAACTACGCTTTAAGACATTGTATTGATGCCAAGATGATTTTTTGCCTTTTAAATACCTTTTATGTGTCCTCAGTATTCCTAGCATGCATACTTGTAATTCCTGAAGTCATGAATGAGTACCTTAGCATAGTCCTAGAATTCTTTTAAGTCAAGAGACCAAACATCCTGGAGGCCTCATGGTTGGAGGCTAAAAAGCCCTACGCTATCTTGAGAAACCTCTCTAAATTATATCCTGTAAAGTAAGGTTCAGCCCATCAGGGGTGAATTCCTCAGGATGGGAGGATATAAACACTATTCATTCAAGCCTGCCATTGAGGCATCTTTGTTAGATATCCTGATTTGTAAGGTCTATAAAATTGTAACGCAATCTATCTTGTGTCTACATCCTGGCACATTCCACTTTGGCAAAGTAGTGCACCATAAGGATCCTTATTAAATACTGAGGTAAAAACACCTTAATCATGTCTGGATTTTAATTTTTAGGACCAGGGAAAAGGCATTAGTATAAGATAATTGTCTTGATGGAAGAAAATATCTTGCTGACGCTCCTGGACTGAGACGGAGGGAAAGTCTGTGGCGGTAGTCAATAACCAGTTCTCAATTTGCGTAAAGTAGAGTACAACACTTTGTTACATCTCTTAGAGCATCCAAAAATGTCCTATATTCAAAGATGTGAAGCAAGCTTTGTTTTTAAGACTCATTGCAATGTAAATGGAGAAAGAACATGACACCACCCCTCAAATGCTGAAAAACTGAAGGCATAAAACTTTGTCCACTCATAGGGATAGTTTAAATTTTTTTAAAAATGAGAGATTTTGGTTGGATGTTAGGAAGAAATTATTTACTCACTAGGTAGTGAGGCACTAAAACAGGTTGCCCAGAGAAGCTGTGAATGGCTCACGCCTGGAAGTGTTTGAGGCCAGGTTGGATAAGGCCCTGGGCAGCCCTGATCTAGTGGGTGGCATCCCTGCCAATGGCATGGAGTTTGAAACTATATGATATTTAAGGTAATTTCCAACCCAAGCTTTTATATTTAATATGATTCTATGATAACTCTTATCATAGAATATCATGCTAAACCCAGCATGAAATATATCCTGTCAACAATCATTTTGTTTCTTTGCACCAAAGCAGTTTGTACAATTGGAGAAGGAAACTGGAACTATAGCTCTGTGTTTCTGCTGCATCTGTCAGCTTAGACTGCCCTTAAAGTACTCAATGATACACATAAAAAGAACAGACTATCCTGTATATTTGTGATAAAATGTAAAATTTGCAAACAGGTACACATGCAAGTGTTTTTCCTACATCTGAAGTAACTATATTTTATGTGAACAATATGAAAAATGAGCAAACTGCTATACATGACTCACCAATAGAACCAAAACCAAAATAATAAAATAAACTCCCATACCAGTAGTTTAGTCAGCTGTGCATTGTCCATCTGGGTTAAGCTACTCTGAATTGTCAGTCATGAAGGGAAGGAATTCCACTTCATTAGGATACCTGAGCTTCAAATGATTTTTGTTTAAGATTGTGAGGATTCAACACTCAAGAAAATTAGTTAATTGCCCTTCTCAAAAAGACATTTGCAGTGAGTGGAGGAGATTTGAAAGGCATTATGTGACTCAGGTTTCAGTTTCTCACCTAACATAAATTCGCAGAAAGTGACTTAGTATGTGAGATGCCCTCCTTAAATGCTCATTGCAATGCAGGACTTAGGAGGATGTTCCTAGCAGTCCAAAGCTGGAATAAAAGGTTGTTCTGAGCCCTCAACTACTACAGTCATCTTTCTACTTCTTTTATGCACCATGTTAGTGGCTATTTTTAGACAGCTAGTGTCTGCTTGAGCCTGTCTCCTACTGCTTCTTTATTCCCTAAATTTCAGGAGACTTCTATCCACCAGAATGTAGAATAGGAGAGATTTTTTCAGAATTTCTTAAATGGTTTTCTTTAAAACAAAAACCTTATGAAAGTGCTATTCTAGAGCTCTGTTTTTATTTCTGTTATTTTTTGAAGTTTCATTCTCTTGCCTGTTTTTCTGTCATTCCTGGTTTTATTTTGAATTTTGCAGTTTTGTTTAAAGCAAAGGCTTATGCAATGGTATAGTGACTGTCTGTCTGCATGTGATGAATAAAGGAATGATGAGTCATATCTAGTGATTTTCTCCTTTTAGAGCACAAATAATTAACCTACAAACCTCCAGATCTGTGTGCATAATTTCCATGGCGCTGACAGCATAAAGTAAAATGGCACTGTCCTATAAAGTAAAAAGGTTTTTCAGGAAAATGCAACAGTTGGCACATGTGCTGTCCCACAGTTGCTAATGTAAAGAGGAGTGATTATTATTCTCAAAACCTAAAACAGCAAAGGAAAAAAGTTTATTTTCTCCACTAGAGAAACACTGTTACTGTACCATTCTTTTAACTGTGATGTTAACAGCAAGAATTACAGTTCCCATTGCTGAGTAAGGGTGCAAATACATCAAAGTAACAAGGGAAAAAAGTTGAACTCAGACTATAACAGCTTTCCTGCTCTTTGCAGAATGCTGGAGACATTTTTCTTCCTTTATTTAAATAAATAATTTTGCAAATAAAAATTTGAACTTTGATTCTGAATGATTTTTAATTTTAACTGTTCCCCACTATCTGCTATCAGCTATATCCCAGAAGAGAACTCTATTCTCCCTGTTATGTCATCAATTATTCTTACATTTACTGACCCTGTGAATTTATCTATACTGAAATACTGTATCCCTGAGTAGAAAGATGATAGTTTTGTGAAACATCAACAGTACCTTATTATTGTTGCTCCAAAATCTCTTTTTGATTACCCCGTGAATTATACAGTGTTGGCTTTCTGTGGAGCATTTAGTTTCTATTAAACTTGCAGAAAGAATTGCAAGTTCAATTGCATTAATTTAAAAAATCCTATTTTTCCTAGTAATTTTTCGTGTTATAATTTTCATGGATCATAGCTTTAAATTGTGTAACACTAAACTATTTTTCCTAATTTTTGTTTTTTCATTAACAGTTGGGGCTAAAAAAAAAAGAAAAAGAAAAGAATTAGCTGAAAAGTGATGGTTAGAAAGAACAATCAAACTCATGAATGTGGAAATACACAAGCAAAAGTGGGGTTTTTCCCTAGCAAGGTGGTGTTGCAGGACTGAATTTTTTTTTTATTTTCCCAAGGGAAGAATCAGATGTATGAGAAGAACAGCAATAGCCCTAGCAAAATACTTACTTTATTGACCAAAAATTACTGTAAAATGCGTTTTGTAGTAACTATGTTGCAAAATTAGAGAAAGTAGGGTAAATATCAAGACAAAGCAAAAATGAACACAATATATTCATAAATAGTTCAGTGAAATATAAAAATGTCAATATGTTTTACTGATATCTATTAGGTTTTTAGTATCTCATTTATAAATGCTTGGCTAAGTCACTTTGTTTTCAAGAGCATTAGTGGGGAAAATGAAATGATTACTTGGGAATTCATGACATTTTTGCTGGTTTTAAACATATTTTTAGGAAGGCTTATTATCTATACAGTGTATTAAAATTATGTGTATGAGAATTCTTTTAAAGAACAATTTTTTATTAAATTAATGTAATCAATCAAATAGCACATCATTAATAGCAATTTAAAATAGAAAAAGCAAATATTTTATAGTGAGAATTTTCATAGTGGAAAATGCACCAGTATTTAAAACTTGCTGTAAAATTCCATTAAAATTGCAAAGGGAAAGAATGCCTATCTGCAAATAATTTATAAGCAGAGGAAAAGATTTAGTTTTGAAAATGTTCACATCTATGTATATTTGAACAGTTATGCTCATGTATGGTTTATGAATACCTCTGCCCTGTAAGAATTCCAAATCTATCATGATAGTGCAAATGCCTCATTGGGACTTCCACTGAAACCAACTAGCATTCCCTGGGACAAGCTCTACTTTGTAATTTTTTTTCTTTTAGTTCAATGAAATGCATTTGTATGTCTATGGGTAATAAAGCTGGTGAAGGATTTAAAGAACAAGTCCTGTAAGAAGCAGCTGAGGGAGCTGGGGGTGTTTATTTCTTTTCACATCTGCCTGAGAGGAGGTTGCATCCAGGTGGGGATTGGTCTCTTCTCCTGGGTAACAAGACATACAACAAGATGAAATAGACTCAAGTTGTGCCAGGGGAGTTTTAGATTGGATATTGGAAAAACAGTTTTCACCCAAAGGGTTGTTAAGCCCTGGAACGGGATGCTCAGGGAAGTGGTGGAGCCACCATCCCTGGAGATATTCAAAAGGCTTGTAGGTGTGTGCTTAGAGGTGTGGTTTATTGGTGTGCATGGCCTTGCTGGGATACTGGCTGAACTTGATCATTAAGGTATTTTCCAACCTAAAATGATTCTCTCTTTTCCAATCTTAACGATGCATTGATTCCGTGATGATCCTAATGTTCTTTTCCAACATAAACAATTCTACAATTTTATGTATAATGCCAAAAATTAACCTGAGATTTTAAGAATGATGGCATAACACATGCCAGTGATGTCCCTGTTTTCTTTTGAAGTTGATAGAAAACTTAATTATCTAGGAATTCATGAGGGTAAAACAGCTTTCAGATGTCTTGTTTAATGTTTTAAAGCAATGTATTGCAAGAATATATAAATATGAAATATTTCTTTTTGTGAATTTTTATGCAAAAGATGTTTCTTTTTCTGCAAGAAACAGTCTTACAAATTGGACCTCTTAATCCTGAGGTGCAGTATCTATATCTACATATAAAGTGAAAATGCCATAAACAAACTGAAAGCATAAAATAAAAGCTGAAACTTTCAGAAGAAATGGGAATTACACACACTATTGAGCACAGTAAATCAACAATATGGAAATCATCCGGTATAAAAATAAACTCTTTTCCAAAAGCCCTTTATGCAAGAAAGGTATATAATCTATAACAATGAGATAATTGGATTTCACTGCAATAAAATTTTTTAAAAATCTTTTAAATTCTTAAGAGTGATGTTATCCATTCACCATAAGTCTTGGAAATGAGGACACACCTGGATTTCCAAATATCAGCTGAAAAGAAAAACAGCAATATGAACAACACAGTGTAAAAGAAAGCTGCCTTCTATTTTCTTTTTTAACTCTTCTTTTTCTTGAAGGCAATCAGTAGACTGTCATAGCCAGTAAAGAAGGAAGGAAGTAAGGGTATAAGGACACACATACTATATGAAAGCAGGAAGTTTACCCAGCCCGCTATTTTGTGGACAGATATACAAACATGAAGATGACAAAAGAGTGCACACATAAAGTAATGCATACTCAGGATTTACCAAGCTGAAAAGAGAAAATATTTGGAGATTTCATGTGTGAAAAATTACATCTTTGGCGTTACTTGTATAAAATTATTGGGTTGTACAGTGCACTCTCATTTCATCAATTTATTTAATTTACAGGTAAACTAATAGCATCTTGCAGAAAAGAATTCCTCAGCTTAATTATAAAGTGCCAGAGGAAGTTCCTCCATCTGACTGCTTTGAACCCCTCACTTCCTAGCTTTAACTGATATTATCATTACCTCTACTGGAGGATAGTGAAACATATTTCATAATTATTTTTCCTATGCTGCTCACAATTTTGCAAATCTCCATCCTCTCTCTCTTTCCATTCTTAATTTTGTCTCCTTTAAGATTTAGAAGCAAACAAGCAAATGAACACATGACACATATAGAGAAGTGGTGTTGATACAGAACACATTCTAGACCTTTGATCATCCTTGGCACTCTTCTCTGAACCATTTCCAGTATTTTCTGTGTTCGGAGAAGAAAAGACAAGAATGATCTTCAAGACAGAGAAAGACATGGCAAAATGGCAAAGTAATGAAATTTTCTCTCCCAATAAAGTTCTTGACTCTGTGTAACGACAAGGATTGACCATAAACTATTCTGCAGCTCATTATGTCTTCCAAGGAATTTCCTGTGACTGGTTTTAAATAAGCCTATCACACTGAGGTCCTAATTATAAATTTTTGGTAGAAGTAGAAACTTGTTCAATTTGCCTGTCTATATATTGGCATATCATATTTTGATTGAAAACTTGAGTCACATTCAGTTCAAGTGTAAAATGCAAATGTGACTAAGTTGTAGCTATGAAAACTTCCCAGTATACCACTTTATTCTCAGACCAATTTATAGTCATAATTTCAAGTGATGATGATATTTCATACTCTCAAAGCATAGCTGGTGACATCAGGGCCAGTTGTACTTGGAATTATCTGGTACAAAATGGTTTCAAAAGAGACAAGCTATACACCAAAGGAATGGTCATGATTTCAGACAGCTGAATACACTAAGGTGATTTCTTTGGTAGTTACCCATGATTCCCTATTAAAATATCAGTGCCTTTCCTACAGGTATTCAAATAATACAAGGTTAGTGTTATTGTCTGTACTTTGTCAAAACCAGCAATTTTGGGAGCTTTGAAACTGGGCTACTTTTGGCACAGTTGCACTAGAAAAACAATGTGTAGCCTTACTCCAAGGGGTGGTGCAGAGCCATCTTGCAGTTGTGCAGCAGTACAATGTGAGCAAAATTCTATCTGTGACTGCAGACACATTTCATGAGAAGAGTGAGCTCTGTTCGAATGACACTTTATACTGTATGAGACATAAATGAACATGACATCTCATCTAAGTATGTAAAACAGGCACAAGGATCAGAGAACTTAAGGCAAACTTCTCTGCCTGAGAACCTAAATGCCTGAGTTCTTAGCTGTGCCAGGTTTGATGTGGCTTAAAATAACTCAGTAATGAGCTTTCTTATGCACACATTCACACACAAATAAACCTGTACTGATATTTTCAGTTACTAGATGCACTCAGGCTCAGAATCATAGAATCCTAGAATCATCAAGGTTGAAAGAAACCTTCAAGATCTTTTAGTCCAAGCATTCACCCAGCACTACCACTGCAACCCCTAAACCACCAAACTACATCACTCAGCTGCAGATCCAGACACCTCTTGAACATCTCCAGGGATGATGGCTCCACCACCTCTCTAGTGGGGAATAGGAAACTTCTTGCAGTGCCTGATCACCTTAACAGTAAAAAAAAAAAAAAAAAATTAGCATCTAATCTGAATCGCCCTTGTCTCAGTTTGTGGTCATTTCCTCCGGTCCTCTCTCTCAGGCACAGAAGAAGACGTTGGCCCCCATCTCACTATAACATTCTTTCAGTTGTAGAGAGGAGGAGTGAGGTACCCACTGAGCCTCCTCTTCTCAATACCAAACAAACCCAGCTCCCTCAGCCATTCCCATAAGACATGTTTTCTGAACCCTTCATGAACCTTGTTGCCCCTGTCTGGACATGCTCCAGCACCACAATGTTCTTTTTGAAGCAAAGGCCCCAAAATTGAATGCAGTGCTCAAGGTGTGGCCCCACAGTGCTGAGTACAGGGGGTAAATCATTACTCTGGTCCTGCTGGCCACACTATTTTTGATAGAGACCAGGATGTCATTTGGCCTTCTTGGCCACCTGGGCATGCACTGGCTCATGTTCAGCCAGCTGCCAGCCAGCACCCCCAGGTTCCCTCTTGCTGACCAGTTTTCTAGCCACTGCTCTCCAAGCCTTACTACACTGGACTGCTGCGATGAACCTGGATGTGTTCCTATGTCACCTGCTCTAGGTGACCCTGCCTTGGCAGGGCACTTGGACTAAATGATATCCAGAGGTCACTTCAGGTAAGAATTCTGTTATTCTTTGACCCAAGCACAGGAGCCAGGGGCCTTGCTTCATTGAACTTCATGCTGCTGTCCTTACTTTGTTGATCAAGTCTGTCCAGGTCTCTCTGTAGACCCTTTCTACCCTTGAGCAGATCCCACCCAACTTAATATCATCTGCACATGTCCGATTTTCAGCTGTTTGGAGGGCCTGGAAAGGCCTGGGGTGACCTTGGGGCAGCCCGCGTTTCAAAGGACGAGAAGAGGCTTCAGTTCTTTTCTCGGTCTCGGTGTTTATTAATTGTTTATCTAAAAGATTTTCTCTCGGCCCGACAGAGGTCTGCTCAGCAGCCAGCCATGAGCACACTCCCCCTCCCTCCGGGCGGTCACCTATCTTTATACTCAAAGTTACGTATACAATATTTATCATTTTTCCCCAATACCTTTCACCCTTATTGACCAGTGCACTTTTAGTAATGACCAATCCCAAAGTGCCACCATCATCACAGAAGATGGAGGAGAAGAAGAAGAAGAGGAAGGACAGGACACGCCCCAATTCCTCCATCTTACTTCTCTAAACCCCCCTGTACAGAAATCCTAAACCCTGTGTTTCACTCTCTAATTAACTAATCCCTTCACCATTCACCCCGGTGAAACCCTCCTATCCTCATACAGGTGTCGTCTCCTGTATAGGATCAAAGTCCAGCCACCAGACACTTCTGGCAACATTCCAGGACTCCCGAGCCCCCCAAGGGTGGTCTCGGTGACTCGGCACCTCAGTCCTGAGGTGCTGAGATCCCACAGCACATTTACTGAGGATGCTCTCAATCACCACATCTAGATCATCAATAAAGATACTAAACAGGACCAGCCCCAAAACTGAGCCCCGGGGAACACCATTAGTGACTAGCTGCCGACAGGATTTAACTCCATTCACTACAATTCCCTGGAGCTGCCCATCCAGCCAGTTTTCTAGCCATCACAGTCACGTATACAAGCTGCAAGTTGCCATTTTTTCTAGGAGCAGGTGGGTGATGGCATCAAATGCTTTACTGAAGTCTAGATAGACAACATCCACATCTTTTACCTCATCTAGTAAGCATGTCATCTGGATCTTGAAGAAGATGAGGTTGGTTAAGAAGGACTTTCCTTTCATAAATCCATAGGGCAGGACCTCATGTCTTGCATGTGCCATGTAGTTTCACTTAGATTGATCTCTTCCATAACCTTGGCCTGAACTGAGGTAAGCCTTTTTTTGTTTCTAGAAACACAACATTGGTACTCCGATACTATTTTTTAAAAGTTTGAGGTGGTTGTTTTCCCTAGTGACAGAAAATAAACTAGCTTTTCACTCAGCACTTATCAAATTATTTATTATTTTATTTTGTACAAGAATTTTTCTCATTTTTTTAGATTACCAGGTATATTTATATTTAATCAATTTGTATTTAATTTGCATAATCAATTTGCATCAATTAGGATTAATCTTGCTCTGTCTCATAAAACCACATCCAAAGATGAACTGTTCTTAGGAGAATCTGATGGAGTGGTTCCATGGACAATTATCTACTACATCCACCATTTATATCTGAGTCATTGTAGGTATCTCAAGTGCCCTGACTGATACACTGAGGTCTAGGTCACCAGCTTCACCGTTTTGCAGCCTGTGCTTGTTGTCCTTAACTCATAACAAAGTATTTCAATCCCTTGATGTTCATGACTTTCTATGGTACGGACCAGTTTTGCACCTTAAGTTGTAAAAGTGATTATTTTTTTCCTACACAGATATCTTTCTGTAAGTCTCCTAACCTGACCTGAAGGCAGCTGTATCTTCTGTACCTATACATCGTTCATAATCTAATTATGTTTTTGTTTGTACATAGTAATAGAGGGTGTGGCCTCTCTCATCTAAAATTTAACACTTATTTATTTAGGTTTGTTTTCAACAGAGTTTTATTACTTTATTGCTGAAAGACAGAGGACATTTTTGGATTTTTGTTTTACATCTGAAAAGAGAACCCTTTTTAACATGAAGCACTTTTCTAGCATCAGCCATCATGCCTCCTCCCGTTGCCCTCGGTCCTTCCTTTTCTGCCCTTCATTGCCACAGAAGAGGAGCCCTTTCCCAAAGTTCAATTTCACAGTCCCAGACAAGTCCTATCACATTCACAAGATCAGGTGTTTCAAAGAAGACAGAAAAGCCCAAATGTTTGCTAGTGTAGCTGGTGTTGATTCCCCAACAACAAACCCAATTCAAGGAAATCCACACTTCAGATATTTTTCATTTTGAAGCCATGTCTAAATTAATACAAGCCATTAAATTAGCCACCTTGTAAGAACTTCAGAAATTAACTTGAGCAGGAGGGATCACTCTCTAAAGAACAAGTTCTAGTATAGTGTGACTGTTCAGATTGTTGTTAGGTGACACTAGATGTAAAAATTCAACACTAATAGAAAATATTGACTTAAGAAAAAAAATTGAAAAAATTAGCAATGCTTTATGGGCAAATTAGAAATTGGCTTTGTTGTGAATGTTTTTTTAATGGCTTAGAAAGCAATGGATTTTCCTCCTTTTTTATTTTCAAATTATGATCCTTTTATTGACTACTACTTCAGGTCATAATAAAACAACATGTTCCATCAGACAGATTAAGAGAATGTTTTAAAGTATAATATTGGCACTGTTAAGAACAAAATCTTGATTGTAACAGCCAATGGCAGTTCAAAGTGAAACTAGAAAAATATATATGTTGAATTGATATTTAATATATTAATATATCATATTTGATGTATTAATTTCAAAAATTGCTTCACAAAGGAACAGTATTAAAATTTGGGAAGCCTTTCCTTTTGGAGTTTTCTGTCAGTCAGAGTTGGTTCTGCTTCCAATCTTAACAAGTAACATATGTCAAAAATGTTTACCACCATGAGTTTCCAACTTTTAGCAGGTTTGCACTTTGCTTAAAATTAGCTGTGGTGAAAAGAGGAAGAACAAGACAAGATGCATGAAAATGCTGAAATTTTCTTCATCCCAGAGTTTATTTCTTTGGCCTGTGAGCTCTTTGCACTACATGCACTCTAGACTGCATAAGAGTGATATTAGTCTTTCTAAAGAGAGTCTTTGCAGTTATTTGTCCTCTGCTTTCTTTTTCCGTCTTTTTAAGTGTGAACAGAAGGTGTCAATCTACAAGACTACAAATAATATTTTGGTGTTTGAATGCAAGTTTAAGTGTATCGGTTTAAATTGAAAGTGCATGTAGAAATCAATTTATGAGCCCAAAAGGGTTGCTGATAGCAACTTGTACCCAAAAGCAGATTACAGTAATGACCAAATGCTCTCTCTCCTAACTCATTATTCCTGTTCTTCATGTGAGTCTTTGATTATCAGTTTAGTTCTCTTAAACATGAGTTTTACTCACAAAGAAACCAGGGTTTACAAAAGTAATAAAGTGAAGTGTCCTTCTTGGTATTATTGACATTAAGGTTAAATAACCCTCCTAAGTTTTGAAAGGGAGACAGATTGAAACTTTAAGGATACAAAACCATATTTCTCTTTTTCTTCTCCTTCAGCCTTCCAGTATATAATTTGCTCACCCATGCAAGTTGGATAAAGTAAAAAAAAAGAAATTGTATTTCCCTAAGCTTTATGCACCAGAAAATGTTGGTTTTATAATGTCAGTTCTATACTACAATGGTTACATTGTGAGTTGACTTTTCTTCCAAATTCAGTGTTCAGTTTTCAGTGTTCTCCTCTCTCAGTGTTTTTCTATTTCAGTGTTTAGATTTTATCTGGTAAATCAAAGGTGACACAGAATTCATAGTGAATTAGGTGAAAAATTATTAGCAGTGCTTCTTCTGAAGCAAGAGTAGCTTAAAATAGTAATTAGTATGCAAAATAAAGCCAGCCAAATAATGCTGGGACATCACAGTCATTGAGAGGGATTTAACTAAACATTTGCAAAGAAGTCATAGCATATTGACTTGAAAACTCTCAAATGGAAGGTTTCCAGCTATACATATTTTCTTATAGAATCTGTCATTCCTGAATTCCTAATCTGTTATCATTTTTGCACAATTTAATTTATCTGTGGCCTTATTAAGACATAATTATCTATTACATTCATTACATCATTGTTAAAATTGATTTAATATTTCTCTTTCTTTCTCTCTGGTGTTAAAAAGATGATCCAGGAATGTGTTTGTACAAATAATGAATGACAAACAGTCTTGAATTTCTCTCTGTTGTCACAGGTGAGTAGATCTACACTCTAAAATGAAAAGAAATAACTAAGATCTAGAAGGTAGAAGATGGTATTGGCAATCAGCTTTAATTTTCAGCACATTCCTGGTGCTATCTGGACAGTGAATGACTCAATAAAGCTGAAATATTTACTAAGCACCTCAGCAAAAATGAAAATAAACTGCCGAGCTAGTGGATAGATACAGCATACCAGACAGGTTAAAAGACAAGGAACTAGCTGATAATAAATAGTTCAACTTCATGTAGAAACTAGTCACAGTGAAGTCGTGCTGGTGGATTGTTACAGATATCCCTAATATTATTACAGACTGTGGAATATGAATATAGAAAAACTGTTCACTTTCTGTTCCAAGAAAATAAATTGATTTTACTAACACAGATTTAAACTGTAGAACACTTTATCACAGCTCAGTAGGGTTGCCAGAAGTGTACAGGTCAGATAGAAGGGCAGTATGGGTGTCTGTTTGTGTATAAGTGATTTAATGAAAAGGAATCAAGAGAGAGAAAGAGTGCTATGGGATAATACACTTTACAGCCTTTCTTGTACCTCCACAACGTCTTTTGAGTTAGTAACAAGAGAAGAAAAAAATTTTAAATTATTTCATTATTGATAGTTTTGCCACTGTTTATACTGCTCATGATCAAATTAATGCAATTTGGGTAAAACAATATGGTTGCATAGTGTTAGTACCTAAATGACTTCCAGTACATACTTTTTCAATTTCTCTAAATTTTAAATGTTGCATTTATACATTTCTAAGTCTGTAATCTCTTGTGGCATTGCATCTTTGGTGGCTTATTAGCTGCTGCTAATGGAAAATGATCTGCTACAGAAATGCTGTAGGATCTTTCATCTCTGCTACACTGCAATACCTTCAATTTCTACAGTGCATTAGTACTTCATGCTTACTTTAATTTATTATCTCTAGACTCTTTGGGTAACCTAAATATTTTCTCTGTTTTCCTCTTTCATGTAGAAACAACACTTAAGAATTTGCCTCTTTAAGAACTTGAAGGAATTTCTTTTTGATTTTTATTTTTCTAGATACACTGTATCAGATCAAATGAGTGTATCAGACAAGTCACTGACACAGCTGCTGAGTAATTTCTCTGCACAAAATGCAAATCCATGGAAAGCTATTTATATGTACAATGATTGATCATTGTATATAAGCACTTTATTTAGGTTATGCTTTTTAATTTCTAACATCTTCAACACACATTCCTGCAGTCCTAGGATATTAATGATTCAGAAGAAAAAGCTTTGAAAAACAGCTGTATCATTATTGACTTTGATGTGAACAGTCATTATGTAAATTGTTTCCCTTAGCAAATAGAAGTTTAGGAAATGACATAATTGTGATATATCTGCAGTTATGGGTGAGTAACTGTACATCGCCTTGTCAGTGTGATGGGATGAATGCAATGTGCAGAAATATAATCAGGAGCAAATTTGTTTCTTTTCAACTCATCATTGTCCTTTTCAATATTCTACTCAAAACTACTGATAAAAATTTTTGAGGATGAGAAGAAGGAATAAATAGACAAGTATTTCCACTGTTGATCCAGGACATATCTTGGCTGTGCTGTTTGATGTAACTAACCTTTTTGATAGGCTTTGGACAGTCAGTTGACCTTTTTCTCCTAATACCTCCCAGCATCCATGTACTTCAGAAATGATGGCTTTTGCTTGCTTTAGCCATACTTTTTCTTATGAACACAGTGTTCATTATCCTTCTCACTATAATGTCAGATTGAAAGGCAAACATTTGCTGTGCTATTGCCTTCTTCTTTCAATATATCAATGGCTTAAGCTATGAACCCCAAATACACGTAATGCTCCTTAGTACACCAAGGGAAACTGGATATCAGTGTCCTTTGTCAAGCTAATACCAGGCAGAAAGTGGTCAAGAATTTACTTCAGGTAAGATCAGTATCAATTGCTCCCTCTTTATTGCTTTGGTGTTACTCAAAGAGGCCACTGAGGGAAAGATATGGAGCTGACCAGTAGCTATAAAGTGTGAAACATGAAAAGTGTGGTGGATCATGAATAAATAAATAACAGTCCTGCCTAGAAATGGAAATTTGATTCTCGACTTACAGTTAATGAGACCATTACCATGTTCTTTATACTTCTAAACACTTAGAGGCTGTTGCTGTGAAATCTAACAGATTTGTATCATTATGTTCTGTAAATTATGGAAATTAGCATAAATCGCCTGAAATGTGCCATTTGAAATGCAGTGCAGAGTGATACTGAGGATATTGTCTTTCCACTTTGTAAAGCATTAGCTTATAATGACTTCATATCCCTTGTGCTAATATTCCATGTATGTAAATGTTAAATGCTGCCAACAACAATTATTAAGTAGAAAAGTTTGTTTGCTCTATTCCATATTCATCCTGATAATGAGAGATGAATTGTGCTGGGCAGCCAGAAACACTGCTGGTGAAACAGGCAAAAAGTTAATGAATACAAAGTATAATTCATGTAGTTCCATATCCTTTTTTTTAGGGAATTTAATGGTAATATATTTTCCTAAGAAGTGATGCTTGTGATGATGAGGAATTTATTGTCAACATTTTCCTCTCAGGCTTTGGGATTAAGACAAGGAACCATAAGTTTACACTCTGTTCTTTATGGCTAACTGCTTGTTGCAAAAGTTTTCTTGGGAAGTACCTTGAAAAACTCCTTCAGGAAAAAAAAAAAGCATCATACCTTTGCTACATGTTCAGCTGCCTTGTGTCCTTTCAACAGAATTGGGGAAGTATTTTGAATATCAAGTACAGGCTTAAAAACTTTCCTTCAAATATTTTTTGTCTTTTGTTGGGTGGCATTAAGTGTCAGGTGTTATTTTAAGGTCCAGTTGAAGTGGAAGGGACCATTTGAAGGGGAAGGTCGAGTTGAAATGGACTTTTAAGGTCCAGTTGAAGTGGAAGGGACCTTCAAAAGGGACTATATACTACTTCTCAACCTAGGCAATGTATCACACTGCTGAAGAATGACTGAGAATTTACACAGGATGGAGGAAGTGTTCAGGCAATCATGGCTTTTAACAAGGTGAGGGAGGAGACAATTTTCTTTATTTAAGTTATGTAACAAAAAAATCCCCACAGAAAATAAGCAAAAAGTCCTGTGCAATTGTAAGAGTGGGGAAATTAGCTAATAATACCTGTGGCTCCATACTAATTGTGAGTTAAGATGGTGTCCTTGCTGACAGCTTCCTACTGTGTTCATAGAAGTAGAACTTGTTACATCCTTAATCCATAAACAGGATTGCCTTGAATACACTTCCCATTTATTGTTTCCTAATGCTTGGCTGCCTCCAAATTTGTAATTGACTCATAGGTTAATAACTTAACTTGTTGATTAATAACCCAATAAAAGTGTTCTGTGAAATAAACTTTATAACTTTATCAGACTCTCCTTTTTAATTCTTTTTTTTTTTAGCCTTCAGGTGGAGGGGTTTTTGGTTCTATTTTTAGCAGTTATTTTGAACATCATTAGTAAAATAAGGGACTTATTTTTCTGGTAGTGCTTATTAAGCCATGCCTTTAAACCTTAAAGTCAGGTCTGCAGTTTCTTCTAGTATTTTATAGGATCACATTGTGTTTATGGTACTCAAAATATGTGTTTACATTGAGAGCTTAATATTCTGTGAGACAAGGATACATATCACACACAGCAAAGCTCAAAATTAAGATTGTTTTCAAAAGTCCTTATCATACTATCCACTAACATTCATTAAAGAATGGGACAGTCTGGTTGTCTCTAAAGGTACTCAGTTCTTTGCAGATCAGTACTGTATTTCAGAACCAGAGTTGTAAAGTTATTGCATGTATGGATGCACTGCACACCTTCCCAGAGGACATTAATCCAAAATTATTCCTTTCTCCTGTATTTTCCAAACCATTGACAATTTCCCCATTTTTCAAAGGAAGACCAAAAACTTAGAGAGCAAGTACATTTTCCTATTTTAATGGAAATATTTTTACATTTATTTGTTTTTATTTATTTTGGATTTTCTTCTCATATTCACTGACTATCATAAGAAATATCTGTTCGGCTGGTTGAGCCTTGCTCCCAGGATGCACCTAAGACATCAGAGTGGACTATTTCTTCCAGAGGCCGAAGAGTGACTGAGCCAAGTAAATTCCATTTTGTTCAAAAAGTATTCAGAGAGAAATCCTTATTGAAAAATAAAACACAAAAGACATATGGTTTACCTTGTTATCTTAGAAGAATAAGAGTAGGCTTAAAAAATGCCTCATTCTTGCGCGAGGGCGTACGCGGCCCTAGATCCGGCTAGCTCGAGGGGTGAGAAGGCCAACGCCCCTGCGCATAGGAAGCCAGCCCCCCTCGGCGTCTTGGCCTCAGGCTGGGCTGGTGGAAGAGCTCGGAGTTGCGCACGCGAGACGACAAAGGAGGTGACCACTTGCTGGGGGTGAAACGTTGGTTTATTTGGTGATCCGGAGGCACCAACAAGGAGGGGCACCAACCAGCAAAATGGCCCCGAACAGGGGGAGCGACGAGGTTTTATAGGGAAGGGGAGGAGAGAGGAGGGAGCCCAGCTATCCAATGGGGAAACTTAAAGGGAGGTACTGAACATAACTGACATACACCAGAAACCAATGAATACAAAGTAAAGGAGGGGCCCCGGGACCACAGCCAACCACAACCCCCAGAGAGGAGAAGGTTCTCGAAACCTAGGAGGAGTGGGGGGTGATTGACTGTGCCCAGGGAGGAGAAAACATCTACTTATAAGGTGGGATGAGGGAGGAGCGGTCATACAAACTGTAACATTAGCAACTAAAAATAGCACGGTAACTAAGCAACTTAACTGACAAGGAGGCAGTGGCGGGAAAAACTGGGGAGAGAGGAACCATTTACAAAGAACAAAGGAGGGTACAGTACATAAAATGGGGGAGCAAACTGAGAGACCTAAAACACACTACAACATCTCCCCGTTTCTTAACAAATAAAATAAAGAAAACAGGAATGTCCATATAACTCAAAAAGAAGATGTCCGCGGCTGGTCCTGCCAATCTTCGCCTTCTTCGAGCTGGAGTTCGCCAGCCCACAGATGTTCTTGGGGCGGCTCGGTTGACCCCTCCTCGTCCGCAGCTCCTTCGGCCTCTGAGGAGAGGTCCTCCAGCTCGAAAGGTTCCTCCTGGGAAATTGTGGCATGATTGGCAGCCATAGTTGTGGCTCTGGCTATTAATTTTTGGACCAAACCGCGGATCAACATAAACAGAACTAAAAATACAATCAAACTCAAAACAATCTTAGAAACTGATTCTAAAACTGAACTGGCCCACCCGCTAAGGCCCCAACCCTTGAAGATGTCCCCCAGCCAGTCAGATGTCTCCTGCTTGACCTGATGGACGAGGTCTTGGAGTCTCTTTATTGAGTGTCTGGCGTCCTCGGCTCTGGAGGACAGGTTCATGCAGCAGAGGCCCTCAAACTCTTCACAATGATGGTGATGGAGCAGCAATAGAAAGTCTATTGCTGCCCTGTTCTGGAGTGTCGCCTGCCTTGTTATTTCCTCGTCTGTAAGGAGGTCGTATAGCGCGGCTGAAGTAAGATTGGCTTGTTTAGCCACCCAACACTCTAGGCGGCCCAATTCACCTAGAGATTTGGCTACCGATACCCAAGGCAACAAGATGGTAAAGGCGACCGACTTTGAATGGGACCAATGAGTAATTTCATCATCACAGTCCTCGGTGAGATCTTTAAGATCTCTTTTGGATCTAGCCAATTCGGATGTGATGTTGGTCTTTTTCCAATTAATAATTTGTGTGACGTTGGGAGTAAACAGCGTCAGCCGGCCAAAGGTGCACGGCCCTCCGACCAGACCAGAGGGGATGCCTGCCCACGCTCGGTCGCCACAAATCAAAAACACCCCCCTTGGAAGGGCATAAGGGGTCCGCTTGGTGGTGGTAGGGCCGACGATCTTCAAAACGGCCCGACACCACCGGTCCGCTTGATATTCTTTCTTTGCTTGCAGGACCACCTCAGTGCCCTTTTCGATGGGGGTAAGTGTATAATCAAACTGAAAACAAATAGTAGAATTGGCAGAACCGAGTAGATGTAATTCTGTGGGCTCGGAGGGCGCAGGATCCAGCCTCGCCACTCCGTCTCTCCAGGCTTTACTGGGTTCGAAACCAGGTAGGAAAGTAAGGCTCCGGGCCAAAATAGGGGAAAAGGTAGACTGAAAGGCAGGGGGGAACTCTCCTGGAGAGAAAGGGATCCCCACAAGGCAGGACGACATCGGGTCCTCTGCAGCGCTGGTGTCCAGGCAGATGCTGTCCTGCCCTAGCGATTGAGCCAAGGCACGCCAGACGTTGACTTTTGGCTGGGGAATGACCCACGGCTCCGTAGGTGGCAGAAGGAGTCCGCAGGTCGTCAGCATCATCATCATCAGACAAGGGTTGGGAGCCAGCGTTGTCAAAGCGGGGGCCATTTGGGGAGATGCAACTGAAATGAAAAGAGAGCGGTAAAAGTATATGGAAATCACAGAAATGGTTCCTCTCCAAACAACCAATTTAAATAAAACATACGAGGGGTAACGGTTGGAGCTGGGGGGGAATAAGAGGAAAGATGGTGTAAGAGGTCAAGGGGTGGAGGAGAAGCTGGAGGAGAGGGTTCTTCCGAAACAGGGGGAAGCTCAGGAGAGAAGGAAGACGGTTGGTGGTGTTGCTTCCTCCGCCGACGCCAACATGCTTGCCGGACCTGTGGTACTGCCTCTGTCTTGGTCCTCTGCTTTGGGACGAAGGGCCTGACCCACTTAGATGGGACCCACTTGGGGCCTGAGGGAGTGGACACGCAAGCGTATCCCCTCCCCCAAGTCACCAGGTCAAAGGGGCCCTCCGTCCGCCAGGTCTCCGGATCCTTTACAAGAACCGGCGGCCTGGCTTTGGGCTGCAGCTGCTGGTGACTGCCGAAATGCCGGACCACTGGAGGATTTTGGCTGTCAAAAGAGCAATTTAGAAAATTGAGGGTGTAAAGAGCTCTTGACAGCCGGACGTGGGGGGTCTCCACCTTCATTGCCGGTTGTTGTCGGGACAGGATCTTTTTGAGGCTCTGGTGGGCCCTTTCCACTATGGCTTGGCCTGTCGGGGAATAGGGGATGCCGGTTTTATGAACTATTCCCCATTGTTGCAGGAAGCTCCGCAGTTCCTTGGAAGTGTACGCAGGGCCGTTGTCTGTTTTTAGGACCCTAGGGATGCTCAAGACAGCGAATGCTTGAAGCAGATGCTTCTGAACATCCGCTGCCTTTTCACCTGTGTGGGCAGAAGCGTAGATAGCTCCGGAGAAGGTATCGACTGAGACATGGACGTAACACAATTGACCGAAAGATGGGATGTGTGTTACGTCCATCTGCCACACCTCACAGCTTGCCAGCCCTCGGGGGTTAACCCCCGAGGCCACGGTTGGCATTTGGTCATGCTGGCATTGGGGACATGTGGCCACAATCGCCTTGGCCTGCTCTTGCGTCAGATTGAATTGACGAACCAGGCCAGGCGCATTTTGATGGAACAGTTGGTGGCTGATCTTAGCCTGACCGAACACGTCTGGGAGAGGGGCCTGCGAAACAGCAGCCGCGGCCAAAGAATCGGCACGACGGTTGCCTTCCGCAATGAAACCGGGCAGGTCTGTGTGTGATCTCACATGCATGACATAGAATGGATGCTCGCGGTGGGAGACCAACTCGACGAGCCTATTCAACAATTCAAATAATCTTTTGTTCGTGACCTCTTGAAGAACTGCGGACTCAGCTCGGGACACTACACCTGCAACATACGCAGAATCTGTGACCAAATTGAAAGGTCCAGGGAATCTCTGGAATGCCCTGACAACTGCGTCCAACTCAGCAATCTGTGGAGAGCCCTCCACAACAGCAACATCGGTCTCCCACTGCTGAGTTTGAGGATCCTTCCAAGTCATCACTGACTTGTGGGATGCTCCAGACGCGTCCGTAAAAACTGTCAAAGCATCTAGCGGCTCCCTGCTCTGAACCTTCTTCAACGATAATTTGAACTCCGAATTGAATAATTTGTGGGCCGGCCGATCTACTGCGATGCGCCCAGTGTAGCTGTCAAGTGCAAACTGAAGATATTCATTAGTTTGCAGCAGTTCTTCAAAGGTCTTTAACTTTAATTGGCCCGATTCCAATTCAATTGGAATATGGATGCATGAGAAATCACACCCTGCAAGCTCCCTGATCCTCGATCTCGCCTTGAGGATCAGTTCGGCTACCAACTCCTGTGGCCGTGTCATTCTTTTGGACCGATGGTGGCTCAGGAAGACCCACTCTATGATTAAGAGCTTCTCTCCTGAGCCTTGGTCCTTCGGACTGTCGTCCCACTGATGGATGATGCCATGAAGGTGTGGCAATTTTCCCAGTACTATAAATTTGAATGGCAGGCCCGGATGGTAACGATGGGCCTGCCTGGTCGAAATAGCTTTTTGTACCCTCTCCAAGGCCACCTCCGCCTCTGGGGTGAGAGCCCTAGGGGAACTGAGCCCCTCTCCCCCTTTCAACAAATTGAAAAGGGGGGCTAGGTCTTCGGTTGAAATGCCTAGCCAGGGTCTCACCCAATTCAAAGACCCACACAGTTGATGGACATCTGCTAGGGTCTGGACTTTTGTCCTAATAGCCAACAAAACTTGCGGGCCTTTTCTTAGGTTCCCCTGACGAGCGGAGTGCCGCAAGCACTCTGCCCGCCCAGAATGCCACGGTTGCTAATTTCGTCTCCCCGGAATTAACAGCTTCTTCTAATTTGGCCAAAACGGCTGCCCAAAACCGTGGCTGCTTGGCAAGTTCCGGGGAAACTTCGGGGAACTTTGAAAAGACCCACTTAACTAAAAACTTTAACTCTTGCTTGGGGGCCTTCTGACCACCCCCAAGCAGCAAACCTTTAACAACATAATATACCTCCTTTTGGGATTTTCCCAAGCCAGCACCCATGGCACCTTTCTAGTGCAGGAACTGCTGTCACTAGAAAGGGGGAAAATCCACTGGTGGTACAACCACCCGCCTGAAAAATAACAAAAACTAAAACAACAAGCTACTCGCCACCAGCCCCTGCTCCCCCCACTGTCCCCAAGTCTGGGGTTTCAGCAAAGGGAAAAAGGATTTGGGTGGTGGGTCCGGGCCCCAAGTCTGGGGATACCGACCCCACAGGAAAGATAAAACAAAAAAGGTGCGGGGGTGAGGAAGAGCCTCAGGGGAAGAGGGTGGGGGGTAGGTCCCCAATGCAGAGCATGTACCCCTAGGGGAAGGTTAAAAAGGCAGGGGGGAAGTCGGAAAGGTCCCCAGAGCGGGGCCCGATCTTACCAGCCTGGTGGCGACAGCAAAAGAAAAATCAGGTGGGGGTCTTCGTCTCTGGGGTCGTCCTCACTGGGTGCGAGGAGTCTCGATCCCGATCCCCAGGGAGCGCTGCCCTTAAAACAGGGCCTGCTACTACCTGGGGTAGCGCGGCGTCCAAAGGAACAAAATGTCCAACACCGCAGGGTCCGGTGGTCAGCTGTCCAGGTGGTCAGTGGTCCACTTCAGGCCCCACGTTGGGCGCCACACTGCGCGAGGGCGTACGCGGCCCTAGATCCGACTAGCTCGAGGGGTGAGAAGGCCAACGCCCCTGCGCATAGGAAGCCAGCCCCCCTCGGCGTCTTGGCCTCAGGCTGGGCTGGTGGAAGAGCTCGGAGTTGCGCACGCGAGACGACAAAGGAGGTGACCACTTGCTGGGGGTGAAACGTTGGTTTATTTGGTGATCCGGAGGCACCAACAAGGAGGGGCACCAACCAGCAAAATGGCCCCGAACAGGGGGAGCGACGAGGTTTTATAGGGAAGGGGAGGAGAGAGGAGGGAGCCCAGCTATCCAATGGGGAAACTTAAAGGGAGGTACTGAACATAACTGACATACACCAGAAACCAATGAATACAAAGTAAAGGAGGGGCCCCGGGACCACAGCCAACCACAACCCCCAGAGAGGAGAAGGTTCTCGAAACCTAGGAGGAGTGGGGGGTGATTGACTGTGCCCAGGGAGGAGAAAACATCTACTTATAAGGTGGGATGAGGGAGGAGCGGTCATACAAACTGTAACATTAGCAACTAAAAATAGCACGGTAACTAAGCAACTTAACTGACAAGGAGGCAGTGGCGGGAAAAACTGGGGAGAGAGGAACCATTTACAAAGAACAAAGGAGGGTACAGTACATAAAATGGGGGAGCAAACTGAGAGACCTAAAACACACTACAACACATTCTGACCTCCAAAATTATGCATTTGAAAGTTCAGTGGTCACATTAAGCACCTAGCTTTATTAGTTTTACTGACATACAACCACTCCTCCCCACAAAAAACCCAATGCTAAAACCAAACAAAACAACAGCATCAACAACCAACCTTAAATCCAATACTTATGGATACTTACAGAGAATTGAATGTGAGCCTTAACTGTTCTTTGAATTTCTCTTTTCTTTAAAAAAAATATATAGGGCATTATAAAATACATAGAAAAAAATGGGGTTGGTTTCCTTGCTGGTTTGGTTTTGTGTTTGTTTAAGGGAAAAAGTCTCATCGTAATCTTTCTTCGTTTTCAAAACATATAGATATACCCCAAAAGCATGAATGATTTCAGATGTTTATCTTGAAGGACTACTCCAGGTCATCTGGGACAAAAGTGTCTGAGGATCATGAGATAAAATAGCAGCATTTCCACTGCCCTAGTTCTTGTCCATGTTTATTTACATATGGTAACATTTGCAGCAACTGAGGTAAAAATCAAGTGTACTTGAAAAGTGAAGATAGATTAAAGAAATATCTTCTCTAAGATCTGAAAATATTGATAGAAGACTAAGAATTTTTTTCACACAGTCAGGAAGCTACCCTGGAAAAACTTGACATGCACTGTTAACAATGAAAGGTGAAACATGGGCACTTTGGGAACTACAAAACAAAAAAGACATTAAGCTATAGGAAGGCGTCCAAAGGAGGACCAAGAGGATGGTAAACAGTTTGGAGGGGAAGCCTTATGAAGACTGGCTGTGGGCACTTGGCCTGTTCAGACTGGAGGAGACAAAGGGGAGACCTCATATTGCTCTTCAACAACATTATGAGAAGACAAGGGGCAGGCACTGATCTCTTCACTTTCATGACCAGTGATAGGACTTGAGGAAACAACATTAAAGTGAGTCAGGGGAGATTTAGGTTGGATGTCAGGAACAGGTTCTTCCCCCAGAGTGTGGTTGGGCATTGGAACAGGCTCCCCAGGGAAGGGGTCCCAACACCAGAGCTCAAGAAGTGTTTGGACAAGAGTCTCAGGTCCCTGGTGTGACTCTTGGAGTGCCCTGCACAGGTTCGAGCATGGGGCTCAGTGGTCCTTGTGGATACTTCCAACTCAGCATATTTTACAATTCTATTATATATTGAGTCTGAAGTTCACTTTGTAGAGTGAGCGAGGCCTCTTCAACTTCAACAGTATATCCAGTGAGAGGTACAAAATCTCAGCCCCTGAAATTACTGCAGTCAGTCATGTTACAAGATGGCCAGTGTCACCTTTCCTAGCTGTTCATCTGTCTCATTTACAAAAAGCCTTGACCTCATTTACTTACACTGAAGAAAAAATTGAAAGCTGTGAAAGAGAATCACATGCCTTTTTAAGAACTGAAATGATGACACAAACAGAGAAAATGCAGGTAGTTGTAGGGCAGACATATTAGGCAGTTCAATTTCAGGTTTCAAACACTAAGTCAGACTGGGTCTGGTGGCACTTCTACACCTGAGAATCATCATGAATACAGAACACTCCATTTCACAGAGTGAGTCCACTTCCCTTCTCTCCACTCACAGCACGTGATTTGTCACAAGAAGAAAATGGCTAAGCTTCAGTAATTGCCTCAACATGTTTGGGAAGCAGCTAATCCTTCATTGTGGCTACACTGCTCCACAACTGGACAGCCCTATGCAGTCCCCTGATGCACAGTCTCAAACTTGGCTTTTTGCAACCTGAGTGATTCAGAAACAGGAAGAAAAATCCCTCTTTTATTTTTCAGAGTCACAGAATAATTTGGATGTCAAGGGACCTTAAAGTTCATCTAGTTCCAACACTCCTGCCGTGAACAGATTACCTTCTTCTAGACCAGATTGCTCAAAGCCCCGTCCAACCTGGCTTTGATCACCTGTTTTATAAGAAGAAATATTCATTAAAAAGTCATTTTATAAGAAATAAACATATGTTTTAAAGTAAGAATAAATAAATACATTTGGACAGCCAAGTCCATATGCATAGATATTTTTATTATAAATTAATATTTCTTGTTTCTATCAGTGTGTGTCCACACTCAGATATAGAACGAGTTTAGTTTGAGTGTTTCCCAGAAATTACATTCAATAAGACAACTTTTCTGTATTTTTTTACTTCTTAATTTGTTATGTCTTTTTTTCCAATGTTTTGAAAGTGAAGTCAAAATAACAGTAACAATGTATAGAGGAAAATTTCATTGAACCATAGATCAAGTTGTTGTCAAGAATATTTATTAATTTATACTCTAAACAAAAGAGGTTTTTTATGTTGAGAATGAAATAGATTATATTCTTGTATATTTGTTTTCTTTGCTTTGTGCTTCTATTGCTTTCATTTCAGAAACAATATAATAAACAAAGATTGTTGCTTAGCAACTTCAAATATTAATTTTTAAATACAATGCTCATATTTTGCATTGTAATGCAAGTTCAGTTTATACTGTGTGATGAGCTATTGGAAAATAATTAACTTATTTCTTGGCATAATTTCTCAAAAATTTATTTATCTATTACTTGTCTAGGGAGAGGGAATTTTTCTAAATCATATTCATTGGTAGAGATTTTTTTAAAAAGGCAATTTATTATCCTATGTACTGAAAAATTAATTTTTCAGTAATTGCCATTTAAGTAGAATTTATTTTCCTTAGTGTATATAGAACAATCTTAAATCAGTAAACTTCTAGAGTTTAAATGTGCCCCAACTAGAGGCATTCTAGCTTTCATATCTCTAATGAGTACCCAGTGATGCAACATCCCCATGCTGTACAGTTACACTTTGAAATTTTTGCATTTTGTGTGTGAAAAAACAAGGTAGACTTTTATCTATTTATCAGTTCAATAATATAGAAGTAAGAAGCCATTCATTTTCTTCTAGTACAAGATGTCCCAACAGTGTTTGACTTCTAATAAAATCAACTTGGTATTAGTGACTAGTTGGATTATGTGGCCATTAATACAAGTAGGGTTATATGATTATTTTGACCATCTATCTTATTTGAAAACTTGTGTTTCCCTCATCAATATATTGTGAAATCATTTCTTGTAAAAGATTATATGTATATTTTTTCCCAGGAATTAGAAGCCATGGATTCTTTTAATTGTTATTTTTTATGTTTATTAAAACTTGAAATTGACTGTTCCTTTTATACTTTTTCTATTTGTTCTTGGTAACAGATATAGATAATAAGATTCTAAAACACAAAACAGCTGACACAAAATCTCCCCCCTCACTTGTGAGTCACATTTACAGCTTGGGGTTTTTTCAGGTTTTGTTGTTTTAGGGGTTTTTAAGTGTTTTTCATTCCATATTTGGAATGAAAGATTTCTACATTTTAGTGAATTAGTTATTATGTATAGAACTGAGACTTTCAACAGAAGAAGAAATTTATGGAAGATTGTTGCATTGTGACAAAAATGATTTTCAATATAACTAAGTGAGAATAGATGAAAGAAACATGGAAATGTTAATTTAGTTAGGACTCATGTTAAATTTGGATGCTGTCATAATACAGTATCTACAGTGAAGAAAGGGAAAGGACAGGAGTTCCTTATTATATCATAGTATGCATCTGCTGTTTAAATGTTATTTATCCTACTTAGGGCATTTAAAACAAACACAGTATTTCCCAATAGCAAGAAGGTGGCAGAAATGTAATAGGCAAAGATTAACATATTATCTTACAATTTATTAAGTAACTTAGATAATTTAGGTAGACTGAGTTGCTGGTTCGGTTTTTTCCCTGGACTTTTCTTTGAAGAAAAGTAGATCTTGAGTTACCTCTCTGGTAGAAGGGCAGCATTTGTTAGATTATACTTGCTCAACACCAGCATTTTAATCCATGTATCACAGCACAGATCAGTCTGGAATTTCATATTCACAGGGAGTGAATCAGTGAATATGTTTTCCTAAATAGCTTTTTTTTTTTTAGCAAAGAGAGAGATAACTCTTAATTTTTGAATATGAATTCGTAATATGCTGTTGCTTTAATTACCTTTTAACTTCAAAGGGTAGATAAAATTCTAAATAAATATATAAGCAAAAATGTTCTTAGTACTTTCTTTAATCAGAAATTGCAGCTGTCAATTACTTTCTCTTTTAGTCATGTCTGACACTTGAAATTTAGTGATGAAATTTAGAGCCTGTTCTACAAGTTTGTGTAGTCATCCACTTCCTACTGAATGTAGAATCTGTTAAGGGGAATAAACTCATGGAAGCTGGCATTCTTGATTTAGAAAATGGATTATCAAATTGCAGAAAGATGAGTTGCAATATTCTCCATGCTGTGTTAAGTTGTTGAACATAAAAAATGTTAAACAGAAGCCCATTTAGGGAAAAATAAAACCAGCAACCACCCAAAAAGTTATTTATTTTTTCTTTCAACTTATACAGTTTGTCACAAGTATGAACATGAAAAGATTTCAAATCTTTGTGATTTCTGAGTTGTTAACTGCTACAATTGACAGAATATGAACAACACAGCAAAATACTATATACAGTGATAGTAACTGGGATCATAATTGCCAGAATTTAAAACACATTCTAGAAAATATTTGTAGCTTAGGATATGTTTACTTGGCAAGTCCTTTAGTAACATTTTAAAAAACAGTTTGACTGGGTTTTCTTTCCTTTTCTTTTTTTTTAGGGGGTGAGGGTGGGGATGAGGGTGTTGGTTTGTTTGTTTGGTTGGTTTGGGTTTTGTTTGTCTGGTTTTGTTTGTTTTTGTTTGGTTTTGTTTTCTTCATTGGTTTCTTTTCTACTTCTGAATGCTTGTTTCATAGCAAACTCTACTGTCTAATATCTGATTGCAATATAATTTTTTATGGCTTGTTATTAACTCTGTAGGTTTTTGCTTATTTCAGGAAAAGGCACTTATCTAAGAAACAAAGGTAGTTTGTGATTCAGGAGAAGATCTCAAAAATTACCAAAAGGTATAATAAGACTTAACCTTGCAGTTTCTCTTCAATCATTAAAATAATTAACCATTTAGCTCAGATTTCGTAGCATCAGCCCTTGGAATTCCTGTGGTTCTGCTTCCCACTTTTCATGAGTTTGAACTGGTTGCTGATTGCACACCTGCTTGCACCTTTCTTCACCTTGATGCATTTTGTTCATGTCAGGTGTCCTACAAAGAGAACTTTTACAGCACTCCTAGAGCAAATGCATTCTTATTCTTTGGCTCAGCTACATTAATTTTTTTTTTGCCTTGTACTTGAAAGAATAAAAAACAAAACCAGAGAATGCTACAATAGTTTTCTGTATAGCTTATTATTCTCACAGTGAGAGAATGTAAAATATTATGTTAATGTTGTTTCTTGAGAAATGCAGAATGGGATTAGAATTTGGTATTACAAACATATATGCTAAAGGATAACTTGTTCAGCTTTTGCTGAGGGAGAAGACATGAAATATGACTATATATTCATACCAATACTTACTTATTTAGGGACTTGTATGAATGAACAGTTTTTAAAACCTAAGTTTGTAATATGATTATTTGAAATGTGGTAATCTTATTAGTGTGTTTAATGTTGTAGAGAAGGTGAATTCTGATTTTAGACGTTCTCCATCTATGTCTACCTACAGTATCTCTACTTTTTTCCTGAGTCTACTTGCATTTATCTGGTAGAGTCCACATATTTGGGGTTTCTTTTTCTGTCCCCTCTCTTACTCCCTTCAAAATGTTAATAATTCTCCTATGGAGCACTTTATATTCCTTTGAATTCTGAAAAGATAAACATGTAACAATTCTGCTTCCATTTTAGATTTTCTTTTTTTTCAGTTGGTACTCTAATCCGTGGAATGTTATGTGTCAAAACAGATAAGCTGGGTTGAAAATTGAATTTTTTCTTATCCATATATTTATCTTTTAACTTTTCCTTTTTTCATTGGACCTGCAGAAACATACATTAATTCTTCTCTTTAATTCATCAGTATTAGTTCATCATACAGATGAATCAGAACACTGCTTCCAGAAAGAAAATGTGCATGTCCTATATTTTATGAAAAAGTAAGCTCTTTGAGTTTTGATCTTTTTCATTGCAATTGAAGAGAAAGATGTTTGTTCTGAGTAAAAAGGAAAAATAATGACTAAATCTTTAACAGAAAATGAAACACCTACTGGGAATTAAATGTAAGTCAGTCAAAAGGCTTCTTCTGTGAAACTGTTGTATCACCTCCCAAGAGACTGAAATCATCTTATTTGGCTTCCAGGAGGTACCATACAGAATTATTTCTGCCCTAGGAGAAAAATTCCCATTAATTCAAAATGATTTAATGTTGAATTTTTCATACCCTCAATGATAAAAGCTATAACGATTTTCCCTGCAGGCAAGAAAAATATGCAAGTATCATTTCTACATGGTTTCAAAATGAATGCCTCTGTGTGTGTTTCTGTGTGTGTGTTTGTATGGCACATACACAGAAAAAAAAAAGCCACAATAATCTGGAGATTCAGATTTTTAAATGCTTTTGTCGGTCATCATCCATAGGTTTTAATTATTGGAAATCCTGATCTGGTATTTTCAGATAGTATCACCCACACTAACTAGAAAAATCAGGAAAATTTCTACTTAAGATAATTATGAAAAATAGTTGTTGATGAATAATATGTTTTTAAGATAATACAGTGAAAAACAGCTGAGAGCCTTGGATTTTCTGCTCATATGTCATCTAGCAATTATGTGGTTTTCACCTTCTCTAAAATGTGAAAAGGCCACTTTGATTTCAAACAGAAAGCCATACAGAGGCATTTTGAATTCTACAGACCCTTCCTCTGAATGTCTTCATGATGATACTCTGAACAGTATGGATTATGAATCTAGACATCTGATCCTATGAGTGTGTATCAACATTCCAGTTAGGACAGATAAGGGCTGAGTAATATGTATGAGTTAAAAAAAAAAAAAGGCAAAAGATGCATTGTAGGTAATCCATATGCATTACAGTAACAGGACAGAATTGAATTTCTCAGATTAAATTACTCACTATTAGAAGAACTACTACAAGAAAGGGTGTGATTTGTGCAGCTGACTTAGCAAGTTTACAAGCTTCTTTGGCCAGTTTGGTGTTTGCCTCCAATTTGTCACCAGTGAAACTTGCTGCAATTCTCATTTTTCAGTAGTTGCCAGTTTGGTTTCATTAAACTGACAACTGTACACAATTTCTAATAATCAAAGAACAAGTTAATGGTGTTGGCTGCAGACTGCAGCTTGACCCATCTATGGTTCAAAATCTAAACAATCAGAAGACTAAATGCGCTCCTTGTCACATGAAGAGTGTAGATTTCCTTGACTCTTAGCATTTGGTTTGTCTGTCAGTGTCCCAGGAAAGCTGACACCCTTGTGCTCAACCAGTCTGTGAGCATCCTATTTTGGAGACTCTTCACCAAGCAGGTCACTGGAATGGAGAGAGGTTTGGCTGACTTGTTCAGGGACACACGCCAACAGCATAAAGGAGAACCCTCAGCAAGTCTTCTCACTTTGTGACTCCTAAGTGGGTCTTCCCCTTTAATTGAATATGTTCCCTAATCTTTCCACATTCCCTCTCAGATTTAGTTATCACCTCAGATAGTTTCAAGAATACTCTGTATTGTGATTTGCAGGTCTAAGCAGCATTCCAAAGTAATTAACTAGATTTGTATTCAGAATTATTTGATTATTACTGTTGTTGTCTTTTTCCCAACCTGGAAATGAAACTCAAGACAATTTTAGTAAGGAGGTAATATAAAAGGGGATCTTTATTTGAAGGCCTTCAGAAGCAGTTATGGAAAGATATCCACAAAAGCCCACTGCTACAGGGATGAGTACATTTTTATATGTTTTAGGAAATTAGCATAATTGACAAAAAGCACCAATTAGGAGGACAAGTGGTGATGCAATTCCCTCCCAGGTCAAGCCCCTTGTTTGGAATTCCCACCTTGGCACTAGCTGTACTTTGTCCATGAAATGTGTCTCGAAGAGCTGTTCTCAACCTTGGCTCCCAGGAAGAACCAAATAGCACTGGGGCCTTGTAGCCCCTGGGGCTTGGAGCTCTGGAGTTTGTTTTGTCTTTCTACCTAGGGAAAGACCATGGAAAATTACTGGGAAAACTAGCCCCTAATACAATAGGCTACAGGGCTACAAATGTATGTCTGAAGAATATAGAGAGCATATAAAAGAAAAAAGGCAAAACCTAAACATCACCACTGTGGCAAAATAAACCATATGGAATTTTTTCCTGTTTACTTTATCGGGTGAAAGCAGCTTAGATTCTAACTGTGAAAATGTTGTATTTACTTTCAGAATTATTTTTTCTTCCTTCTTTTTAAAGTTTGTGATTTAGGAATATTTTTCTTACTAAGCTCGTTTACAAGAACAATTCCAGAAAATTTAAATAAAAATAGTGGAAACAACAAAGCCACTGAAAATTTATCTTTGAAATAACATGAAAAAAGACATTTCAGACAAAATTTCCCAAGAATAAAATGTATACTGTGTATCAAATATTAAGAAAATTAAGAAATCAATTTATTCTCAAAAAATCTGTGAGTGTATATATGTGCAAATTTTTGTGAATATGCATGCATATATTTACAAAATAGTTGAAAAATATCTGAAAGATAGACAGAGAATACATAGTAATTATTCTTTGTGTATCACTGTAGACCTGTGTGTGATTAATTAATGTGGTTTTGATGTTTTTCTTGAAGAAGAACCAATCTGTCCTTAACATGAGATTTAGGAATGATTTCTTACATGCAAATGCTCAGCTACTAGGTATTTTATTTGGAATTACAATCAGATTTCTGATCTAGTCTACACATTATTTTTAATCGCTTTGCTTATCACAATTCTATGTCAATAAGGATTTGAGAGATTCTTACTTGTGAGAAGCACACAATAATTTCTTGTTTCCAATATGGTCTGCAAGTAACTTCCATGATGCCTGAGAAGACTTTCACATCCTATCTTTTTTTTCTATCTTTTTTTCAGAGAATTTGTTAATTTCTATGCTGCTCACCTTTTTAAATTGACTGCAGCTCTAGTCTGCTTTTCTTGCTACAGAAACGTGCTACAGAAATGCTGAAGGTCCTAGAGGAAGCCATTTGAAGCTGAGGTCTCTTAACTTGTCCAGGCAGGAGAAGAGGACACTGAGAAGAGATCTCATGGTGGTCCACAACTTATTCACATGGGAAAGTGGAGGGGCAGGCAGTGATCTCTTCTCTCTGGTGATCGGTGGCAGGACTGAATGGCCTGAGTCTGTGTCAGGAGAGGCTTAAGTTAGATATTCTGAAAAGTTGCTTCATCCAGACAGTGGCTGGGCACCAGAAAAAGCTCTCCAAGGAAGTGGTCATGGCACAAAACTGCAAGAGCTCAAGAAGCACTTGGACAATGCTCTCAGGCACACAGTGTGACTCTTGGGGATGCCCTGTGCAGGGTGATTTTTATCTCCTAGGTGAATTTTTTCTCTTCCAAATAAGGACACTGTGTGATTTTATAAATACTGAATTACGAAACTCAGTCACTGTAATTGAATTGGCCTCAAGCATCAGCATTTAAAATCACATCCTTTGTGCTGATCAGGACCAAATAAAAAATTACCCAGCCTCTTATGAGAACTTCTGTGATCTTTCCCTGGTTTAAATAAGGTAAGTCAAGTCTGCCATTTCTCTTGAATGCCCTAATCTCAAAGCATCCCTGACCTCTTTTGCATGTTGTTGTCATTGTCCCCTTTGTGGTCAAAGAGGCAGTAATATCTCAAAATTGCTTTTTTTCTCATCTAGGTCTGGGTTATCCCTTGAAGAAGATAGTGTTTTTTAAGAAGAAAGTGGAGTGTTAAAGGGATTATTATATGGTGATCTCTGCAAACTTTTGAGTTATGAAAATTTCAATTTCCTTAAACTCCTTCAAGTAGTAACCTCCTTCTGAAGGGATATTTAGGTATTTATGTCAAAGGAACATAAGTAGCCTACATAATTCACATTTGTCTTATCCCACCAATACTACATCTGATACTTAATTCAGTTAACTTCAAAATCCATCCTCTTGCAAGGTTTCTAAGTGCTCATTTTACCTACTTCAAATGAAGAGGTATTACTCTAGGTAGCCCTAGGTATCCAGCTGATATAGCTGACTTTCCTTACTAAATTTCTGTCCCAAGTTACAAAAGGTCCTTTAGACATTACTCTCCTGCTCTTGCTTCATTTAATCCATGTTAAAAATCCCTTTAAAATTTATTTAGCTACAGATTTTTTTTATTGTTGATCTTCACGTGACAAAGATTATTTTGGTGTGCTTCAAAGTTATCCATATATAAAGAAAATAAATATTTTTGCCAACAAATGTGGCTAATGTGTGGTTGGGTCTACACGTCAGCCAGATTCTTTCTTGACTGCTTTGCCCACCACTAAAACATTGCGGATTTGTAAGATCTTAAAAATTCTTCAGTGTTCCTTAGCAACGGGGTCAAGTCCTCAGGTACAGTGATGATTATAATTCTCAAGGTTTACAACTTGCTTCTTCTTCTGCTCTATACAGGACAGGAGCATTCTATGTGCAAACCCTCCTCGGCTAAGTTTATATTAAAAATTTTGGTAGAGTTTTAGTCTAGTATCTGATATGTTTACAAAGTGGTTTTGCTTGAAAGTCAGAGAATTTAATTTGCTAGTTCAACAATTTTCAGACTAGATTAGATTCTTTTTTGATAAAGGAAGCTTTAAAGATATTAATGAGAATGTGAACTACCTTTTTGTTCTTACTTTTACTTTGCAAGGAAACACACTTTCTAAAGTGAACCAAAAAGTATCCTAATGAAATATTGGGACACCTTTTTGGGCAGAAAGTCCTATATCCCACAGCTGCAGTTAGAAAATAGAATAAGAGGAACCATATTTGTTTAGAACAGCCATGGACTATGAACAATAAAGCAGAATCATTTGTCTGAACTCTGTCTTCCCACATCTGCCTCAAAAACTATGATTTCTGTCCTGCTGCCACCTCAAAGGTACTTAACTGAAGCACTTTCACAAAGATTCTGTCAAGTCAGTCTAGTCAGCTAGATGAACTGAGTCATTTGTCTTGGGGATTCTTCTCTTTGACATAAGGTGAAAACTAAGTAAATATGCTCATTGGATGAGGTGATGCCAGGAGAATCCCCAATTTTTAATATTCTAGATGCCTAACATGTGCCTTAGGTCTGTGTTCTGCCCAAGCAGTCAAAGACAAATTCACCTGAATATTTAAATATACAAGAAAAAGTTATTAAAGCCTCTAACCAAAGCAAATCTTCAACACCCATGAAATCCTTCTTCTAAGGATTCTGCACAAACTTGATATACATAGATATCTAATTTAAAGCACACATTACCCTTGCCTCGTGACAACAAGTTCACATGGTTGTACTCCTGAGAATGTATTTTCTTTTTCCTTACCTGTGATTTTCTGGGCTACTTTCTTCCTTACATTTTTAATAATAATATTTTTAATACTGTAATAAATCTGTTGGATTACACTGTATTGAAGTATTTTACAACTTTTTATTCAAAGAGAAAAGCATGCACATTCAATGTTCTCAAGACCCACTAAAAAGGACAGAACCAATATTTTTGTGGCACTTGGTGGACAGTAGAAAATTACTAGGACTTTTAATTCCCTCAAAATGTCATAGAATCATGCAATCATAGCAACATAGAATCATTGAAAACTTTGAGTTGGAAGGTACCTTAAACATCATCTAGTTCCAATCCCCACTTTTGTTGGCAGGGACATTTTCCACTAGACCAGGTTGCCTAAAGCCTCATCTGACCTAGTCTTGAACCCTTCCAGGAACAGGATATCCATAGATTCTCTCAGCAGCCTGAGTTTACTTGGATTTACAGAATCAGGATTGGTGAATTTGGAATGGACAAATGAGCTTTTGAAATCCTCACCTTTCCACTACTATACATTAAATAAGTCAAGAGTCTGATAAAAAAAGATCAGCTTATTCATTATATACTTCTAGAAACTTTGTGTCAAGTTTAATTTTATTGGAAAAATTAAGTGCAATGTTGATGATGACATAAAAATTTTATATTCCTTTGGACTCTACTGCTTTCATGAGTTTTTACTTTTATTTAAAAAAAGGTCTTTTGCAAAATAAACCACACTTATTGTGGCAAGCGAGAATTCAGATTGATTCTAGAAAAACTGCTACAAACCTAGTTTATTTTTATATTTTCATTGACAGCAATTTCTTGTCAACCAAAAATTTTAACCTTTTTATGTAAACATTTAATAAATACATATTCTTAGTAATTTTTGAAAGGATTGAAACAATTGAAAGGATTTCATATTTCAGGATAACTACTAAAAGAAGAGAAAGCTAAAATTTTCATTGATAGAGGCAGTCTCCAAATAAAGGAAAAGAGTCTGTTTCTTAATCAAGTATTGTTTCAGATTTTCAGAGCCTGCAGACTAAACCAATAATCAAATTAAGAAAACATAGTTTGCCTATTTGCATGAGAAAATTTCCAGAGAACTTAAAAAACCCTATTTAATGGCAGAAGTGTAGGACTGCAAATATTTTTTTAGGTTCAAACTCTAAATCTTCTCTGTCTCTATGGATTGTTTGTATTTGTACTGTGAAAACATTAAACTTGGAGGAGTACATTTGTCTCAGTTGTTCACATTCCATATTCAGATGTTATGGTGATGTTTAATATGTGCATTTTATGAATACAAACGTTTTTAAATAAAGTTCCCTCATACTTTCATTTTAGCAGTTTTATTGTTAGAGTTTTTATTCATCAAGTTCAACCACATAATATTTTCATATAGCAGTATTTGTGAAATTGAGCTTTATTTTATTTTAAAGTAATAATTTATTAAAAGTTACATGGTCACACATAACTTGCTTTATAAGTTTAGTATCAGTTACAAGGTACCAAATCTAATGTCATATATCACTACCTCACCACAATCACAGAATAGATTGTGTTGGAAGGAACCTTTAAAAATCATATAGTTCCAAACATCTTGCTTGGGCAAGGACACCTTTTACTAGACCTGTTTGCTTGAGTTTCATCCAACCTGGCCTTGAACACTTCCAGGAATGCGGCAACCTCACCACACTGTCATTAAAAAAATCGTAAAGAAAGTAGGTTTAAATTAGATATTAGGAAGAAAATCTTTACACGTGTTTCCTCCTTGTCCTGTTACTATTGCAATTGCAAAAAGTCCTTCTCCATGTTTCCCTTCAGGTACTGGAAGCCCACAATTACATCACCCCCAAAGGTGACAGCCTTTTCTCTTCCAGACTGAGCAATCACAATTCTCTGATTTTTCTCATGGGAGAAGAGCTCTTTCTCTCTGATCAACTTGTTGGCTCTCTCTAGACTTGCTCCAATAAGTGGTGTCCTTCCTGCGCTGGGGCCCCAGAGCTGGATGAAGCACTGTAGATGGATCTCAGCAGAACAGAGCAGAGGGGCAGAATCCCTTCCCTCCCTCCCAGGCTGGACACACTGCTTTGGATGCAGCCCATGATACATTTGGTTTCTGGGCTGTGAGTGCCCATGGCCAGGTCGTGTCCAGCCTCTCATGCACCAGCACCCCCAAGTCCTTCTCAGCAAGGCTGTTCTCAATCTGTTCATCCCCCAGCCTGTGCTGATACCAGGGCTTACCCCAACCCAGGTGCAGCTTTGTCTTGTTAAACCCCATGAGATTCCCATGGGACATCTCTAGAAGTATCTAGAGCTTGTCCTGCTCCCCCTCGGTGTCATCAAATCCTTCAGATGGATTAAGCGCCCCACTCAGCTTAGTGTCATCTGCAAATTTGCTGAGGGTACAGCCACCAGAGGCTTACCCACCTTCTAGCTATCACCACCTCAGGCTTTTTTTTTTTTTTTTTTAATTGCAGATGATTTCTGAACAGTGTTTCACTAATATTGTGATTAATGTTGCCCTGTGGATAGCTGATATGTAGACTATCAGGTATGTAGAATCCCAGGTTTGGTTTTTTTATGAATCAGGAAATTTTGCAATGGAAGAAAGGGAACAGAGAACCTGCGGAATGAAAATAGAAGTGCTTCTGAGTTTAATGCAGGAGTACCTTCATTAAAAGGAAGTACCATCAGCCCTAGAGCTAAACCTCCTCAATAATCAAAGGTTCAAATGTGATTCTCTTTACAGCAAAATCTCTGAAAAGAGGAATGACAGTTCTGTCCTAAAAAAAATTAAAAATCTGTTCATTTGAGTAGGGAAATGAGAGTTTTAACATGGAGATCAATCCTTGATCATGTAATATAAAATGAATCCTAAAACTATAAGTAGTACAGACTGCAGGACCAAAAAGATTTGGGAGAATATGTAATAGATAATATTCTTGAGTCAGGAAAAAGAGGAAATCTAGCACCACTGAAACCTTCCTTCTTGGTCTCTGCTAGAAATAAATGTAGTAAGGTCTCTCAATATTTAAAGCATTTATTCATAAACATCTAATCTAGAGAAAAACACTTGAAAAGATGTACCTTGTAGGTATGAAGAACTAGCCTTTAGAAGGTCACAAATTCTTGGGAAATACTCATGACTCATCATACTATCACAGGGAATGTCTTTGACAGTAATTCACTATGGTAATAGAGATTTCTAGAACCGTGCAAGTCACTTACCTGTTCGGCAAGTATTTTCTTTGTGTGTGTTTAGAGAAGTCCTCATACATCAGCATCACTGAAGAAGTGTCATGCAACTTACATTTATCTTCAGAATTAGGAAAGGAATTTGTGTTTCTGTCTTTTGAGACAGATCGTTATAGAATCACTGAAATATGACAGAAAAGGAATGGGAAAAGTTTTGCGTCCACAGCCATAAATGAAAATGCTGAGGCATTTTCAACCATTCATTTTAAACAGAGACAACTCTGAGATGGGAAGATGATCTTGTTAAAATTGAAAAAAAAAATGGAGTCTAAGAAGAAAGTACTAGCAAAAGAAAATATTGTGAGGAATAATGAAAGTTTGAAGAGACCTTCGGTTTAGCCAGCAGGAAAACTCTTTTCACCAAAAGAGCAATTCAGTACCAAGAGAGGTTTTCCAGAGAGACTGCAGATTCTCTGTCCAGGGTGAATTTTATGACTCAGTTAATAAAGCCATGTCTGATGCAGTGTTGGTGCAGTGTTTGTTTAAGCTGAAGAACAGACTTCATGAACTTCAAAATTTGCTTTAAGTTAATCCTTCTGTAACTTTAGGAAAACAAGTAGGTGGATTACTTGAAAAGAGAGCAGGTATTAGAAGCTGGAGGATTGTGAATGATAAAATATTATGTTTGGGGGGGATGTGTGGAGTTGCAAGATTAGTAGGGCACACCAGAGATTTGATATTTGATATTTGCCTTCTATTTCTTAAATATTCACCTGATGCCATGTATGGCTAAAATCCTTCCATTCTTTTTGAAAGTAGATGAAAGCAGCTTGTAAAATCCATTTAACAAATGGACTAAGAACAACAAAAACTTTCATGGAAAAAATTCTAAAGACCATAAAATATTCTTGAATAAGAATAGAAAATGGCAGTAGTATGCTCCAATTTCTGCACATTCCTGTGTATGCACACACACTAAGACTCTACAGAAAGCTTAGGGAAAGGAAAATATCACAATGAGATGTCTCTGGAGGGTTTTTCAGAACAAGTCAGGTGAATATCTGTTAAGCGCATCCCCGCTCATGATATAATTTTTTTTATTCCCTTTATGATTTAAAAAAGTAAGATTTTTTTTATGAACAAAGCATGAATTTCTCAGAATTATCACTAGTATTCAGATATTTAGATTTGCAGTAGTTTTTGTTTTGTTTTTTTAGTATGGTTGCTCTGTCTGTGTCTTCAGTATTCTGAAGCCTCAAGGGCTAGTAATTTGAAGAAATTTTTATTTAGGCTTTTGAAAAACTTCATAAAACAGCAATTAAAAATATAATGATGAAAAATAATTGACCTCTCTAGTTGCTCAACACTCTCTTGAAAGCTGAGGAGAGGAAGGTGAACATGTATATGTGTGTGTGTATGTGTGTGACTGAGATCTTATCACTGAGTGCTTGTACTTTCTATCTGAGAAAATTGCAAATGAAACAATTGGCAAACTTTGTGCTTGGCCTTTTTATGATACAGAGTTTTTCTCAAATGCTCTGAAAATTGCACTTGTCAGTGTGATTTTTCACATTTTTCTTCTCATTTTATGCATCTAAATAATGCTAGTCATTAAGCTCAGTTCTCAAGTGGCATACTTGAAATTGTGACTTCCACAAATTAAATGGGGATATTGGACGTGAAATGAATAGAGTGAAAGTATGAGAGCTTTTCATTTTAATGAAGAATTTTTAAAGTCCCATGGATGACTTATCTTATTAACAACCTACCCAGACTTAAACTTTTCTAAAATATGTTTCTTACATTGATGCTAGCAGTAGACAGCATTTAAATGAAGAGAAAACACTTTCTCCTCACTGTACCATTCATTTTACAAGTACCTAATTTATGCTCTGCTAATCACTTCTCCATTTATTAAATAGCACTGTGACTTCAAATTACAAACCAGTGTAAAACAACACTATTCACGCTCTGGTATTTGGCTCTTCTGTCATTGAACCCCCATGGGAGAATTTTGTTTCTGTATGCATACAATGAATTATACTGTTATAGAGAATTAAGACTAAGAGCTGAACATAAAAAGGTATTTATACAATCAGTCATGAATGAAGTGTGCACAAACACACTTTTAAAAAAATATGTATATTTAGCTTAGTTATGGTAAAACTGAAAATTCCCTAAATAGCAGAACTCAGTTTGAGACCACTGCTAAATGGCATTGGAATCTGACAAAAAGAATCCAAATTTTCAAATACTCATAAACTATAAAACATCTATACATCATACTCACAACTAACATTTTCATTTTTCTTTGACATATGGAACCTCATTTAGGAAATTAAGAGTAGATTTTCCAATTGAGACATCAGCTTTGATCAAGAACAGGGGTGCTTCAAAATACTTACTACAGAAAGCAAGGAAATAAAATTCTTCTTTTCACATACTTTGGAGTGATGTTTGAAATTCAATGTAAAAAGATGCATCAGGTTTAACAGCCATGACAGTAATACCTAGCCTAAACAACAACCAACCAAACAAACAAACAAACAAAAAGCAGCTGCAGAGTTTGCTCTTTTTTATTTGTAGTACATAAAACAGAAGCAACTGCCTTTTATACAAAAACATTCTTAAGTTAGACTCCAACATGTACTGGCTTTGGTGCTAAGTCTAGCAAACAAAATGTTGAAATTATTTCAACATTGAGCCATCAACGTATTGAAGTGACTTATAATTTTAATACCAGGTATTTAGTTCAAATTGAATCGTACTTATATGAGAATATTTACTTCAAAGTGTAGGTTTTCTTTACTTCTAAGAATTAAAGGCTAAATTGAATGTGTAGGTCTGTAGAATCTGTCATCCTCTTTAACAAGGACTAGATTCCTAGGTAAGTGCTACATAGCCCTGAGTAGAAATGAACTAATTTTAACCTAAATAACATAGTCAGTATTCTGAAGAATTTTTTCTCTTAATATATTTGTTTTTTAAAAACAACTTATCCAGCCCATTTTGGGGAATATATTTTTGTTAGCAGAAAGCAAATCTTTCCCAAACCTTATGAATTTCATTGTTGTGTCAGATTAGTGCAACTTTGCAAAAAAAACTCAGTAGTTTTCAGCCATGCTTTTCTTCAGCTGTAGAAGCAGCAAGATACAAAGTGGTCTTGACAAGAAAATGGTCTAAGCCATGTTGTTCACATGGAATTACAACAACACAAGTAATCAAAACATGTATTTTTTACTAACCTAAAAATTGTAGAATGTAGAAATAGAAGCTATGCTTGTAGAAGGCACAAACAAACTTCCTGTGAAAAAAAACGAAAGGAGTGAAAATGCATCTTATGAGAGCATACTTTAAAGAGATTTCTATAAACTTTAGGTACTAGACCATCATAACCTTAACAGTTAGGCCATGGTTTGCTCATTTTCTGAAACAAAGGAAAAATGCTTAGATGTTTTGGGATATGCATTGTGGAATATGGAAAGGAATAAATCTTGTGCTAAAAAGAAATGGTAAAAAATTTACAGGAGAATACAATTGCTCTTTCAAGTAATTATACCTACCCTGAGCATATATTCTCATTGGTTAATCATTGCACTCAAGTATGCCAACACATCTGTAACTTTCCAGTTAATTTCTTTCTGTTGCTGATGTACATAATTTTACATGGAATCAAGGGACAAGTCAGACTTTTGTGGAAAAGAATTTTAAATTTATATAAAGTTAGCAGCATTTTTCAAAAATAGTTGAATTAATGTTCTTACCCAGTGAGGAATTTTAAATGATTAATGATTTTTCTCTAGGTAGCTCAGGCCTCTGTTCTGATACACTGTGTGAAGTAGTACTTAGTGACTATACAGCTAGGTAAACTAAGGTGGAAGTTACATTCCTGACTTTGAAGTAATATCCAATAGTTAAAAAACATTTGCTTGTATGGATTCCTGTTATCAGAGATGTTTCCATGATTTTAAACCACAATTTTATTTTCATAAACGTGAGTTTCCAAAAGCAGATTCAGTTACCTAAAAAAACCAAGTGCACAAGACATACTATAAAATATGCTCACAATTTGACAAGAGAAGTACCTTGACTAGTTGACAAGTGCTGTCTGTAAATAGAGCAAGACAATAGCAATATACTAAGGAACATAATGACTGATTAGGGGGGGTGCAGCCCAGTAGATTTGAGAGCAACCTCATATTGATGTTACATGATCAGCAGCAGAACAATACTTGTCCAAGGATTATGGGGTGAATTTCTATTGGTGGCTCAACCCAGAAACAATTTGCACCCCTGGAGTAGCATGCTTTCATCCCTAGTTTCCTTGTGAAGCTTCCAGCCAGTTGCTAGTCATTGACAGTGCATAACATTGTGGTCTCTGCATTAGAGCCTCCTATGACATTTTTCTAGTTTAAATGGAGTCAAGATTACCATGCCTGCTGTACTTCTTGCCTCTAATCTCTATAAACAGATTACAACCAGTGTTACCATCATGTGGTATCAGAAAAATTAATCAAAAAAGTATACTCTTCTATCTGAGATGGAAATTTCAATCTGTTTGGTTTCTTTTACCTTCTGGGCAAACAATGCTTCATATATATGTCAGTATTAGTCCTGTACATTATGTAACCCAGTTACAGTCTCCCACTGATTAGATAAACATTCAGAATTCTATTTTATGTCCTCATTTAGTGCTAGACTAAGATTATCCGCACAATTTCTAAAGCTTCCAACTTTGATGCAGGAGCATAAGTACTGCTGGTTTTGTTCTTGTCTTTGTCTCTGTCCTGGTACTGGCCAGGAGAGGGTTAATATTTGCAGTAACCAGGAAGGGTATGGACCCTGAAGTTATTCTATGCCACATCCCATCATGTGCAGGGGTTGGGGAAGAAGAGTCCCTGTGGCTGGGTAGCATGGTGGAGTATTGGATATTCATGATTTCCACGTGGTGAGTGCTCGTATGTGAATCATTCAGCTTTTTTATATGCTGTTATTAACATTGTAGCTGTTACTGTTAATTTCTAATTTCATTCTTGTTTCTAGTAGATTGTGCTTATCTCAACCCATGATCTTCAGTTTTTTTCCCTCCAATTCTCCTCTCCAGCCTGCTGGAAGAAGGGGTCAGGGAAAATGATTGAGCGGCAAGAAGTTTGGAATGTTTCACTTTATTGTGGACTATCATTCCTGAACCCCGACAGCATCCTGTATGAAGAGCAAAAAACCATTCCTAATTCTTCTGCTTGAGTCTGCATGTCTTCTTCCAGAACTTAATTATTTCTATTTATTTCAAACATGAGAAAGCTAATTCTATCATTGATTTAAAATCCATTCCTTCCTAATAGATGCTCTTTAATCATCCACTGTGGTTGGATGAATCCAACCTGGTTTCTGATGAACCCAAGTTCTTACTCCTTGCACTTGCTGAGCCTGACACTAAGATTCTTCAGCTTCTTAGGAACTTTTCACTGGCATAGCCATGCTTACTGTCATCTTTCTTCTGAATTATCTGAAATTTGCTTTCAGATTCTTTCTCTTGCTCTTCTCTGTCAGCAGTATTCATGCAAAATGGGATTGTTTGCTTTTCTCCAGATCTTTCTAGGATGGATCCAGACTCTCTAGATCAGGGTCTTCTATAATCAAGAGACAAACCACTATACAGTATTCTCTGTGAGAAGATGATGTTGTCAATTGGATTGAAATAGCGTCTTCTGCCACTGAAGTACTGCTTTAGAGCTTGAGTTTGTGATTCCAAGGAGATTTGCTCCATCCAAGAAGCTAAATGGCCATCTTTTTTTTTTTTAATCACACTGATATCTCCCCTTTCAGTTTGGTGTCCTCCCAGAAAACAAGACTGCTGTTTAGACTTTCATTCTGCTGTTTGATATTCTCAAAGATCTCTATGAAGCTCTGCTGCCTTTCTCAGCACAGAAGATTGTTTGCTTTTTAAGAGTAACTGCTCAAGGCTTTTCTCAAATTTAGTGAGTGAACCTCTTCAGTACAGCTACTCTGCTCTCAGGAGATAAAATGTTCTCTGATGCTATAAGTGGTCTATATTATGCGTAGATGTATACTATCTTTTCAGAAGAGTGCTAGCTATAAAATTCATCCCTATTTTATTTTGCTGGAGTTCTTTCTCCATTTCTTCTTTCAAAGTAGAGAACAGAGGGGGTTTGAAGTTGATTTTGTGTCTAGATGAGTTTGCATACTGCAGTACACTGAATCAAGATCTACAAGCTAGATATCATTTAGCTGTAGCTGCAAATCTACAATAATATACTATATTATACGTATACACTGATTATTTTCTAATTGAAATTAGAAATTTAATACATGGATGTAAATAAATTGTGTACTTTCATTTGTAGCACATACATTTGTACTGATTAATAGATATATAAGATGCATTGGTCAAATGATCTATTGTTTGTGTACATCAGATATGACTTGTAAATAATATTCACAATTAAAGTGGGATTTTTTACTCTCCAGAAGTCCAGTAAATTTTGTTTGAATTAAAAATATTGGTTTCCAATTTTTCATAATTGACACCACTATTAATTTTTTTGCCATTAACTTGCTTTTATGCCAATAATTTAGAACTATGGATTGAAAAAATACATCTCTTCATTTTTAACTATGATATCCGTTATTATTTTAACTCATAGTTTGGTAAATCTGTATGCATGTATTGTTATAAAGAATTCTTAGATTTTCTCATGGGCCAAATGAAGTCCCCAGAAAGACAAGAAATTTTTCCCTTTCTATCTCATCTCTCCATGCTTTGTTTTTCATTTGTTGAGGGTCCTAAATGTTATCTATCATTATCCAATGGATATATTTAGTTCTAGCTTGTTCACAGCAGTCAGTAGAGCACTCATAATATTGTAGCATCTCACTCACCCTGGAGAGGAATGATGGGTTGCCTGGCAGCAATTCTCATTCAAGATGATATCAGGCCCATCCAAACCTCCTTGTCAAGGTCAGTTCTCAATAAATAACAAAGAGTAGAATCAGTTTGCAGAAAAATACTTTCCTGCACAGGAGGCAAATCAAAGCTAAAGTAGCTTTGTGTTAAATCATATAAATGTTAACATAAACATGTAATTAAAATGTATTGCAGAGAATTTTCAGAAAACAAACAACTGAAAAACTATACATATTATGATGAGTTCACTTCTTAACAAGATTTATTAGCTCTGAAGGAAGACTGTCTTGCAAATAGAGAAAACAATTTCTGCCTACAGTAGAAAGCCTCTAATAAAATGAACACATTAAAATACCAATCTGGCTATTGCTTCCCAACAAAATTTATTTGGAGTAAAATAAATGAATTTGTAAATTCTAGACTCTCTTAGAATGATTTAATGAAGCCTTATGGTGTGAAGTAACAAAAAGACAGAAAAATCTGGTATCTTGCTCTACTGTGAAATTTCTGATGAAGGAAGAAATAAAATAAACTTAGAAAAAGTACATTGTTCTTCTCACATGAAAAGAACTCTTAGGAAATAACCACTGAATATTTCTTTTTACTAGCAAAGTAGTGTCCATTAAAATTTGACAGGATATATAAATGCAACCATATGCTTGGCTAAGGTTTTATACTCCAGCTTTGGAAATAACTTCACTAGATGCTGTTCTTCCTAAATTTCCACCAATGTGTTCACAGAGCTGATTCATCTTGCCATCACTGAACCTTAGTTTGAGTCAACCAAACTGCTGATTTTCCTGCCAGTATCTCTACTATATATTATAATTAAGTCTGGAATGTCCCCCAGAAGTCGAACAAACTTTTTTCCTAAATGCCATATAGATTTCTGCATTATAACACTCATGAATCAAAACAAAATATCAGCTATCAATCTCAATTTACTAGCTGAGAGGTGATGAGGAACAAATGAAATTCCTTTTGACTGTAAGTGATCCTATCAGGCTACTGCTTCCCTTCCAGTACAAAATCAAACAGAATATTGACAAAGCACAGTATATGTGAACTCATTTGAGTTTGTGATAAAAAGAGTAGGAGTACACACACCACTAGCTGGAGATGACAGGGACTGATGCAAAACGTAACCACTCCATTTCAATGCAAAGTCCAATAGGCAGTCATTTTTCTTTCGTTGGTAATATTAACAGAAAAAGCTCTGCTTTCCTGCAGGACATGAATATTTTAGCTGAATAAGAAATTTTTTTTTGTTTTGAGCTACACCTGAACTTGAACAAGATTAACCCAGAATGGCACAGCTAGTTACCCTAAAATAAATACAGATTAAGAGGGATTTGGGGCCCTAGGTTTAGTAAATACTCAAAGATATTCCCCACAGAGATGAAGCAATTGCATAAACCCCAGCCCAAGAGAAACAAAGGGATAACTTCCAAAAAATAGTTTTCATTAGATTTCATTTCTCTTTTGTGCAATTTCTGATTCACAGGTGTGAATACATGGCTGACTTGTAGATAATGTACAAACTCACTTCTAAATAAAGATGAAACTCATTGACTATTTAATTTTTTGCCCTTTCAGAAGGAGAAAGACAGCTTGTCATGAAAAATAAAAAGAATTGCCATTCTTCCTTTGACAGCAGAGAAAAGCATACAGTCTTTATTTTATTATAATTTTAATCAAGCTAGCAGCTGCTCATTGTTGCAATGAAATGAAAGGAAGCTTGCATAAAAATTAAACCATTGGTCAAGCCTGGTAGCATAAGTTCTTAACTTGTTTACTTTTTGTAGCATAGCTGTGATTGTATCATTTTTCAATTCCTTGGCATTTTACCCATTAAAGCTCAACTGAGTGCATCTGGATGTGGTGTTTTGTTCTGGGTTTTTTGTTGTTTTGTTTGTTTGGGATGTTTCTGGGCTTATTTTGCTTTTTAGTTTTTTATTTTTATCAACAGCCATTACTCAGAGCTACTCAGACCTTGTTTCTGATAGAGGTGCACAACCACACAGCAGTCAGAACACTGTTTTTACTAATACCACAAGAAATTTCCAGGTTAATTTTAATTAAAAGCCTATTTTCTTGTTAAGAGAAATCCAAGGCTGATTCTAGATAGGTTTCTTTTTCAAATGGTAGGAGAGGGCAGCTGGTTGTTCACCTGATGGCGCTACACATTTCTGGTACATTGTCCTATCTGTCGATAGTTTTTCAAATTTTCTAAAGAAACACAACCATCTTGACTTTGCCTGAATATTACATGTTTATGTAAGCACTTGAAAAGAAATGTGAATTTCTTTATGGTCTTCAAAACCTGAGAATCTTATGCTTGATTCATATTTCAGGGGCTCAGGTTTGGCCATTTAACCTGAGGGAGTATATCAGACAGATGATTCCATAGCTTAGTTGCTAATGATTATATCTCATGATCCATCATCTTAGGCTACTTTCTGTTCTTTGACATTGATGGTGTCTGGCTATTACTAGGCACTTTTATATCGATAAACAAAAATTATGCAACATCAGTATTCACCTTCTATCAGTAACTTCTCTGCAACTGACAGAAACTGAAGGTCACCTTTTAAAGTAAGCTAAGAATTTGATACTATTCAGGAAGGGAACCTAGAATGCCTTGAAAGAACATTTTTTTACCAGAATATGTGTTTACAGACATCACCCTTCAGGTTAGAAAACACTTTTTAAGAACTAGTAAGGCTTCTAGGTTCTAAGAACCTCCAATACCACATGTAAGTTTTCACCTAGATGCATATATAAACAACAGAGGTTTCATGATCTCTTATGGGAGCAAACAGAATGCAGCATAATAAAAATAGTGAAATTTAAGTTCTCTTAATTTGCAATTTAGTGCAGAATTTAATGTTACACACTATGAAATGTGCATAAATATGTTTCCTTGGTTTATGGAAAACAATCAACTTCCATTAATTTGAATTAGAATGCCAGATTACAGAAGACAGCTAACTAGAAAGGAGGGATTTCTGTCCTCTCTCTCAGAGGAGGCAGGATTTTTTAATGTTTTATTTCAATAAAAGTGAAAGAAAGCTGGAAGCTTACCTTTATCTTTAGCAGCAGCAGGACGATTTGGAATAAGCACAAAAATGTTGGGAATTATGAAAACGATAATAACATACATATAATTCTAAAGAAAAATAGTTTCTTATCCTCTTAACAAAGCCAGAAGTATCTGTTCACAATACACTCACAGCATATTGTGGTATACCACTTGTTTTTATACCTTGAATCAGTCTTTCAGGTAATTGTTCATAAATATGCAATGCCTTCAGCCTGTGTTCAAACATATACTATATTTCAAAAACTGAAGGTTTAGTGCTTTTGTTCTAAATGCTTTGCATTTCTTGAACCATTTGTGTGAGAAATGCAGTGCAGATTTCCTGTCTGAGTTTCCTGCTGTTGTAGCACAATCGCTTTCTGAAAATTAGCTTTGCTATCCAATATAACAAAAAGGATTTTTTTTCCGCTGGAAAGACTTTTACTTAAAGATAAACAGGAACTATTCCTCTGTTGAGGAAGAGTTCTTAAAGTTATCAAGAGCCTATTAATTATTTTTTCTTTTCCAATTTAGTATTCTCTGAAAGTTTTTTGAAGAGACAGTGCTTTCTTATGTACAGCCATTAAATTTACATAAAACATGCTGTAATTTTTTCTTTGGAGATAATACTTATTTGGAGAAGGGTATTTTTCTTGGATAATTTTTCAATGAAAATTGAAATACTGTGACTGTATTATGCATAATGACTTCATAGATTATATGAGTTTACTATCAACCTTCTAATCTGTGCTAATGTTATAGGAATGCGCTTTTTTTGATTGAAACTTCTGTTGGATGTAGAGAAAACAGTTTTTCTCTAATTATTTTTTACTTGAATTCTTCTATCTTTTATATATCTATACCTAGATGAGTATATATATGAAAATGTATTCATTTGTATTTACATATATACATAGGTACATATATTTAGTATCTGAAAATATCCATGCCTCTGTTTCTTTTCAGTTTTCTCAATCTGTAGGCCAGGACTTTAAAGTACAATACTTTACATAATATATATATATGTATATATAAAAATTATATTTAATATTATACTTGAAATTATAATGACATGGTGACCACCTAAAACTCTCATCAATGTTGTGGCCTAACCCTTTAGGCAGCTAAGTCCCACACAGCTGCTCAAAATCCAAAACACAGCATCATGCAAGGTCATAAGGAAAATTAACAACATCACATTCAGAAATAGCAAAAGCTGGTTTTGGTATTCCTATAATATTGGAGCAAAGCTGTCGGAGAAGTTAGCTACAGCACCTGTTCCAGAGGTACACAGTGTTGTGTAAAGGATATTGGGACAGGTTCAAATGCACAAATATTTAATACAGCAGTCTGCAGCTGATGACAAACAACCATTCTATTGGTGACAGATGCTGCTTTGGGGCTTAAAGAAAAAAAATATGACAGAAAAGTGAAAGAGGAGAGAAAGAGAGAGACACAGAGAGAGTAAAGGGAAGGGAAAACTCTTCCTAGTTGACAGTTCTTAAAGAAAGCACAGGAATTCCTAGACAAACACCTTCCCTTTATGTTTTCTCTGATGCAGCTGGCTGTTTTTCTCTGTAATACTTTACCTTTAGCAACTACACAGTTTCCATCAGGAATTGCTCAACCTCCCACTGGTTGTTCCTGCTGGTGATGCCTCAGGTGCTGAGGACATCAGGGCAGGTACTGCACACTGCCTGGCTGCTGGCCTTTCTGGGTGCACATTATTGTCCCCACTAGCACAACCAGGGCTTATTTTGGGCAGCAGGTAGAACAATGGTAAAGAAAGGTCTTTCTCTAACCAATGGCAACTGCTTCTCAGAAGTAACTAAAGCAGCAACACCACTGAGCTTGTGGGAGCCAGACCATGGAAATAATAGCAGCAAAACAACAGCATGAGAAAAATTTTGGGAAAATAATGTCACAGCAGATCACGTGAAGACGTACAGAGCTTGCAGGATGTAGAGTGGGAAAGCTGAAGGTCCCTAGCAGTATAAAAAGTTTAAGACACCTAAGGAACTGTGAGAAAAACCTGGTTGGTACCACCTGAAGGATGAAACCCTCTTTCTTGGGTGGAAGGGAGGGTGAGAAAGAAAGGAAAGGTGAGATCTCATGTTCATCTACAGTGTTAATGGTAGAACTTTGTTTTGAGATTTTTTTTCCTCTACCTAGTAGAAAAATATGGGATTTTTTAGAAGCACTGTATATTTTAACCCCAAAATAATAGAATTATAAATTCCTACGTAGTTTGTACAAAGGCTGAGGATCGTTTTTTGGAACAAAATATGAAATACTTATTTTGAAATGTGGAGACATTTTTATAGAGATTTTGACATCAAATTGCATCTGCTTACAGTGCTGCAGGCAATTATGATTCATTCAGCTAATATTATCTTTCTTCTTTGAGGAAATTACCTTCTATAATCTTCCATAATCTTCCAAGTAGAAAGTAAAACAGTGTATTATTTTAATCTATGTAGTTAAAAAAAAGAAAATAAGATGCAACTGCATGAACTGATGACAACTGGAATAAATGCAGTTTATATTTATTGCTTAATTTCATACAATAAACTGTGTTTTTGATACATGATAAATAATTTTTTTATTGTAACACAAGTAATACATTTTCTCTTGAAAAGTCATAACAGATTTTTTTTTCTGTCCTGTTTATGGATAAGAATAATCTTATAAAACATTATGAATCTAACATTTGTGCTTGAAAAAAATATTCTAGGCTTTACATAGAGTGTTACTCAGACATCAAGAGATTTTCTGGAATGAGGAATTCTTACTTCAGTTTGGTTTATTGATTAACTGAAATATTACCTTCTCTAGTTGGTACCAATGAGCTGTATTTACTGAGAAGTCATGTTTTTTTGCTTATACTTAGATTGTTAGACTGCAAAATCTTTAACCTTATTGGCAACTCTTCTGAAGATATGTGCATAATGTCCTGAGGTCACTGCCTCTCAGTCATCAAAAATGGAAATTTTATTACTAAGATGCTTACCTCACAAAACTGTTGCTATTTGAAATACATTGTCTGTATACATGACATAGGGGAATCTTTGATTTTACACTGTAAGCCAGAAACAACACCCAGACACAATCCTGTGGTTTTTTTTAAGTGGCAGCTGGGAGAGCACTCAGAAGGTTGTTGAGATGTGAGTTGGAGCAAATATATAAGCAAATTTCCATTAAGGAGTCAAAGTTCCAATAAAAAGTTACACTGAGTATGGGTTTTTGAGGCATGTTCTTTCCTATGCAAAGAGGAAGAGGAGTAGGACTCTAGTGAGTTTTAGCGGTCAGTGCCTGAGTGCCACTCTTGCTGTGGTCTTACTGGTTTAACTGGGATTTAACTCCTAGTTCTGTCAGGTGATGCTCTCTTCCACGTCCCTTATAATGATGAAAAAAGATTCTTGCTACCTTGTCTTCTGTGATCCCACATGAAGAAGAAGCAGCCTGGACATGAGAAGGACAGGGACATTCCTTTAACAACTCCTGTAGGCAGTAAATAACACAATTGTCACGTGGCAGAGATAGCAAAGCATGTCATGGTAAAGATTGCAGACACATTCCAAGACTTGTGCAGTCACAGAGTAGCTCAAGCTTGGAAGGGATCTCAGGAGGTTATCCTGTCTTAGCTCTTACCTGAAACAGGGTCAGTTATGAGGTCAGGCCTAGCTGCTCAGAGATTTATCCAATCACATCTTTAAACCTCCTGGAGTCTGTGCCACTGCTCTGTGCCTCCGAGTTTGTGTTTACCTGTCATCACGGCAATGACAAACGAGTCTCTCACCATTTCAGACATAAAAATAAATTGAAAGCAGTGCCATGAGTTTATGCCAAAAACACTAACATGGTCTACATTTTCTTCTGAGCCATAACAAAACACGCTGCATTTTGCTAGACTATTTGTAAGAAGTTCTTGCTTCCTTACAGTGGAAAAAAAAAATAAAACACTCCCAAGCCTGCAAAGAAACAACCAAAACTCCTGCATAAATTCATTCACCATATTTACTGAAAGATGCATTCACTCTTCTTATTTTTCAGTTTGAAAAGTTAAAAGCTTTTCCTTGCTTTCTAATTTTTCTGGAAATTGACAATTACAGAGAACTAGAACCACCCCATTTGCATTTCATGTCATGTGTTATGACTTTCAAACTATATTCTTAGCGGCACTCACAAATACTCATCTGATAATCATTTCTTACTACTAGAATAATGCAGCTAGGAAAAAAAACCCGCTATTCTCTTTTAAAGATGTGTATTTTAATCATCACTTGCAATATGTTAAAGGTAATATAATACTGGCTTGCAGCTCTGTCTTGTAGCTATCATAAAACTCTCATGGCTAAACCACAAGAAATAGTTCTTTTGACTTCTGTAATTTAAGGAAACCACAAAACTGAATTTTTAATCTAAAAATTTTATCTGTCTCTACTTCCTTTTTCCCAAGAAACCCTGCAATATTTGTTACCTCAGGTGATGTATTTATTACCTAATTCACATTAATAAACTTGCACTGCAGATTTAGAAAGGTTGTGTAGGCCAAATTACGCACTATACATTTGGTCATCACCTTTATTTAGATGGATACAAGGAGCCAGTGATATAGCGTAGATTTAATATCCTATTACTATTAATTAGGTTTGCTTCACTTGCTTCATTCTCCTTTGAATGCTTGTCCTATAACTTGTTCTTGATAGATGTAGGTGTCTAAAGACAAAATATGGTCATTTCCAAATATACTCCTGCTTTCATCAAGTGAAAGTTCTTTAAATGTTTTACAGCTCAATCTTGCCCTCCTCAGCCTTACCACAGGCTGCTGTATTAAATGATACAGTAAGGGCAATACCTGTTTAGGTATACCATGTAATACATCAGCTTAGTAGCTCCTTTGCCATCAAATAGTGCTTATCTAGGACCATAGAGATAGACATTTTATTTTCATCTGTAAGTCTGTGACCTCTCCAGCAATTATCCCTAGCTCAAGATCAGCCAGGCAGGAAGAGGAACAGCATGAGACAATGGCTCAGTGCTAAAGAGAAGCCTAAACATTTCCCAAAAAACAACGAGCTTCATCTTTACCAGGCAGGGGGTCAGTATCATCAGCAAAGGATGAATGGTTACTTACTGCAGGATAACCAGGGTTTCAGAAGCATCTAAAGCTTTTCTGTTGCTCCAAAATGTTACCACTGTTAAACAGCTGTCACAAGAAGGCTAATGACCACAGGGAATGTGTCACAGATCCCATCTCTGAGACAGTAATGTATCCTATCTCACATTCTATATATAGATTAAAAGAGATGCAAATGCACTTTTAGCGGATTTTTACAATGCTATTACTCACTGATGTCAGTGTTAAAAATAGGAAAAAAAGGAGACACAGTTTAAATCAGTGGGATTCAAGAGACAAGATGCACAAGGTTAACGAATTCCAGAGATTCAAAACCTAAATAAAATTTTACATATAAATTAGATAGATTGGATGTTCCATGAAGAAACAAAACACAAATAATAGGGTTCACTAAAGTCACTGAAAATCAAAATATAAATACAATTATATTTACTAGTGTAAATTATGAAACAGATTTGAATTTACAATTTCTGATACTGACGCCCATAAACCTTCTGCAGTCATGGCAAACATAAATGGTAAATCAAGTGACAGTGGGGTTCAAACTGAAAATATTTCAGATCAACTTTCTTAACACTTCTACTACATAGATATAGAAACCAGGGAAAATCACTCTTATGAAATTTATTTTTCAGTCTGCTCTTGTAGCATGTAAATAAGATTGTAGATGGCACCCTTTTTATAAATAACTTAGAAAAAGCTAGGAGCTTACTGGTGAACAGGAATCTCTTTTTTCTGAAATTGGGTGGGGGTTATTTCTGAGTGTTTCTTAATATTGCTCTTGGGTTTCTAAAGTGTGTTTGGAACATGGGACATTTCAGCAACATCTATATTTATCCAAATGAGGCTGTCCTTTCTGGGTTGCCTTTTGCCTGTAGTTTTTCATGCCGTACTGTCGTGGTTTTGGATGCAGTTATTTTTCTTCCTAGAATCATGGAATGGCTTTGGTTAAAAGGGACCTTGAAGATCACCTAGTTTAAATCCCTTTGACATGGACAGGAGCACCTTTCACTAGACCAAGTTGCTCAAAGCTCCAACCAACTTTCCCTTGAACATTTTTGGGGATGGCACATCCACAGCTTCTCTGGGAAACCTGGTCCAGTACCTCACATTCTTCAAAAGTGTTTTAATAATGTTTGTAATGAAATTCTTCCCCTGTTTTATGAAAAGTTTCAAAAGACTTAAACATTTTCTCTTTATGGACTCTGGTATGTCTATTAATTGTTTTACTGGTTTGACTTTTTGTTTGAATCAATTATTATGTGCTGTTTTCTGAATTCAAAGTATTTTAAAACTTCTGTCACATTCTATTGTCTTACCATGATAAAATGGGTAGTTAGCACATGAAAGATGTGGAAGAGAAAGGCAAAGGTGAATTACTTCTGGCTTCTTTAGCATTTTCCTTTCTTTAGGAAAATGTCTTGCTACTGTTATGATTAAATGAGGGCATGTTTAAACAAAGAAATTGTATTTTGCTTGCAGGCTGAGGGCATTAAAGAAAGACATTGCATCTTTAAGCATGGCTCAGTAAAACCTGACCCTAAATTATTATTTTTCACTGCTCTGTCTGTTTCTTGGTCACCATGGAGCAGGCTTTGGCAATGCGATTTAAAGTAGCTCTTTGCTTTCTCATGCCATAAAAATGAAGCTGTCTGTGTACAGATGGGGTGTGTTAAGGACTGTGATGATCTGTTCCCTTTAGCAAAGAAGAATGCTCACTGGTTCAAGTTCAAAGTCTGGGGATAGACATAACTGAGTTTGTTACTGAAAAAAAGATTACCACATACCAAGGACTCGATCCAAGGTCTTGGTGTGCATTTGATGTCTTCCAATTTCCTCAAATAAGCTTTTCATTGCACTCAAAGTGCTCTGGTTGGAATTTTCAAGCCAGTTAAAGGAAAAGAATAGGTAATCAGGCTAATTCTGTGCCTCTAAGGAGATGGGAGATGAATTTAGTTCGCTTCCTTTCCCACCTTGTGCATAGACTAAATATCGGAATATTGGAATTTTCAAACACTTGGTCAATAAATGCTGGAGAACAGGCTGGAATTGAGAATGGAAGGTGGAAATAAATGGAGGAATGGGAGGAGGAATCCTGCATGCCAATAGTCATGTTTGTATGGTGAATGATGATTAGTCACATGAAGAGCAGTTAATAGAACTACTCCTAAATCATTAGGAGTCATATAAATCTCTCTTTAGGGGAAAAGAGGTGCTGAAATTTAGATCAAAATTTAACTACAGCTTCATTATTTTGAGAAAAGGCAAAAAGTTCATTTTGCTTCATGACTGGAGCTACTAAACCACGGTAGATAGGACTACGCGTATCAACTAATATAAAATAAACTACGCCCTATAAAAATCAGAAAGGTCTGATCCTTGGTTGTAGGTCAAGCAAATTGGATCTATTAAAGATGTTTAATCTGGTAGCTTTGAGTCTGAACAGAATTTTATTACTTGTTTAATTCACCTTCATGTTTAATGTGAAAACAACTGCAAGAAATGAAATATTGCTTAAAATATTCAGGGCAGCAACATATGCCTCAAGAGATAAGAGTTTCACTGTTAGTTTAATTAAGAGAAAAAAAAGCACAAGCTTAAAGTGTTATTTACAGGTTCTTGACATATTCACTAATGAATCATAGGATGCTGTAAAGGTTATTCTGCCTATTACAAAAGAAGAACACAATAATTGTTTCTTAACTAACTTATTTTCTTCACACTTTTAGTCTGTTCATAGTAGATCAATGTGCTTGAAACTGGAAACAAGATTCTTTGTTTTCACTGTGTCAGCAAGCTGGCAAGATGCCTTCATATGTGAGATAGAGTAGAGTGGGACATTTTTATGTACATCATTGTACCTTAGGAGTTGAGCATAACACCAGCAGAGTTTTCACTACTCTGTATTTTCCAGGACACTTAATTTGATTTTAGGAATAGCAGAAATGTTTGGCAAGATTGTCAGCATACCAGACAACAATGGATTTTCAAAATACAATGCTTTCTTTTCTTCAGTACAATCAATCTTTAGTCTTTCTGCATGCATACTTACCAACTGGATTGGTAATTTTTGTTTCTATTTCTTTTTTAATTCTTTCTAATGCAGACACAGACGCTATTTCTTGAGAAATTACTTTTTGTTACATTAGACAATCTCTCAGCTAAAACAAATCAAGAAACAGCCTTTCTTTTACAAATGAGTGACTTTATGGTTGATGGAGATGATAGTGCATCCTACCTCAGATATAAGGAGTGCTAGACATTGTGTAGCAGCATCCATGTTAGCATTATGCCGGATTTTTAACAGCTCTAAGTACAGCATGTCTTACATACTAATGTGTTGCTCATCTTCTTCTGTCTTCTAAAGAATAGGCTTCAGCTTACTTCAGCTGTGGCTAACTAGAGAAGGAGAGATTATGAAATACAGTATTTATAGTTCTTGGGTTTGAGTGCTATCTAAATTAGAGAGCCAATATTGAAGAGTTACTGATTTGTGCCTGTGAGAAAAGAATCTATATGCACCAGAAGATAAAAAAAAAAACATATTTTTAAGTTTGAAACATCTATGTTATTTCTTCCTTATGAAATGGAACAGCTACTTTTATAATAAAGCATGGTTGAAATAAGGTTTTTGTTATTCATATAAAAATTTTTAAAAGTGAAATCTTGCTTCTTTTCACATCACCAGGATTTGAAGGTTTAGATTTTGTCTTAAAAAACCCTGATTTCCTATACTTGGCATTGAAGGAAGAAATAGCACTCTATTATAGCTATAATGGCTATTCTGAGCTATACACACTCAGAGGAAAGGAAGGAAACCTTACATCCCAAACCTTCTTCAAGAGTGACCCTGGGCAGCAAATTAGATACAGCTAGTGGTAAAGCATGGCTTCAAGAAGGCCATAACTTGCTCTGCTGAAGAGCTAGATACATTTCCCTGCCTGCTTTAGTTTCCCTGCATTTTGTGCACAGACCCAGATTTATCAGTCTCCAGCAGTCAGCAAGGATATAGAAAAAATCCTGGAGGAAATTAGATTTTCCCCAACAGCAGGTGGTTTCCCTCTAATGAGATTTTCTGAGGATCCTAAATGGGCCCATTTAATTTCTGGTTATGTTCTAAGAGCTGTTTTGTAGGTGACTGTCTTTAACTCAGACACTGATACTGATGTATTTGTGTCAGGTTATGCCCTGAAATATACAATTATAAAATGGATGGATTTTGTCCTCTCTACCTGTCACACAGCCTCTTCCACCAGCTGTAAACTTGTCCACATTAGGAACTTTGCCACATCTACAAGTCTTTTCTTCCTTTCAGTTAAGACAGGGCAGTGAAGAATTACCACAAGCCAGAAAGAGAAACAAGAGGAGAAAAAAACCAAACCAAACCAAAGAACCAGTCATTTGATTTCTCTGTTATTCAAGCCACACAGTCAGTTGTTTATAAATAATTTTGATCACATCTGAGATACTTGACTTCATCACTAAATTTGCTTCTAACTGAAATAAAGTACAAAACTCAACTTTTATAAGATTTAAAAGGCAAACTTATGACTATCTAAATTGAAAATGGGGATGAGGGGTGGGTTAGGTGTTTGAAACAAACAAACAAACCCAAGATTTTTCTCATACATCCTACTCTTTCACACAGACATATTTTTCGACATCTTTGCATAGTCCTGTTGATGGTTTTTCACATCCTTCTCTCCTTTTGACAAACAATTAGAAGCAAATGCACTCTTGAGTTCCACAGTAAATGAAAAAAAAAGCAAAATAAGACAAATGGAGGACATATAAATCCTTTCCCATACAACATATTTTAGTATCTTTTTATTGGTTTTCTTGACCATGAAAATAGTAGATGTGAAACAGCAGTTTGAATACTGCATCAGAATTCCTGAATAGAAAGCTTTCTAACAGAAAGCTGTAACTCTTATTGTTGATTTGGAGGTTTCTGTACCCATTTGCATTAAAGAAACAATCCTCCACCAGGATTTAAAATGAAAACTGAAGTTGGGCAATTATTGTCTTCTGAGCCCCAAAAGAGCAAGTAAGCTTACTTTGTGAACTAATATACAGTCTGAAACTAATATACCTTGTCAGATGGGTGAAGTATGCTTTGAATTGTTCCAAAGCATTATTATTACAAGTATTTAAATTGAAGTCTAGGAAAAAAACCCTTAAATGCCAATAGCAGAGTTCTCAGAATAGTAAGGGACATGTAGCATACTAAAAGCTTTCTTATATTGGTCATTAAAAAATGGAAACAATCTACATCTTAGAAATGTAGATCTAATCAGGAGAATCTATTTGAAGCAAAGACAATCTTTATTTATCTGCCCTTTTGTGTTTCTAATATTAGCAGATATTTCCCATAATTGAAAACTAATAAATAATTCCTCTATCAAGAGAGAACAATAGAAAAAAATTGAAGACATTTGACAGTATTGTCATAGAAATTGACCAAGAAAGCCTTCGCTTTTCAAATCAATTTTTCAGCTACTAATTTTAGGTGACATTGCCATTTCTTCTGGAAGGAGACTTCTTCATACTTCAGAGTCTAAAGATAGAGAAACAATATAGAGAAAAAGCAATGATGCCTGAAACAATGTGATTGTTCAGTATTGTTATAGAGGTTCCCATATAAATGAGCATTCTATTTTTACTCCAAACATCAAAAATCCTCTAACACGGTACTACTTAAAAATGTACTGTACAAAACCCAGGAAAATATAACAGCATCTAGCTGTGAATTTTTTTAATTGAACCGTGAAATCTACAAATCTCACCTGCATGGAAGGGGTATCAAATGACCCAAAAGAAAGAGAAACAGAAGTTCAAAGTTTCATGGTTTCCTGTCAAATGACACTTACTATTCTCTGCTGTAGCAGGTAACAGTTTCTCTCTGCCTCAGGGTTAATATAACCTGTTATTTAGTAAAAGTTAATTTTATTTTGTAAAAGTAGTACGTGGAGGAACCCTACATGAAGAAAATGTGCCCATATTGCCGAAGGCTGACAGATTTTCTTTTTTACCTTAAGGTGTAAACAGACACAGATATCCAGTAGGATGAGAGCTTTGGAGCTCATATTCATAAATATCATCTTTTCAATTTTTTGTGGCATGGATACTTTTTTTCACAGTAACTATTCACTATAACATGGACCATCAACAGAGTACCCTTTAAAAAGAAATTATACTGCAATATGAGGTACAGTTTCAGATAGTTGGTACTAGATAATTTCAACAGTTTCAGAGAAACAGAGTGGAATGTTTTTCAACTGAAATGCTGCTTCAGAGAAGACTGTTGTTTCCAGAAAACTTTTATGTTTTATTGGAATTTCCTTCAGTGACAACCACACTGCCATGCCCTCATAAGATTAAATTGTATTTTAATTTGGCGAAAGCATACAACCTTTCTTTTCTTCTGGAGTCTTCAAAATTGTATGAAACTTTTTAGATATTATTTCTCCATTTCCATTCCCTATCAGGGAAATCCATACTTTTCAACACCAGCCACACTCAAAAGGTTAACATGCTGATGATGGGGTAAAAAATTAGGAGGGAATGCAGCCAGGACATTTGACCCAAATTGACCAAAGGGTTAGTCCATACCTTATGAGATCATGTTCAGCAATAAAAGCTAAGGGAAAGCAGGAAGAGGTGGGAAATTCCTTGTTAAAGTGTTTGTTTTCCAAAACAAATACCAGTCAGAGTGATGCTCTACTTTCTAGAAAGTGGCTGGGCATCATGTGCTGGTGGGAAGGAGAGAATTAATCATATCTCCTGATCTGTTGTAGGAGGTGGAGTAGGATAGCTATATAGCTAAGTTGTGAATGCAGTTTGCAGCAGAAGGGCCTTGCATTCTGAAAACTTCCAAGATTGTTTTGGAAAACATTCAGCATGTCATGAGGCAAAGGTATCTGCCAGCTCCATCCATGGAAACCATTCAGATATATCAGCCTGAGGCTTCACACAGGCCATCTAGGTTCTCAGAATTTTGAACCTGAGAAATTCACTCAGGTGAATTTCTGAGTGAAATTACCTCCGAGTGAAAATACCCGGAGCATTGTACATTAAAAAGCATAGTGGCAATTATTCTGGACTCCCACTAGGCCATGGAGAAAGAAAGAATAAACCTATTTGTTTGTGACTTTAAATTGTCCAAGTGCATGGAGAATTCGTAGATGCCATACCTAATGATCCATCTTGGATTGCAGTTTTGCAAAGATCTGAAGTCTGAGAGTGCATTTTACAAATGCCTGTGATACATACCTTTCCTGTTTCAAATATTGTTGTTTGTCTTCATGACACAAGCGAGATTCATCACTTTGACTTAAAAAATGGAACTTACATTTAGAACTGATATTCCTATTACACTTGACTGAAATTCTGCCACTCAGTGGCATGGGAATAGAACTAGAACTTTTAGCTTGTACGTTTGCCTAACTTCATTCAGAGGCATGATTCAGTTTCCCTTAGACTAGAAATAAGAATAAATTAAACAAAATTACATACATTCTGGTCCTAAATTACTGTTTCTATATAAGAGTTGCTCATTGTATAAGTTATCTAGAAGTTAAACCAGGTAATTTTTTTTTCAGTGCCTTTACCTAGGTAAGGTTTAAATAATTGTTTTTGGCAAACATATCATCACAGGATAAAACTCATGTTGTGATTGGGGTGGATGCAAGCATTTATCTTCTGCTGACAGCTTCAGACAAAAAGGTAAGTGACACTATTGTAACTGTATAGTGACCTTTCTGCTATAAGGATATTGACACCCATCATCTCACTTCTGTACATGAAAATCATCTTTCCATCATGAAAACTAGGTTTTTGCTAGTCTATTGTTGGCTTTTATACTTAAAGTGCTCTCTCTCAAAATGTTTGTAGATTTTTTGTTTTCCTCAAGATAACATTTACTATGTACCTGACAAAATGTCAGCAAATAGTAGCACATGTTTTCTTAAAAGGACTCTGGCTTTTTTCATGTTGATATCAAACCATAATTTTGCTCAACAGAAAAATATAAAGCTCTACTTTTTTTGTTTTAAGAACCACTTTTTTCATGCATATACCTTTGGGATCTCCCTGGTTAGAATGCAGAAGAGTAGACCAACTCTCAAGATTTGTGTGTCAAATAAGAAGGCATAACATTAACTATACAAGAAAATGAAGCTGGATTTACAACTCAGTTTTCAAAAAATGTTTTAAAATTCAGGCAGCTATATTTGGGAAACATTTATTTAGTGATTTTTAAAATAAAGCTAATGTTAGTGCAAGTAATATAACAGGGTTGTTAATTTTGACAGTGACGAAGCGACCAAAAGGCCAAGAGGGTAAGGAGTAGACTTGAATTTGATTTGGCAACCAGTCAGGTAACTACAAAAGTCCTGTTACATTTTAATTGCTCAAGTACACATGAATAAATTTGGATTTCTGCCTGCTACTCACACTTAAGATTGGATCTCTGTCAAGTCACTGGCACTGTGCATAGTTACGGCTTAACTTTCCATCTTCTTTGTCAATACCACTGATTAAATGCAAGGATTATCCTGATTTAGAGAAGCTGTACACTATCTAAAATTTACCATCTTTCTTCTCCCAAGGAAAGAAGGAATTTTGACTTAAGAGTTTGACTTGAGTCATAAACTAAATGCTGAGGAACCCGTCTTTGACAATGCCATCCTGTGGTAGCCAAGTGGATTCACTGCTCCCCAGAAACAGTCACTTCAGTCTTTCAAGTCACTGTTATTTGGATTTTTTTGTGTAGATCTTTTGTGATCATGATTTGTGCATAGATATTTCATGCATGAGAAGAAATGCTATAGCCAATGGGGTGATGATTTGCCCATAAATTTTGCCTTAGTTGTGTTATTAGAATGCAACTACTTGAATGTTATCATTCTAATTAAATAATGTATATTTATCATTTCACATTAGGCCATTTCAATCTTTATATTCTTCCCTATTCTCTTGTGAGTAAAGTTAATATAACAGCAAAGGTTATCAAAAGCCCAGGTACCTCTCTCAAAATCCATTGAACTTCAGAGAAGGAGCCTAGAGTCAAGGCAAGCTCTTCTACATTTGCACTTTGACTTTTATCTTAAGATATTGTCCATTTGACAGGATTAATGTTAGAATCTAATTTTAAAAAATAGCTTTAAGGAAGCACTCCAAAACACATGTTCAGAAAAATATTCCTGAAGTTACTCCAACTGTTTCTGGCCTTCCAAGTCAACTACAGATGTGGAAAAATATCTGCCTCTTTAGAACAATATATCATATAAAATGGCTTACATTCTGCAGTTTATGATGAAGAAAACATCCTATGTGCAAAAATGACACTGCCAGTAAAATTCAGTGAAAAACAATTTTTCCTTATTTCTTCATAAAATATCCCTATTTAAGTCTGATATGCCATAGGAAAACTGTTGTTTACAACAATCTCCCTTTTATAAATCCCAGTGATGTGACATTTATTGTCTTAATAATTGGCAATAATTAATCAATCTTTTCTATCAAATGTGTGGTCTTTATTTTTGTACATGTAATTTCAATTTTTTTTATTTCTTCAATAATTTTATTTCTCTTTATATAATTTCAATATTTTTGATGTTTTCTGTTCTTAAAAGACCATCAGTAATATTTGACAGTAGGCGATTGAAGAGATAAAGTGGGAAGGTTACTGTTTTTATTAATATGATAATATTGTGTGCCAAAAATGTTGGGTTTAGGGCTCGATAAGGACCCTGTGCCAATACACCCTCTACCCAAAATCATCATTCTGTTCCTGCAGAAGAACCTCTCAGAACCACTGCAAGACCCCAGATTGTGTGAATCATGCATTGCCAGCTGCTGTTACTTAATTTGCCTTAAGAAGGAGCTATGTTCTGTCAATGAGAGTGCTTGCCAAGGAAAGAAAGGAGCAGATATATAGAAAAATTAAATCCTTTACTTTCAGATCCCTAAAGGGATCTCTGCAATTGGAATTCTGACTGAAAATCTCTACCTGTGGAAAGTCACTTAGGTGCTTACAGATAATTTTTATGATGATGTTCAGGTTTTGATCTGTTACTCATTTTTTATTATTTAAATCATCTACACTGACTTTGCTGTTATTGGAGGCAGGCAGAAAAAATATAGCAAGATATAAAATCTTTATGGACAGCAAGATCATATAGAAAAAACTTTATTAAATAATATATTCCTTCCCTGGAAATATTGATGATCAGTCCAATTTTTTTCTATTAAATATCGGAAAGGAAAATAAAATTGATTAATTTGACTTTGTACTGTTAATTTACACCTCTACACCGCCTGTAGTTAAAAGTGAAGCAGTTTATGCATAATATTATAAAAGATTATGGGACATGTTGTCATGTTTACATTTGTTACATGCATTTGTTCTAAGAGCTTGCCATTACTTGAGGTAATTTCTCTATTCTTACAGTCTTAAAAAGTGAGAGAGGAATGAAAAGAGAAGTATATAAGTTACATTAAAGTCTTATCCAACTTCATTTTGATTGATATTTTTGAGCTGTCAGTGCCAAAAGCTATGATATAATGTATAACAGGAATGCTAAATTATCCATGCAGAAAACATTAAAAAAAATTGAGTCTAAAGGTGAACTTCAGAGTAGTTACTTATTCTAGAGAGTAGTCTCTATAAAATGCTTTTTCCCCCGATGCCAGTAATTTTAACAATAAAAGTGAAAGGATAACAAACTTGTCTTTAAAAGTGACAATGCAGTGATTGAAATGAGTGATGTTCCTACAAAAAAAAAAACAGCTAGAGCCTTTCCTCTGTTTTTAGAGGCACATAAATCAATCAGTCTTGGAGACCCAAATACAGAATTCTTTTTTCATGATTAGTTGTTTTATACATAAACAGAATCCTGTAAAAATAAAAGACTTTCGATTGACTAGTATTTTAGCACAGCCACAACTACAGTCTCTGTTCTATTTAGATGATGAAATCAAAATTGGTCATTCCTTGTTATTAAAAAATACTTCTTCAAGAATGCAAAAATGAAAACAATACATTAACTTTTAAATTACTCTCTAGTGACTCCACAATTCTGGGAGAAGTTCAACAAAACACTTCTAAAGATTTTTTTTTTTTTGTAGAGCAATCAGATTTAATGATATCCATGCATACTATAAGATCTCTATGGATTTTTCTGACGCAGTGAAATAGCTGCTAATAGCATTCTACATTAATAAATTGAATATATAAGGAAGTTGTCTGGATTTTTCCCTCTCAGCAGTCATCTTTGTAAAATGGTATTGTTAAAATGTAAAATGTGCCTTATTGATGAAACTTCTTCTGGTGCATTTAAAAAAAAAATTACATTAGAAGAAAAATTCAGATATTTTTTAGTCCCAGAGCAGAATTAGATTTTATGGTCCATTCACCGCCAGAACTGTTTCCCTGAAGGTTTTAATTCCAGGAATATTTATTCAGTTTTGATGGGCAAGTTGATAAGAAAAAGAGGGAAAGAATTTCACGGATATATCAGTATAGGTAGGTAACCTGTAATTTAAAATACATTTTAGACATGTAACCAGATAACTATGTCCCACCAAGGACACATAAGCCATACCCACTGAAGCTTATTAGAGAAATATCTGCTGAAGCTAAAAGCATCTATATTCAGAATGATAAAGACATTTTAGAAGAAAAAGGAGGAAGTTTCAGGGATGAAATCTGAAAAGCAAACCCTTTTGGGGCAGGAAAAATAAAAGTTAGCTCAAATCAATTTTCAGTAGCAAGCAGTTCTTGAATTTTTCACATATCTTGCTTTGGAGTTTCATTCTCTTTTTCAGATACAAATTACAAAGTAACCACCATTTGGACTTTCATACTTGGGACCTATGATACAGAAACAGATTCTTCTGCTTATCTTGCATGACCTTTATTACATTCTGATTGCACTGACATTGCAAAGCTATACTCAGAATCCTGAAGCAAGTTAAACAATTGCCTAGTGCTTTCTCCTTAAATTCTACGTTATTTTGGCTTATCAGTTCACCTCAAGTTCTTTACTTTCTAGTGATACTGTCCAGAGGCTTTCCAGAAGTCTCAGGGGCTTAAAGATGTGGGAGTTAATGCTGTACAGACCTATAGTTTGGCTCTCCAGATTCACTATATATTCCCATAGTCCCTGGTGCAAGAATAATTTTTTTCTTCCAGCGCATACAATTTCTTAACAACTAGATCTAGACAGATAATCTCCTTTACTCTTGTTCTAGCTGATAAAATGTAGCAGTGATATTAAAATAATAGTCATGTTTCTGCTTCAGCCAATCTTCTCTTTTTCAGTGACTTGCTCACTTAGAGACTTTACATCTTTTCAACGGGGAATAACTGTAACTGGAAGAATTTACTTATATGGTGCTGTAAGACAACAAAAGGTCAAAGACAAGAAAGAAAAAATTCACAAGAAAGAAAGGTATAAAAACTTTCTATAAGGGCTTGTGGCCTGTCTGTCTAAAGATGTGTTCCCCTTATACTGAGCAGGGCAATTTCTTTCCCTAAATTCTTATTTCATTTTACATTTGTGTCTTTATCCTGACCCAAACTTTCATCTTTATTTTCCAAAAACTCCATGACTTAATCTTCTCATTTCTCCCTTAATCTTTTGGCTCCAGCAACATCCAGTACTGCCAGGAATTTAAACCTTTTCTTGTGCTGGCTATGATTCTTAGCTCTGTTGACACATCTAAAATATAGCCTCCTGCAGCCTATATAAAGATGAGAAGTGTAATGATGTTTGAAAAGCAATGTGATCTGGAGATTGAGCTTGTTGAATTTGGATTTTAACACAGTGCTTCTCTTTTTCCCATGTAAAGACAAATGAGCAGAGCAGTGGTTATGCAAGACTGAGCATCTTCAGCTCAAGAATATATCTGATGTATCTGCTCTTACAACCAAAAGACATGCATATGCTTGCGAGGGAGTGAGAGCATAATCTCAATTTGACTTCATGCTAAAACTGGATTGCACCTTAAAATCATGAAGGGGAAACACAGTAGCAATGTTCCTTAAGGAGTAATAGTAGGCTTGTTTCTAAGAATTTTTAAGAAAGAGCCGAGTCCTGTGGGGCTGTAATTCTGCCTTTTTTTTCTTGTGCCTGTCCAGTTATTCCAAAACAGATAAAAGATTGTACAATCTAAGCACTGTCTAAGCAGACTGGGTTAAATATCCTGGAAGATTTAGGAGATCAGATTGTTCCCCATGTTTGACACTTGCAGTTGATTTGTGCTCACTAAAAACAAAGGCCAAAAAATCCCCGAACAAACAACCTCATTAAAAACATTTAAAAAATTTAAAAACCAAGCAAAGTCAAACTCATCATTGAGTACTGTGCTCTTAAGTGTATACGGAATCTAGGTCCAGAAAATCTTCTACCTTTGAAATGTGGATGTTAGCACTAGGGCATAATGCCTGGTGCATGTAGCAAGCAACTTCCTGCTTCTGTACTGGTGAGTTCAAGCACCTACACAAAAGGTTTTGGACATGAATTTGGCCTGTGCTAACTACTGCCTTACCAAAGAAATCCTGAGCACCTTTTTACAATGAAAATGTTATCACAGGATAAAATCAGAGAATCATTCGTGTTGGAAGGTGTCACAGAGATAGACTATTAATTTTGCATAGTTTAAACCAAGAGCAGGTCTGAAATGGTTTATTAGTTTACTAACAACTTGTAATTAACCAGCAGTCAATGATCTATACATGCAGGCTGAGTATTTCTAATACTGCAGTTATAAGTAAAATATTAGTAAATGCATAAAAAATTCTAAATATATCTCTGTAACTAATCCCAAGTAGTTCTAATCAGAAATACAAAATGGTAGTACAAACACATCCTGCCCTCTGACAGCACTTGTGCATTACAAGTGCCCCCTGCCCTTTCTGGAGCTACAGTTTTCCCTACCTGTACCCTCATCCTTCAAGAGTTGTGGGTGCTCCCACCTTGTGGGTCTCTTTGATGCTCCCTGCACCTGGTGAGGTGACACCCATGATCTCACGTGGATCCTGTGAGGTGTGGGGGTCCTGTTGCAGTAATCCCTGCTGGTACCCCTGATCAGAGAGACCCAGCTTATGATATCTGACCAGGTTGCTTTGTCTGGCCACAAAAGAAGTGTGATGCCAGTGAAATGACTTCTAGCAGTGTCAAAACAGGATTTTACTACTGCCATGTGTACTCCAAGGTCTCTATTCACATCTTACAACTTCTCAGGCTCCTTTCATACTTTTCCTTATGCTGACTCCCTATTCATTTCAAAGAGTCCTTGTATAATTCCTCAGTTATTCACTTCAAGATGATTTATGTCTTTCCCTTTTACATTTGGGAACTCATAGTTGTCTTTCAATTTAGTACAATGTTTTGTGGGCAAATGTTTTCCAGCTTGGCGTACTCAGCCCAATACATGTATTAAATAGTTTCATATTCTTTCCCACAGCAGATGCTCTTATCCAGGACATTTGCCAAGGGTAGACTGTGAAAATACCCCACAAAAGAGATCTTGTGAAGTCATTTAGTCCAACCTCCTGCTCAAAACAAGTTCAACATACAGCTCTGATCAGAGCGCTTACATTTTTTGTCCAGTTGGGTTTTGGAAGCCTCCAGAGCTGGAGATTGTACAGTCTCTGGGGGCAACTGGCTCCAGTTCTTAATTATACTGAGCATACTTTTTCTCTACATCTGATTGGAAGAAGGAGGGTGGGGGCAGGCTGTTTATTAAAAAAGAAGAAAGTGTGATAACAGCAGATAATGGCAGAACATGGCAGGCATGTTGTACAAGATGATTGTACTTCCATTCTCTAAAGCCTGTGGAATATGTTCTGTGTCAGGATCTGTGTCAGCTAGTTTTCAATCTGATCAAGGCAGATTTGTTTTATGATATGGGAAGTTATAATCTCATAAAAAAGTCTGTTCCATGCAGGTGGCATCAGTGACAGAGGCTGTTCCTGAATAGCTTAATTTACTACTATAAATATAATCCACATGCCTTCTCTTTCCTACTACTACTTGCTTGCAACCACATTGTGCTGTAGCTCAAGACATTTCTTCAGACATTCTCCTAAATTGTTTGTCAATGGAAACAGACTAAATTCTGACCTACATGTATAGCAAAGCTTTGGGATTCAGTGGAAAATTACATAGAAATATAAAATTATAAACTTTTTTGGAAATAATTACAATATATGCCAACCATATCTGGGCTACATCACAAGAAATGTGGCCAGCAGGTTGAGAGATGTGGTTCTCCACTTCTACCCCACTTTCATGAGACCCCACCTGAAGTGTTGCATCCATCTTTGAGCCACCTAAGATAGAAGTGGACCTGCTGGAGCAAGTCCAGAGCAGAGCGACCAAGATGATCAGAGTGCTGAAGCACCTCTCCTGTGAAGATGGGCTGAGAGAATTGGGATTGTTTAGCTTGAAGTAGAGAAAACTCCAGGGAAGCCTACAAGAGAGCTTGAGAAGGACTTTTTAGAAGGGTATGTAGTGACAGGACAAGGGGGAAAAGTTTCAAACTAAAAGAGAGTAGGCTGGGATGAGATATTAGGAAGAAATTCTTTACTGTGCAAGTGCTGAGTCACTGGAAGAGATTGCCCAGAGAAGCCGTGGATGCCTCATCCCTGGAAGAATTCAAGGCCAAGCTGGATGTGGCTTTAAACGGCCTGCTCTAGTGGAAGGTTTCCCTTCTCATGGCAGGGGACTGGAAGTAGATGATCTTTAAGATCTTTTCAAACCCAAATCACTCTGTAATTCTGTGATAACTCCTTCTACAGTGTAAATAATATAGCAGTGTGATTGCTTATTTCCTAAAAATACTTTGTTAAGGTCTTATAAGTAATTGACTTCAGCAAAAAGAAAATACCTCTTTCTTTCAAAGAATGACAGTTCTATAAAGTCTGGTGATCAAACATTCCTGAGGGGAAAGAGGATTGTTTTTTGGTTTTTTCCTCTGTGTGGAAAAATGAGAAAAACTGTAAGACATACATCACCCACTCACACCTCCTCTAGGGATATTTGGAGAGGTATTCTAGCAATCAGAGCTGACGAGCAGCGGATTTTTCACTTCACAGACGCAGCCAAAATTTTACATTTGATTATGTTTTGATATGAAAACTAGAAGTGTAGCCATATTTTCCATTTGAAAATTTACAGGCAGCTCTAGTAACTGCATATGAACTTAGACACCAGCAGGGTGATGGATTCCCAGAAAGGCTCAGTGAAGGAAACATCTCTTACTCAAGAACTCATGTTTGGCACCCAGGCTTCTATTTAAAAGGACTGGAAGCTCGTTACTGCTCTCCCATGAGGCATGTGTTGTGACACATTGCACATATGACAGTAAACAGTGCTGACTTGAGACCACTTTTCTAGGCGATATGACACAGAGGACAAAACATAAGATTATGAGAAAAAAAAAAAACTTAAAAAAACCCTACTACACAACTGATCGATTTACTGGGAATTTAACAGAGCTGGCCTTACAGCAGAAATGAGGAGCTTCAATACAGGGCCAGAACCAGAGGTAAGCAATCTCTGGTTAGCCTTTCCATGTCCCTCAGTGCATCTTCAAAGTGTATTTTGTGGTTATTCCTTGTGGCAGAAACACAGAATCTGGGAAGCTGCAAACTGGTTCAGGCTGCATCTATGTGCCTGTAAGACTCTTAATCAACACTGAATTAGCAAGTCTTTCTTGCATGATTGTCTTTATCTTGAACAGTATCTCCTCCGCTAACTGCAATGACTGATATTGCAAAGAGCTGGATAAAAGAAGAAACTCTAATTTCTAGTAACCCTGTCTCCTACTCAGAAAAGATTTTGCTACTGCTCAGAAGGCTTGACTATATTAAGATGAAATGTGCTAGTACATGTGCCTTTGTGTAGAGGGAATAGTCTAGATGCATGTAATATCTTGTTATTTTATGTTCATGGAAACTTAGTAAGAATGGGACATTAATAAGGCACAGACATAGCTGACACATTATAAGATAGCACCAAGAAATTTTAGTTATTGTAGTCATTTCCAAAGAAGACCTGCTCATGCCTGCAGTCTTCTCTCCAGAACTTTCTTCCATGTGTTAAAATCCCGTACCTACTCCAGCTGGAGCCTCTGACATTTTCTGACAAGGTCTTCATTATACAAAATGTAAGGCCACCCTTTTGCAGACAGTTTGGTAAATTAGATAATGCAATGTATGGACTGCTTCAGAGGGATAAATGTATTTTCCTTCCTTTGAGGACTGATAGAAGGAGCTAGTGGGGTTTTTTTCCCTGAAACAGGAAAAAAAATGAGGTTGCTGAAAAAAGCAATGAATTTTATGTCCTTCTCAACATTATGTTTATGAGTGTCATTGTGCACATGTTAATCCAGAGCAGGTGATGCCTCTCTCAAACCAGTGAGCCTTGTCATCGAAGGTCAAACAGAAACTTGAAGCTGGGAAGGGACAACCTAGTGAATGAGAAGGAAAAGCTTGCTGAGACCATAATCCCTTCAATCATGTCAAAACAGATTTGAGCTATTGTTCAGCCTGTGGAACCTCTATTACCTTTAGAAGTCATTCTCTTTGAAAGCATTCAGGAGGCTGTGGATAGGAAACTTGAAATGAGCAGAGTTTAAAAGAATTCACCTTTGTCACTTCAAGGAGAGAACAGCCTGTGCCCTACAGATATGAACATAAAACCCAGGCACAGTGAAAGTCCACTGTTTTATGAGTTTTGGTGTTAGAATGATTACAATCATTTGGTTTTGAATAATTTTTATAATTTAAGATATAAACAAAGGTAATTACATTAATCTTGGTCTGAAGGGTAAAGTTCCCTTAGATATTGATGGAAGTAGTACTTGTAAAAAAAATATAAGCTTTCACACATAGCTATAATGCACCACTGAAAAGCTCTTCTAAGACAAGAAACTCAGAAGAAAATCTGAGTCCTTTGCAGGGTGAGTAAAGACTGTATAATGTATTTTTTAAAGGCAAGAGGTTTTAAAGCATCATTATAGTCTGAATAGAGCTCAACATTTATGTGAAAGTAAGAAGGTATGGAAGTGGGGAAATAGATAATAAGGTAGATCATGCATGAGCTCATGACTTCTGGAAAGCTAAATATTAACTTTGTAAATAGTGACCAAGAAGAGTATTGGGCATGGGAGTTTGGAGACCAATCCATCTTCTTTGAACTGAAAGCCAGCAACATCTAAGCGAGCGTTCCATATTCTTTGAGATTTTTTGATAAAATTATCAGCATATAGTCAATATAAATTACTAGCAAGAACGTAAACATTGAGCAACATGTTGAAACTAAAAACTGATTATGGGATTTGATATCTGATTATGTGATATGATCACTAAATAACTAGGTGAATTGGTGAGAAAATAAAGGCATATATGCAACCTCTCAAGGAATGCAAAGTAATGATTTGTTTAAGTTTACAAGAAAATTAGGCACATACACTGGGTCTCAGACCAAAGCCATTATTCTCAGCTGCCTGATTTAAACAAAATTCTCTGTAGAAGAAGAGTGCATAAGTGGTTTTATTCTTTGTGGGGAAGGATCCTAGGAGACTTGATCTGATAGAAGTTGATAGAGAAACAGAAAAGAACAGGACAGATTATTGTTTTTGTTCTTAAGTGTGATGAATTGCCACTATTTTCAGCTTGTTAGTGGAAGAAACAAAATAGGAGGAAAAAAAAGGAATTTATCAAGAGATTTTGACTGTAACACTGACTGTTTGGCTGGAAATTCTTTTACACACGCTCTCTTTATCTTCCCCTTCCCAAGTGACCATATAACACCTTACAGAAAGAACAAGGCTAAAACCTAATTCCAGTGCCAAAATGATCTTAAAAAGAAATTTATTAGACCTGGACAACTACAGAATTTCCTAAACTCTGTAAGAGCTTCACATAGGATTTTCAGGTTGCAAAGGAGAGAAAGGTTGTAGAAAATAATACAAAAGAAACCAGAAAAGCCAAAAACAGAAGAAGGGTCCACTAGGAAAAAGAGGAAATTTTACATTTTCAGTATAGCAGCAGTAAACCAAGTTTCATCTTCCTCATCGTTTCACTGCCATTACCACATTATTCCATGCATGCATTCCCATTATTTTATATATGTATTTTTAGAGACTAATCAGGCAACCTGCCAATATTTACAGATCAATTTTGATAGATTTGGATTTAATTGTAGAAGCCTCTTATAAGCCTCTGAAGTCTGTGGATGGTCTTGTTCAACATAGAAACTACTTGCGTGTGAGCTTTTACAAGAGATACTTAAAAACTGCTATTGTCAGAGTAATCTTCAGTGTAGGGAAAATTGACATGGACTTTAACACAAATGCCTGCATTCCTTCTTCTACCATGATCCTGCCAGGCTGATGTTGGGATTGTATTGTGTAAGTCAACACACTGTCACTCGTGTTTCCCACAATGCGATCTTCTGAATCTAATATTGAAAAAAACGGCTTCCTTTGTGTAGGAAACATTTCTGATGAAAAAAGATGTGTTTAAATCTGACCTTTCTTGAATCAGCACAGATGTAATAGAGGGGCTAATAGAGTTGGATCCACATGGCATAACCCTTGTGTAGTCACATATTCCTGGTGCTGAGTTACACTTTGATGGCTGGTCTAACTTATGCAATTAAAGGATGAAGAAGAATTAGAGAAAAACCTCAAATGCTGAATGGAATAAATAATAAAATGCCTTAGTTTTTATCATGGAAATTTTCATAGACTACATTGATTACAGAAGTTGTGAAGGAAAGAGAGAGGCAAGAGAGAGAAATTGTAACCTGAAATAAAACCATTTGCATTGTTCCACTTGAGGTGGACATCTCTCAGTGTGTCGTAAAGTCTAAAGACAAGAAGATCAAAGCTACCTTTTGAAACTTCAAATTTCAAAAAGCACCTTAGCCTTATGACTTGAAATTAAGCTAGATGGCTGCTTGACAGATCTAAAATAAGTTAACTTCTATTAGTAGTAGTCACAAGTTTCATGAAATTATTTGAGACTTAGCTTGGGAAAACTGACAGTCTTAAATCCTGTCAAATAAATGCCCACAGTATAACAATAAAAACACTTGATACTTACTGACACATATATATTCCAAGAATTAGATAAAGGATTCATTTTCAAATTAGATTAATGCAACTGAGCTGTACATTACATGGGATGAAATAATAATTCTGAATATTTAACCAGTCTATCACTGCTAGGGAGGTGTACATTCAGGCAGGTATAAAAAAATTGATCGTTGTTATGACATGGATTGCGAACTACCAGGAATTCTAATAGCTGTCAAAGAAGCTGAAGTCTTCTAACTGAAGACACTTTTTTATTCTAATGAAAAAAGCAAAATTGCTGCAATCAGATACCTTAGTAAGGTGAAGAAAGGCAACTGGCAATGTCAACTACTTGATTTTTTAAAAGGATCAGCTTTTTAAAGTAAGAAAAGGGGCAGCTCAGTGTTTGGTCCTGAGAGCAGGTATTATTAAGGAAAACAAACCATAGTGAGGGACTAAATTTGAAGAGAGAAGCCAAGTAATGGTAAAAATTTTAATGAAAAAAATGCCTTGTTCCACCATGAAGAAAGACCTTATGCTAAAACAGATATTTGGCTCTCCTCTAAATGGTGCATATGTTCACTTGAGAAACACAATACTGTGTTGGAGAAGTAGACCCCTTAGTGTCAAAAAATCTTCTTTAGAACCTCATGAAAATGTGGGATTTCTACTTTTTTTGTCTGTTTTTTCTTACAAAAACCTTCCTTTCCATCTTGTGTTTCAAGACATAGATTTTTGTATGATTTCTTACCCATAACAGTGTTGGGAGGGAAGACAGCATTTATTTATTTAAAGCCCCAGAAGTTCACAACACTGAATTAATTAGCTAAAATTCATTTTTATATTTATTGGTCAAGTTTCTTGGAAAAATAAATCCTACTCAACTAAAGAATTTTTCATTTTAAAGTAGTGATTTGTCTTAAGGAAATCTAACCTTAGTGTGTTCTCTAGAATACACAAAGGTTTGATTTTCCTGCTGAAACAATCTCAGTCCTGCAATACTTGTAAAACCTTTATGGGCTTGTTCTGGAAACTAGTTGCAGCACAATCTATAGTAAAATAGTAAATACTGGTTAGTATTTAGAACTCATCAAAACTATTCTTCCCTTGAAATGGTAAAGATTTACATTAAGGACTAGTGATGCTTTGCACCACACCCCAAAAAAAGTAGAACATTTTTCTTGCAGCAACAAGAGACGATTCTGATCTTACACGTCAGATTATTTCTTTCAGTTTATGTAATGACTTAAGACATACATTTGGAACTGTTAAAGATACAAGCAGTTTGTTACCATCATAAATAATCATATTACAGACCTTTGAAGCTATGCTTCTCTGGATGCTCAGCTGAAAAACACTCCTGGATACCCGCAGTTTTACCCATTCAAAGCTTTGTTTCTGTCTCCCAGTGCTTCATTTTGTGCAGAATAGGAGCTAAAGCCACAACACAATCAAATTTCATTCATCTTGAAAAAGTAGAAGGGTGTAAGGAACTTTTATACTACGTAATGCAATGTACAGTGAGCCACAAATTCATAAATATCTATGAGTGGTGCTGTTTATAATAGAATAAATCTATAATCCTGTTTTCTTACTCCTTGGTCAAAGACTTTTACTTTTAGTGTCTGTTATTAGTATTTTCATTAAGGGCACTGAGTTAACACATGCATTTCTTGTCATTTTATCTTATTCTCTGAAGTCCATTAGTTTTGCTAAGAAAGATCATAAGCAAATATTTGACAAATCAAGACTGTCCAGACACCAGCTATTTTATTGAGCATATTTTCCTCTGTAACTCATGATGATAGACTGTCATCCATTAGATTAGGTTAAGAGAACAATGAAAGACTTTTTTTCTGTTTATCTGATAAAGATACATTGCTCTGATATCATCACTTTTATTTTAGAAGGATATTATCTCAGCCTGCAAGACTGACAGCATGCTTCTAGTTTCATCCATGAGGCCAAAGATTTTCATGACCTTGGCCTCTGTCTTCTTGTGAAAGACAGCTGTATATCTAATAGGAAAAGAAAAGTGCAACTGAATTGTTTCAATAAACTCTCACAAGAGTAAGAAAGACAACATCAGTGTTTTAAGCATATTCATTTTGAGAGTGGAGGGATGGAGAGGAAGTCTCTGAAGTCTGAATGTAATAAGCGTACATCTCTTTTTAACTCATAGTTTAAAAAATTGCACGAGCTAGCAGGGCCTTGATTATGTGCTACCCTGAGTTCTGTTGCAAGACTGGAGACCAGAAAAATCTGTTATAAAAAAAACCAAATGTCTACAGAGAGCAAAAACTCATGTTACCTTCTGTGATGGCTGAGATTAGCTGATGGTTACAACTTTTTTTTTCATTTAGCATATGTGGTTAGGAAAGAAAGAAAAATGCCTGAAATTCACATTTGCACATTTCTACCCATCTGCCATGTTGGTAACCAAGTTTTTAACCTGTGTGATAGAAAGATGTTGACATCAGGATACAGCTTCAATGAGAAAAACTGTTTGCAATCACTGAACTACAACTTGCAGGCTCTTTGGAAAACTAAAATAAACTTAGTCCACTGGAAGTTCACACTGGCTGGCTACAACAGCACCATGATATTACAAAAAGGAAGTAAAAAAAAGCAAGAATTCAAAAGCATTTCTGCACCTGTTTCTTTATGAAAACTGAAAAACATCATGGTCCTCTCAAAGCCTGGAGCCAATCTTATAAAAATTCAAGTGATGTGTGTTGGAGATTCGTTGCTCGCCAGAATGTCAGGGACATTTTTTAACTTATTGCTAAAGCTGAAAAACTAGCTTTTCAAGCATTCTGAAGTTACAGAGGCATGCAAGCTGTTACATACAAGCATAAGTCTTTTTTCAATTTTCAGTGGCATCTTCATAATTTAAAAAAAAAAAAAGAAGGAATCAAAGCGCCTCTTATGCTGTTTGCCCAATATCTGTGACATCATACTGGATGCTGTTTGGAAATAAGCCTACAAAAGTCTTAATTTTTATCCAGAGTTCATTTTTACAGTCAAGTCAAGTTTGCATCCTTAGCTTATTTTTTACCATTCACAAACCTTCTAAACCACAAAACAGTGAGCAAATATTCAACCTTAAGGCTGTACCAAGATTATGTGTAAGGCAGGAGAAACTATTTTTTCCCACTTTATGGTAAAGGTGGAAACAAGTGCAGGGATATTCTATTGCATATTGCTCCAGGTGTGTTATATTAGATGATAAAGAGACAGCTTGATAACAAAGATCCTTGATTTCCATCTGTCCATTCACTTCTGCCTCTCTGAAACTTCATGGAATAACAGAAATGTTAGAAATGCAAAAGATAAAGTGCTTGACTGAACTATTAGAAGTATGTGGACTCTCAGCACTTGCAGCAGATTTTTAATTGCTTCATCAGCATTCTACTTTTTCTGTCTGATTCAGTGACAAGCCAGTAACCATATATTTTGTTCTGTGCTAGAGCTACAGCTGAAATATGTTCACTTATTTCAAACAAGATTCGTCATGTTGCAAGATTGCCTGATCTGGAAGCCAGGAAAATGAAACTAGAGGATGCAGGGCAGAGAAACAAGGTAGGAAAGAAAGCATAGTTAATCTGCAAACTTTTAAAGTATCTCAAAGTGAAGAGAAGGTAACAGCCAATTCCCAATTTTCAGCATGGCTGAAATTGTTTGAACAAGGAACACTGTGAGTCAGCTACTGCTCGGTCTGCAATGCCCAGCTGGTCACTTAGGTAAGCTAAAACAAATTTCAGACAGAATTCATTTCTTGATTTCTTATATGTAACTTTTCACTCACTTCTGCCCACACAGTGTGCTATTTAAACAGTTACATGATCCATATACAGATTATTACCAACTAGCAGGGAAATGTGAAGGTCCCTGTAACAGTTCTTAGCAACACTAAACATTAACATAAAGTAAAGGCTCAGAATTGGATCCTGCTTTACCACCATGCAAATTTTCCTGTGGAGGCAGTAGAGAAGACATACAAAGGATATATGCACTCATTTAAAAAAAATAGAGCAGAGAACCTAGCTTTGTGCCAGACCTGTTTCCACCTAAAGATCTTCCTGTTAGGCAGGCAGTGACATGAAAAACATAATACCATGGTGTTAGCACAAGCATTCAGAATTCTTTCTGGCTGTCCCACACACCAAGCCATAGCATCAGCTAAAATTAGTAAAAAAATTTCAATGTAATAATGATGGGTTCAAAATCTTTTTTTCATTTTGAACCTTCAGAATTAATACACTTTCATAACTCTTTTACGACTCTGAAACTTGCCCAGCTTTTAGTTTAGAGCTATTCATCATTAAAAAGTACAATCATGTCATTGGTCATAATGTGTAAGTTCACAGAGTAAATGTTTTACAGATCACAAGAGAATTGGTTGGTGACCCAAAGACAGAATATAATGTCAGTTTGTTCTCGATCTCCTTTGTGAATAGTTGTCACTCAGTATTACTCATTTATGCTTTTCCAAGTTTTTCCAGGTTAAAGAGCAACAGTATAAAAGGATCCATCCTGTACTTGAATCTAGATTATAATAAAATGTTCCAAATGTTGACTGCCACATAAAATGCATCTTCTTTTGACAGATTTTCTCTGAGGAGTTGAGGAGAAACTGGTGTTGTTTTGTTTTCTGTTCTGATGCCTTCACAGGGCCTAGGGTTACAATTGTACTCATAGGGTAAGAGCAAGGTAGAGAGAAACAAACTCCTTCCTGTATATGCATGCAGAAAAGCCCTGGGGAATGCAAGCCACTGTTGCTATGTCAAGTGTGGACCATCCTGAACTACACAACATACTCCTTTCCTTGACTCCTTGATAACAGAGTTCTTCTCTTCACTGTGTATCTACAAAATTCAATGAATGAGAGTCTTACTCTCCCAGAGACAGTAAGAGAGCAGGAGGAATGGTAAACAATGTCAGTTGTTATCACAACAGTCTGAAACTTCTTTATGTGTAAAAATTAGCAAGCAAAGGAGATCCCAGTGTTTATTTTTTATTCAGCCAGTGAGGTGTAAATCCATCAAATTTCACAGAACTATATAGCATCTCTTTAAATTGAGACTAAGTATTACCAAAAAATACACATATTATAACCTACCTTCAAAAGAAATTCATATGGCTGTTTCTGTCAGGACTTTATACCTGGCTATAAGAACTGTGAGACTAGTGTCATAAATCAGTGTTCCTGAGTATATCTTTCTCACTGTAAATATACAGTCCAAAGAGTACTTCCATGAGCTATGTAAGAAAACTTGTTCATACTCTTAACAGAAGCAAACACCACAGATACTGTTCAAATCCTGTTATGCAGAGGTATTTTTCATTTTAGTGATATTGTATATGCCAAGTATAAAGAAAAGCTCTAGAGCTCTGAACCAGGTGCTTTTGGTAGTTTGTTAGGGGGTTTTTTTTGTTTCTTTGAGATTTTTCCTTGCATCTCTGCACTTTCCCATGTCTCAAAATGCCAGGCCTGGTCTATTATTTTAGAGGACATGCTCCCATTTCTTTATTCTTGGGAAATTAATTTTTCCTTTTCAATTCTTAAATAATTTTGCTCCCTTTTTATTTACCCCTGTCTCAGTCTTCTTATCTTCTGATCTTGACTTCTTTTTCTTCAGTGTCTGCTGTATAAAAATGTATAATTAATTTTATTTATAATTATTTTAGTGGCATTTGTAATCAATTATTTATGTTACTCTAAGTTTCATTTTTATTTTTAATAATTATTTTATTATGGGATAATTTTTCTCATCTTGGATGATCTCTGCCCTGAACAAGGATAATGCAAACTCCTTTGACAACTTTCTATTTGTACCCAGAGGTTAGAGAACACAGTTGAAAATTTTCTCTGAAAACTTGTTTTAAAAATTAATCTTTCTTTTTTAAACTTTCATTGTTATGTGGCAAAATACTGTTTTCCTGTTTTTTTTTTTTTTCTTAAAAAGGTACCTTCACATTTTAGAACTAGTAAGGGCATGTAAGAAGCCAGGCAAGAGGGATCTTAATAGAAAAGTTATACACAAGCAAACAATGGGATACAAATTTTATATTTGTGGTGATAAAAATTGTTAATTTTTAAGAACAAACAATGTTCTGTGGTCCTTTATTGTTGTCGTAGACTAAACATTTTTTTAATTGTTTCAAATAATTTGCTGAGTTTGAATTTTGGAAAAAATAATCAGCAGTGTCAGGTAATTCACAGTTCAGTGATTAAGGTTGCCGCCTCTTGCCCTTTCTGTTTGCATTTGGATTTGCTGTTTCTTTGTGAGTGAGCACAAAAGAAGAGTTTAGTTTTCCCTTCTTTTCTACATTTCTCATTCAGCTTTCTTTCTTCCCAATGGGAGTAGAAAGAAAAAGAATTTAAAAATTGAAAGAGGGAAGGAAAAGTAAAAACAACAAAACATTTTTTTTCAGCTTTTTCATCTGAACTAATATAAATTCAGCATGTTTGAATATTAACATATTGAACAATGACTTTTAGAACCAAGAAGGACATTTTCATAAATAATTGGCTTCCTCATTGAGATACAGAATTGACCTTTATCATGGAAATTTTCTGGATTAAAAAAATGGTAATTTTATAACTGCTTATTTAAAGTTTTATTTATAACAAAAGTCAATATATGAAAATAATGATGTAAGTGTTATCATTTTCTATATTATTTCAGCTATTTCACAGGCTCAGGAGATAAAGATATTTTCATAGGAACATAAAGTTTTGATTGTTTACAGTAACTCCTAATATTGCACATTACTAATATTGCACACTACTAATATTGCACACTACTTATTGATGGGGCTTTATAGTATCTGATCTGCAAAGAGCTAAATATACACTGACTGTATTTTGACTTTTCCTGTGCTATGTCACATGCTCAAGTACATAATCTAAATATATTCGAATGATTTCTCAAAGTAATAATGGATTTCAAGCACCTTAGAAATATGTTTATTTTAAAGGTAGTAAAGTAGTTATGTAAGTTTTAAAGCATTATGTTTCTTTTTATTTCAGCTCTGTTTGCTTGAGATAATTGGCACTATGCAGTGCAAATAGTTACTAGCACCACAAAGATCCAATCAGGCCATAAGGTGTTTGATGATTGCACTTAACAATGATCAACTTAATATTGATATATTAAGTTTCATCTTAAGCAGGCTATTTGGAGGTAATGGGCCAAACAGTACATTGTTACTCTAGATAAGATTATGGCATGACGTAAAAAATTAATTTTTGAAGCTCTTAATAAATCAATGGAGGATTAAACTACAACCTACCATTTCCTGGTAGTTCATTCCACACCCATCCCATTAACCTGATGGCAATTATACAAGGGAGTACTTTTTTTTTTTTTAAGGATGTTAATGAAGCTCTGGACATGTAAAAACTTACACTGCAATCTTATAAAATTGTTCAGTTTTACTACTTTTTATGCTTCTATTAACATTTGAATGATGCTACTGAATATTTTTTCCAGCATTTCTATTGGAGCATCATACTGGTGACTATTAAGATAACCTCCCAAGTTCAAAAAATACAAAGTACAAATGTTCAAGAGTCAATAGACAAGACATTTTTGCGGTAATCCAAGTAATCTCATCGTGACTACATGAAGGAAAACAAGTGTCTATTAATAAAATTAATATTAATGAATGTTTTTAAGAGGCAGTAATGTCATCAGCCATATGCCATTTTGAGTTTGTGTTGCAGTTTCAAGAGTACCTTTGGATAACAATCTGATGTTAAAATAAATTACAGGCTTTACAGAAAGAAAAGTTTTGAAGGACTTTTCAACATCTCAGTTTGCATCTGACCTATACTTACCCTCTTTTCTACCTCTCTTCTATTGCTTTCACTTTTAACTTTTTAGTCTCAACCAAGAAAGTGAATTATGTGCTCAGTTGGCTCAAATCACTATAGTCATCACAGAAACATTCAACACCAGGGAACAAATAGTATTTCATTACAATTAGGATTTGTCAATACTGCAAACATGAACTGTATAGAATTTGATTAAAGTGCTGCTGTGTCCTGACCTGGTTGTGAAGTGATTCTAATTTGCAGTGTAGACAGTTGATAGTCTTTTATCATTTTCCCTTTATAACCTTCTCCACTCCCTTAATGATAATAGGATCTGATTCTTTCCATTTTATTTTGGTGAGAAGGTTGGAGATGAGCACCATGGAGAGCTGCTGAATTTTTGTCACATGACCAAAAATGTCAGCAAGAACATAGTAGAGCAAATTTTGTTTTCAACATTTAATTTTGATCCATAGTGTTACACAATATATGGCCAGATAAATAGCTTGTTTAATATTCCCTTTATTCTCTTCTTATAAAGGTTTCTTATCCTTTTTGATCTCCGTGCTAGGAAATTAAGTTGCTTCAGTTGTTTCTTAGCAATTTCTGTGAAATCCTTTACAGATTTTCTTGTCTCTATTCTTCCATTTTCATATTCTTACAGCACTTCATTTCTAAATAACATCTTGCCTGATTTATTATAGGAAAAAATAAACAGAATAACAGACCTGAAGAAAACATGGAAGTGTTGCATGTCCCAGAACACACCAAAAAATATGGCATCTATAAATTAAAAACAAACAAGCAAACAAACTACCAAAAAAAACCCTATACAAAAACCCAACCAACCAATCATAAAAAAACAAGAACAAAAAACGCTTAAAAAACCCTTAAAAGCAGGGTCAGTTCCTGGCCTGATGGGACTTTGGATATCCATAAAGGTAGGGAGTAGTTAAAGTAAAGCACTGTCTCTGGTCATCTCAGTAATTATGGGCACTCAGTACACAAATCTTGAGCACACCTGCTGTTGCAGAAGTTTACATGACAGTGTATATGACGTCAAGACCATCTAGAAAATGTAAGAATTATATGGAACATCTTTTTAACACTTTGAGCTTTCACTGTTCAGGTTGAAAATCCCTTCTGAGTGGTGTCCCTCAAAGGTGGGTAGAGGAACCAGTCAACAGTTACGCAGAGTGCAGGATTGAGTTCAACCCCAGCAACTTTGCATGCCACAAGCTGAATGCTGAACCTGATATGCCTGAGGGAAAAATCCATGAAAACCTCATAAAATTGAACAAGTCCAAGTGCAATGCCCTGAACTTGGGACAGAATAATCCCCAACGTTGGTATAGTCTGAGGAATGAAGGGATTCTGAGCAGCCCTTTGGAAAATGACTTGAGGGTGCTGGTACATGAAAACCTGGACATCAGCCAACAATGTATGCTCACAGCCCAACTGCATCCTTCTCTGCATAAACAAGAACATGTCCTGCAGGTCAGGGGAGTTGGTTCTGAGCCTCTACTTGACTGTTGTGAAACCCTCACCTGGAGTGATAGATCCAGTTCTGAATTCCCTGGACCAAGAAAGACATAGACCTCTTGGAACAGATCCAGAGGAGGGCTGCAAACATGATCAGAAGGCTGGAACATTTTGACTACTTGGGAAGACTGAGAGAGTTGGGGTTTTTTGACCTGAAGAAAAGAGGGCTCTGGGGAGACCTTATAGCACCTGTCCATATCTAAAGGAAGCTTATAAGATAGTAGGAGAAACACTTTTGGCCAAGGCTGATAGGACAATAGTTTCAAACAAACAAACAGAAAGAAGGCAGATTTATATCCGATTTTAATCTGAAAAAGAGTACTTTTGTATAAGAGAGAAGAAATAAAGAAAGGCGAAGGTGGTGAGTCGCTGAAAGAGGCTGACAAGAGAAGTTGTGGACACTGGGAGCATTTAATATAAGGTTGGAGAAGCATTAAGCAGCCTGGTTATTGTAAATTGTCCCTGCCAATACAACCTATTCTATTATTCTATGAAAGAACTTAAAATGCACAAGTAGGAAAATTCTTGACCAATCCTGGGAATAAATTACTAAACATGAAATAAAAACCAAGAGTAAAGCTGTTGAAAAGAAAGACAGAAAACATTGTCAAAAACTCTTAATCTTTTGGAAAAAATGTGCTGGATCTTACCTGAAATAAAACTGGAGACACAGTGCGAGTCAGCTTAAGCAGAAGTTCATTTAGATGTAGTCCCATGAAATATTTTAATCCAGACTGCAGAAATAATGAAATCTTTGGGTTTATGCTGTTATGGTTTAGCCTCAGGCTGCAACAGAGCCCTATAGAGCTGTTTTCTCACTGTCCCCTTGTGGGATGGGGGAGAGAATCAGAAAAGTAAAAACAATCTCATGGATTGAGATAATGACACTTAAATAGGGAAAGTAAAAGTTCTGTGAACAAAAAAACAGAACAAGGAATTCATTCATTCATTCATTCATTCATTCATTCATTCATTCATTCATTCATTCATTCCCATGTGCAGGCAATCCCCAGGAAAGCAGGGCTCCATCACTTGTAAAAGTGGCTTGGGAAGACAAATGCCATCACCATGGATGCCATGCTCCCCTTCCTTCTTCTCCATCCAGCTTTATATACTGAGCATAACATGATATGGAATTTCCCTTTGCTCAGATGAGATCAGCAGTCCCAGCTTTTCCCCTTCCAAGTATTTCTATACCCCCAGTACCATTGCTGGTGTGGTGGTGTGAGGAGCAGAAAAAGGCCTTGACTCTGTGTAAGTGCCACTCAGCAGTAACAAATAAATACCTGAGTTATCAATGCTGTTTTCAGCACAAATACAGAGCATGGCCCATACCAGCTATTGTACCAGCCAAAACCATATGATAAGAATGTACATGCTACATTCTTTGTCTCATCAAGTTCAAGAAGGTGAAAAAATGTATTGTATTATAAAGGAAGTGCTTTAAAAGCAAGTACCATTTTCAAATAAAATTGGAAGCCTCAAGTAAATAGATTGTCATTTTTATCCTTGTTTTTGCTGCAAGTATAGATTGAGTTCATAATACAAGCAAAAGATAAAGGCTATGCAAGCCTATCAACTGACATGAAAACTTCTTAAATACATATAAGAAGGATTTTAGGACCCATTTGTGATCTTTGGAAACTCATTTGAATTCTGTGGATGAAATCCTGGCCTCATTCAATGAGGTCAAATTATTGTTGAGTTTAGGATTTCTTTTCCAGAGACCAACTTCATCTGCATGCTGGAGATAAAACTAATTCTACATTATTAATTTATTCAATTTATGACAGCTGGTGGTAACTGTTCACACCAGGTATAGCATGCAGTTGCAAAAATTAACATTTCTAATTATGTGTCAGAGTCCTGAGTTTTCTCTTGCTTCCCCTCTGGGGTTTGACTGTGCTCAAGGCCAGCTCTGATCTGGTACAGCTGTGGAAACGAGTGCTGGGAAAATATTTTGGATGCAAAAGACTTTGCGAAGCCTTTTTAGCATCCTTTTCCTCTTTGTACGAGAAATGGTTTTAGGCCAAGATGCTTAGACTCGTCTTTGCCAGATCTATATTACAGCTTTGCCTGTGCCTGTGGTCACCTGTGTATGTCACTGCTCCTGATTCGTGGATTTGACTTCAGTGGCTTTCCAGCTTGGTCTTGGATCTGCCTTCTGGCTATAAGCTAGCCTGGTGGTCTGAACTGTCCACTGAACCAAATCACTGGAGCTTCTCTTTTCCCTTGAGTACCATGAGACTGTGTCCTTTATCTGTGGAGGTGCTGTCTCTCCGCAATTGGCTTTCCCTCTCCCCTGGACTATCTGGTTCCTGCAGCCCCCCAACTCTGTGTGCAAAAAAATCACAGCACATACCATGGACTGCTCATCCTCGCCTCTAGAAATAAGCATTTATTCATCATGCGTGGTCATAAATGGAAAAAAGGAGGAAACAACTTACTAAACAAATGATGAATCCCTATGTAGTGGGTTTGGTGCTTAATATCTATGCCTTAACTAAAACCAAGCTATGTCAAACCACAGACCCCTAACACTGATATCTTAGTGTGTTTTGTTTTGAATGCTCTGAAAGATAAAGCTTAAACTAACCTTTAAATGCAGGGAAACATAAACTTAATGAACACTTGTCACTCAACCTTGCTTGTCTTTAGAAAGTGTTATTAGTTTCATAGCTACAGTGTGGAAAAGGTACATCCACTTAACTTCAATAAACAGCTGTTCTTTTAAAGATACTTTACTTACCCACAACACACCAAATAATTTTGTGATTGTAAGAAATCTTTATTTTGTGTAATTTGTTTAATCAATACAATGGAGAGAAAGATTACAAGAGCTAAAGAGAATTTAACACTTTGAAATATATACCAAATTATCTATCAAGGTGTTTTCTATGCATGGAGATTGAAATATAAGGAATTACCCAGATGGATCAGAACAGAAACGAAAAGAGAAACAACTTTGCTTGTGCTTTCAGAAATTTCTTTATTTGGACTCCATTCACTTGCAATTCTATAAGCTTGTGATTCAAACAAGAATTGCAGCGTCAGGGTAATATAAGATATATCCATGGTGTTAAGAGGACCAGATCTTGCAACATCCATCCAAGGTACTCTGTCATATTGTTCTATTTGAGGACCAAACAGCTGGAAGCTTATTTTCCAGAAACACCCAACAGAGATACAATTCTTCAGGGAGTGATCTGGGAATAGATGGCCTTTAAGAAGTAATGAAATTCAGGAGTAATATAGCATAAAGGTGGAACCCAAACTGTTACCAAGAGAGTAAGGTGGTTGAAAACAAATTCACACATTCATCATGTAGCCCACATGAGCAGATGATACTTTTCTTTCTGATAATAACAAAATCCTTTCTGTATAAGTGGAACTCAGACATCTTCCTGTTAAATTCACTAGGATGAAATACATTAAAAAAGACATTAAAATTTTTCGTTACAGATTGAACACCAATTTATATTTTTGCTTTGTTTCAGGTGTCCAAGTGAACTGCAGCCCAAAGAAAGAATGTTTTGAAGATCCCTCTATTAGCAATATCAGCAATTAGGTTAAAGTGTTAAAGTGTTTTAATTAGCTTATTCCTTTCTCCAGTGATAGGAATCTTACAAGATCAAACCAGATCATTAAAATTCTGAATATCTTTTGAAGTAGTGACTACAAGAGGAAATACAGCCAACATTCATGCTTGCTAGCTCTTATGTGAACATGTTAGCTGTGGCATAACTTGATCTCAGTGGCAATCTATTATTCGTATTTCATATTTCCTAGAAAGTTTACAACAGAATGGAGCTCAACCACTAAAACATTACAGATATTAAGATGTTTTTTATCACAATCCTTACCAGTTAAACTGCATGAAGGATAATGTTGTGTATCTCTTAAGGCAGAGTCTTGGTATTGTCCCTTACTCTGTCACTGCCCTGAAGATGCAGCAGCAGCTGCCAACCACAAGCTTCCTGCAGAATATGTCAAAGAATCTATTTAATAAATCCATTATCTCACTGTAAGGGCATAAGATCTTAATGGCATAATTAAAGGGTTCCATGTGTATTCAAAATACTTTGAATTTGTATCTCAATAAATGATCAAAACACAAGGAACTAAACACAAGGAACTGTATCTCAATAAATTATCAAAACACAAGGAACTGCTATTCTTTAAGAGGAAAAAAATACAGTGTAGTTATAATTTAAACAGAAAGCTTCAGTGAAATTCGTTTTTTGTTTGCTCGGTTTTGATTATCAAATTGTTCTACAGGTTTTGAAAGGAATCATTGCAGGTGAAAATTGCCAGAATGCTAACATGCACTAGATTTCAGCTGAATTATTTATTCTCTAATGTCACACATACAACTGATTTATGGTATTTTGCATTTAGCTACCATGGCTTTTTCTTCTCACCCCATCAACCATAATCATTCTAGACACTGAACCTCTTCTGAAGATCCAGGATTTCCTTGGTCATTTTGGCTTTAAATCTCAGATTTTCTGGGAGAACATGACATTTTACAAGGATCAGTTCTGTGTGGATTTTTTATAGGTCATGCACTAACCAGTCCTCTCTCTTGCCTAAAGTACAGAGGCATGGAGCATTTCTTTCCTGCCTTGCAGCCAAATCTCTCGATTCTCAGTTAGGTTTTTACTTTGTAACCTGGAAATTATTTTTTTCTCTGTATATCTTAAGAGAACCACTTTCCCAAGTATTGCAACAAATCATTTAAAGTGGGAGTGTTTATAGAGAGAACACTTATTATCAGCCAGAGGAGCTGCAGACTGAACTTCTTACAGGAAGCAAGCTTTCAGAGTTTTGGTTTTGTGCTATTTGCAGCAGGTTGGACTGGAAATGACGAGCTGATGAACCAAGTGATTTTATTTTGTTATCTTTTGTTCTTCAACTCCATTTATTCAAGTCATGTTACAATATCAATCCTACAATAGCTAGCTGTGCCACATTCAAGGGTTTCTCTCTGCTGAACTGTCAGTCAAACTTATAAGCCTTTTTCACTGAAGCTGTCATCTCATGGCTTAAACAGAAGAGATGCCAATACTGTTACAAATGAGTGTGAGCTTTTTCTTTTAATTTCAGTAAAAAGAGCAGGGCTTTTTAAAATCTTAGTGTTTTTTACATTTTACAGAACTCTAACTTCCATGCCTTATATTCAGCTTAGCTGATGATTTCTCTATTGACAATTCATACAGACATGCTGCGTGGATGATGAGGGATTTTTCTGAGCTGAACAAGTAATGAGAAAATATTCTGGCAAAAAGTCAAGAGCTTCATAATCCATTAGAGAAGATAGAAAAATGTTTCTGTCAGTTTCACATGCTGTGCAATACATATCATGCAGGTTTCAAGTTTATTATTTCTCATTCAGAAATTTGAAAATCAAGTTACAGAGCACACCCTTCCCATTCCCCACTTATTCAAAATTTAGTTCTGTAAAATTATTTAAATGGCACATCATGTTGTGGAGAAAAAATTGTTCCAATTAAGTAATTTTCAGAGTGTCATGAAGTTGTATCTGCAGACATTGTTTTTATTAAATGAATTTCCATAATACACGATACTGTAAGTATCATCCAAACTATTTGAATGTTAAAAGAATGTTCTTGTTTGAAAATGACTATATGAAAGTTTTAATATAAATAAGCAAATTGTAAACAATTCAGAGGAATGCATGTACCAGGAGAAAAGAGAAAGTCTTGTTGTTAGGCTTACCATCCATGTAAGAATGAGGTCAAATTTCCCATATGGAATGAGGTCATTCCCCTCATTCCTGATGTATATCAGTAAGCTTCATTCTTGCAATATATAAAGGCTTACCAAACCAGGTGTGCCAGGCTAATGAAAAGGCCCCATACTTTTACAAAAACACTGTGTTGTTATTCATATTATGTTAAAACAGTGATCCACTACAGGCAAAACATCCATACCACAAATCCTCTCACCGGAGGGAATAACTTCTCAAACTGCAACTATTACCAGTGCTCAAATCATAGGTGACTCCTGTTGCAGCATTTAAAGCACATGGGGGTTTTCTGCAGTAATGGACAGATCTTCTCCCCCTCTGTCAGGTTTTGTGGTTTCTAACCTGAAGTCATGAAGGGGGTTTTGACCAGGGATCACAACTAAATGTACTTGTAAAAGATAAGCTTGCATAATAAATTTAATATAAAACACATGTAAACCTTATTTTAATCACTGAACCAAAATTATTTTTCTTGGAAAATATAACCACTAAAAGCTACCAATAAAGATTAAACGCTACTATGAATCCCATACATGTATGTATAAAATTGGTAACCAAGCACAATGAGAACCATCTGGGCCTTTTTATTATTAAATTTAAATTTATGGCACAACCTTGTGCCATTTTAAAATATTTCCTTTTTACAAGAGTGTATACTCTGCTGTTTGACCAAAAATTTTTATTAATATAACCTATACATTATTGAAAGGATGTAGAGAACACTCTTTGTACTTAAGAAAACACTTGTTTTGCTGGAAAAAAATACATTACTTTAAAAGTTCTACAAATACTGAAAAAATTCACACAGTTTAAATCTGTCACAACAAATTTCTATACAAGGTTGGATTTTTTGATGTGCACTGAAATTTTTATTATAAATTGAGTGATGGGTACATGAAAATGAATATAAAACTCTACAGTTCTCTCCATGACTGACAAAAAATTAAAGTAAAATGAAGTGCACAGATAGCATACATGGTTAATGGAGAAAATGAATCCTTGAAGATCTGCAGTGCTCTAGCTGTATTTTTACTTTTGCTGAGTTTTGTTTGTTTTTTTTTTTTTAACTAACATTTGTGCTATGAAAGCTGGTCCATGGAGAATAAGAATACTCTTATTCAAGGTCTCAAAACTGTAATCCAGAAATAGTACTTCATAAATGGGTTTTCCATTAACCTTAGCAAAACACACACACCATGACTTTTAAGATCTGGGACTTCATGCAAACTGACTTCATGTTGCCCATGAACACATGGTTCAGTGGAGATGCACTTCATCCATGTCTATTATTTTCTGCCTTGGTAGAAGTTTGAAATTAGAATATTTCTCAACAAGAGCAAGTAATTCTCTATTCTGTCAAGAATCTTCTCTAAACAGTGTAAGAACCACAGTCATATTATTGCCTCTCCTCCTGCCTTCTTCACTACAGGGAAAGTAGATGTTATATCTGTGTTATTCCCCAAAATACCAGTATTTATTAACAGGTGAGTACAATGGTAGCATGGGAAATAGCTAGCTGACTCTAAAGGTGGAATATTTTTTATTTTTTCTGTGGATTTCTTTGTATGTACCTTTTTTCTAGTACACCTTATTAACCTCCAGTCAAGGCATTTGTCAGCTAAAGGAACAACAAGGAGATTGTGTGTGATTTTCTTGTTTTAGAGGCAGAGAAAAGCCGGGATTTCATTAGTTTGGTGTCAGAAAGAGGAGGTGTTATTCAGATATGAGCCCAAGCCCCATGTCAAACTGTACTTAACCTCTGCTGCTAGTCAGATGAGGTGGAGTATCCAGGAAAACAAGGTGGGTTCATGTGGCCTATGTGCTTGCTACAGAGAGAGAAAGAATAATGTATGTAAATATCTTAGGGAAGATAACAACAGCAGGAATATGAAAGAGAATGCATGGTGGGGGTGCTGAGGCTAGACTACATCCAGACTGTCCAACCAAAGATATCTTAATACATAACATGGACCCCATTTATGCTCACTTACTGCTTCTTACCAACAAAACAAATGGTGACAGCAAGCATGTGGCTAGAACCATCCACGTGCGTACTGGAACTAAATAAGCAAAATATATCACAGGGGACAAGGAAAGAAGAGAAGTCGATGTCCAAACAACAGAGATCACAGCACCTCAGCTACACTTTGTAAAGAAGAATTTTGAAGTAACCAATTCTCTGGAAAGTGAAAATCTGGAGGGCCTTAAAATACATGGTTGTAAATGTTTCTTCGGGAAGAATTTAATGGAATAGCAAGACAACTGGAACTGTCCCCAGAATCTTGCTAACTGCATTTAGTCAAATTTAGATAAAATGCTTTTGTTTTGGTATTTAGGATTGATTTGCTTGGTAGTATTTCCAGTGGTGTTGGCCTCTTTGCCTGAGATTCTCTCAAACTGTAGCTATTTCATTTGAAAACAGTAACAAAGCCACATTCTCCTGTCACTTGTCGAATTATCAAACATTGAGTTATATATGTACATTTTCCTCTCTACTTGGAACTGGTGAGTCTGCACCTTGAGTGCTGTGTACAGATCTGGTCCCCTCAGGTCAGGAAGGGCACATCCAAAGGAGGGCAACAAGGCTGGTGAAGAACTTGGAACACAAGCTGTATGGAGAAGGGCTGAGGGAGCTGGAGCTGTCTAGCCTGGAGGAAAGGATGCTCAGGGGAGACCTTATCACTCTCTATAACTTCCTGAAAGGTGGCTGCAGCCAGATGGGGGTCTGTCTCTTCTTCCAGGCAGCCACTGACAGAAAGAGAGGACGCAGTCTTTAAGCTGCACCAGGGAAAGTTTAGGCTAGAAATTACCAAAAAAATATTTCACTGAAGGAGTGATTGGGCACTAGAATGGACTGCCCAGTAAGGTGGTGGAGTCACTGTCCCTGAAGGTGTCTAAAAATAAACCCGGATGTGAACTCGGTGCCATGGTTTATGGGGTAAGGTAGTGTTAGGTTGACTTGATGATCCCAGAGGTATTTTCCAACCTTGTTAGATCTGTGATTCCGTGATCCTGATACTATAATTTTATTTTTATAATGTTCTGTCATTTTGAAGACAAGTGGAAGAATCTGAAAAGATAGAAGTGACTGCTGATGTGGGAAGATGAGTGGAAGGAGCATTAAGGGAGCAGACAGTCTGATAGAAGAAACTAGTCAAGGTAGAGGAACAGCATTGGAAATACCTCTTCAATCTTGAAGATTTGGGAAGGGGAAAGATGAGCTGTGAGAATCATTGGTAATGAAGAGGAGGAATGAAACTGCATGCAAAGACATTTGTGGGAAAGGAAGACATAGAAATGGTTCTAAGAAACCAGGTTGAAGAAGGCTACAGAAGAGGAAAAATACAATAAATATTGCCAGAAAAAGAAACATGTCTTAGAAGAAGAAGAAGAAGAAAAGAAACATGGCTAGCCATGTTTCACTCATGTGGTGTTTTGTGCTGCTTTTCTCTCAGCTGAGAGTTTCTGTAATACTGGCTCAGACAGGTACAGGGACACTGCTTGGAACTGATCTAATTTGAACTTTTCCTAGTTAAAAAGTTAATTACTTTTCTATAATAAAAGCTGATTTTTCTGAGTTTAACCTTTCTAGTCTTCATTGGGATCTCACTACAGGGTATCAACATCAAAGTTTTGGTGACTCAGGTTCCACTGTCTTTCTAAAAGACACTGCATTTACAGGACTGGAAGACAAATGTCTGTGAAAAGAGAGAGGATAGATAGGAATAGAAAAGAAAAAATAGAGATTTTTTTTATCTCATCTGGATACTCTGCTTTAGATTGTACATTGAATTTAAATAGCATGGATCCTTATGCACAATTACTTTGACTAAGAACTCAGTTGGATTATGCTGGATTTGAAATATTTTAACTTATTTTCACTTGTTACTATGCTGATTTGATGGGAACATGCTTTTCTTTCATTGGGATCTATTAAATCTCATCGTTTAAGAGAAAGCTGTTCACTGTACATTAGGGTTTGATCCCCTGGGCCATCGATCAGCAGTGTGCATTACTGACACAGCAGTAGATAGTTATATATCACAGTGCCATCTCAGCTTTTTACCTCTCCTTATTCTCAGGGTTATTGTTGTATCACTTCAGATAATTCTTTATGTGGTGGTTGGTTTGCTTTTAAAAAATGATGGTTATTAGAACAGAGAAACATTTATCCCAACATGTTTCCTCTGTTCACACATTTTTTCTATCCAATGTAGCACAGAGTAAAAAATGTTTTTCTAACTATGGATTTACGAGCAAAATCTTTGCAAAATTTATTGAAAGTATGAACATAAATTTTCTTGCAAACTGATGGCACTATATTTCCCAGAATGTATGTGCATTGCATGTCTTTCATGCTTAGCTTTGCTAGAATCATCCCAGCCATTTCTTCAAACCTCTTAAATGCAAGCCATTAAGGTACCATCACATGCACAGACATTTCTGAAAAACTTTCACATAGTTACTGTTGCTAGGTAAATCACTCCCTTGACATCCATGTATTTAGATATGTTTCTTACTTTCTTTGTCTTAGATCTGACACAGTGACATGAATTTGGGCATGGGGGTAAGGAGAGATGTATGCAGCCGAAGCAACTGCTGAACTGTGGGAATAAAAGAAATGAAGTTTATGTCTTTTAGGTATTTAAAATTAGTTTTAATTATATCTGGATGGAATTCACACCTTGGATGTGAATTCCATCCAGATATAATTAAATCCTTGGATGGATATTTATCAAGCCAAGGGTAAAGAATAGCAGAAAGACATTCAAGCATAGGTCAGCTTTGACGGTACACAACTGTTGGTAAGCTAAAGTCCTTTACTAAACCTATATTTAGGATTTTCACTGCTATTGTATTTCTATCAGTCCTTACATGTGTTTTATGCACATGTGTTTCTGCGCATCTGTATTTAGATCAGTTTTGGATGATGTAAACGATTCAACAAATTACTCGTCCATGCCCTGAACAGGAATGCTTCAGTTTCAAAACTGAGACATTACACTGATTGCTGACTTTTAGGATTTGTCAGATGAATGCATAAACTAGGTGAAAGAACAAAAAACCCAAGGCTTTTGGGTGGATGGTGAACAAGAGAAAGGAAAACTCTTCATAAAAGGAATACTAGACTGAGTTGAGCTTTAATATTCTGCAGCACTGTTCTAGACATTGTCCTCAGAGTCTTGGAATTGAACAGGCTTGCAGCAGCACAGTAGTTCTAATACTTCTAATATGCTTCTGCAAAAGGGCAAAATCTACCTGTTGTGAATGTTCAATAGACTGTCAGTGGTACTGATGCTGTTTCTAATGGGTGTTATCATTCACTGGATGCAAGATGTGCCTCATAGCTTTTATAAAAATTTATTAACCAACTCTTTTTAAAAAGTACATGACAACCTTAGGATTTGGCTCTCAGTAACACAATTGCTATGTAAACATTAGTGGAAAAAATATTTTATAGAACTAACTGAAAAAATATAATTTAAATATAATTTCATGAACACATGACAAGGCAGTTCATATGATGTAGATCTTTAATCAAAGCTGTTCTAGTTTTTTACCTTTGATCATTTGATTAACTTATTTGTATTGTGTAAGCCAAAAATATTTAATTTAGAGGCCAGAATACGTGTTCAGATACTTGGGATGTTTAATTTGCAGAGTTGTAAATGTTGCTAGCAAATAATATCTTTTATGTCACTGAGTCACTGACCAATAATACCCTACAATGGAAGAGGGCTCAGAGGAGATTGGTAAGAAAGCCCAGGAAGCTCAGGGTGGGAGTCACACTGCAGGGTGTGGCTGACGACAGCTCTTGCACAGAAGCGGTCTGTATTTGACACAGTGGGGACCAGTGGAAATTTTAGATAAACAGCTGTTAACAGTTCAGTGCATCAGTTTTCAGTATAAATGTTTCTCCCCCAAGTTCTTTAAGTGACCCTGAATGTCTCCCTGTGTTAACCAGACCAGGAAAGTGAATACATGGCCCAGCCCAACTCAGAGGTGGAAGCTCAACAATTAACCAAGATATTTCAAAGAGAGCAATGAGCATGAGCTGTTTTTAACCAATGTTCTGCTTCCCAACAACTGGGGACACCTAGAATCATGATGGTGAGTGTATTGCAGAACCTGGTAATTGGGACCTCATTGCTGTTGTGATTAAATCCTGTACTGCAATTGGGGTTTATTTCTGGATGTGTAACTTTCATTCATGTTATTTTTTTCTGTATATTTTGTATAACTCTGCTAAATGAGAAATTCCACTTGGCATCAACTACCTCATGCAAGTAAATGTGATGCTAAACATTGCATCTTTCTCTCAGAGAATGTCCAAAAGTACCTGGCCAGAAAGGATGAGACTCTGGCACTTTAATTTCCTTATAAAGCATTTGATTTCTCTCTATTAATGTTTCATTTGAAAAAAATTGGATTATTTATATCAGTAAATCAAAATTAGTAATATCATTACTATGCACACACATATATATGTGCTAAATAGCTAAAATGTTATTTAAAAATGTTAATTTAAAAAGTCCTATACCTTAGTATTTTTCTTCATGATTTCTCAAGATGACTTTTCTATGGAATGAGAACACTACTGATGTCGGATCTCAGGATCTCAGTCCTGAGGTGCTGAGCCACCGAGACCACCTGGGGGGGCCCGGGAGTCCTGGAATGTTGCCAGAAGTGTCTGGTGGCTGGACTTTGGTCCTACACAGGAGACGACAAGGATGAGGGCTTCACCGGGATGAATGGTGAAGGGATTAGTTAATTAGAGGGTGAGAAACAGGGTTTAGGATTTATGTACAGGGGGGTTTAGAGAAGTAAGATGGAGGAATTGGGGTGTGTCCTGTCCTTCTTCTTCTTCTTCTTCTCCTCCATCTTCTTTGGTGATGGTGGCACTTTTGGATTGGTTATTACTGAGAGTGCACCGAGTAATAAGAATAAATGGTATTGGGGAAAAATGATAAATATTGTACACGTAACAATGGGTATAAAGATAGGTGGCTGCCCTGGAGGGCAGACAGTGTGCTCATGGCTGACTGCTGAGCAGATCTCTGTTCGGCTGAAAGAACATCTTTTAGATAAACAATTAATAAACATAAAAACCGAAAGAAGAACTGAAGCCTCTTCTCGTCCTTCGATACGCGGGCTGCCCCAAGGCCACCTCGGGCCTTTCCAGGCCCCTCAAACAGCCGAGATAACCCGACATACTGACAGAATTTTTTTTTCTGATTTCTCAGTGTCTACATTTTTCTTTGCAAGCTTCCCATTTACAACAAAAAAATTAAGTTTTCAACATTCAATGTCACCTGAATAATTATTTTTCCTTCTTCAGGTTTAATTTCTCTGATAGAGTAATATCTCATTTTGGGGGATACCAATTTTTCTTCAAGCTGTACTGATTAAAGACATTAAACCCTGTCCAATCTGAATCTTTTAATTCAGAGGATTTTTTTCCTTGCAAAAAACAAACAAAAAACCCAAACGAACAAACAAAAACAAACAAACAAAAAAAAACACCACCAAAAAACCTAAACAAACAAAAAAACCCTCCAATTTAAATAAAGGAAAAAAGCAACTGAATAACTTAAATGCCCATTAATTTAAAATTGGTTTGAAAAGTGTTACTGACTAAGTTACATGAGACATAAATTATTTATTGATATTTAAAAATAACTTGAAGGGAAGAAGATTATTTACATTAACCCTTCAGCATTTTCTGAAACATAAGCTTATTTTAAATAAGAAAATATTCTTCTGGATAAAAATAGAAAAGCAGAAAAATAAATTTGTTCTTATGGTACCATCTAAGGCTTGTACCCAGTCTCTCTTGTGTTGTTCTAAATTGATTCTAGGCGAATTCTGTTATTTATGTTTCATCTATGCAATAAGTGATAGAGTGAGCATTGGCATCAAACTCTGTTAAAGTCTCACAAGTACTTAATAAAACCTACTTTTTGCCCATACATTTGAAGGTGATTCTTTAAAGCTGACCAAACCACCTCTGCACAATTGTGATTTGAGGCAATTTAAGAACAACATGATATTTCTCTTGGGTGTGGCAACCCTGTAAACTAACAAATGTTACAAGTTATTAAAACCAGGAATTACAAGTCTTCACCTTAGGCAAAGGAGGATCTTCAAGAGGGTTCTCCAGCATTTCAAAATCCTGTATTATTATTTATACAAGGATGTTGACAATCTTTACAAGAGAACTTAGTTTAAAAGACAGGACCCCAGAGCATTTAATTCCTTTGCTAAATACTTTTAGGTATTCTTAATTTACAGGCTAGACAAAGAAATAGAGTGGTATTATACAAATTATCCACTTAGTATTTGTGGCTAGTAAACTGACATCATTAGAAACACAAAGAATTTCTTCATCTTGTGGCAAGCACAGTTCAGTTTGTACAACAAGAACTAGAAAAGGAAATAGAATGGAATAGAAAATAAAATCATGTTTGCAGAGAGGGAGAATTCTCCACCATTCAAGATCTTTAAGATGACGTTTTACAGTGGTATCTATAGGTACAGCTGATCCTGCTTTAGAGTAAGCAAATGAAATGCAAGACCTCATTTACACGTTTAGGCTTACACAACAAACAGCTCTCACGAACTTTAACTCAAATTTTCCAACAGATCAGAAGCAAAATGAAAACCTAAATGCTGGGTCAATTTAAATGACGTATGCCAAGTGACAAAAAGTAAGAACATTTGTCTTTTAAAAAGCAGTATGGCATTAGACACAACACTTCATAATGCTTTTTAATTTATGTAGCACCTTTCATCTCAGATAATTTTGCACATTATTCAATCCAAGAAAAAAGTTTCTTCTGAATTGGCCTGTAGCAAGGATAGCAAAAAAAAGAGTATCTTCAAGTGAAACCCTGAGCATTTTTTAAAATATTATTGTTTTAGAACCTTCCAATATGTGCTGTCCTTGGAAACAAAAATACCTGTGTTACAGACATGAAATAAATAAATTCTGCTTGCATATTGGTATGTGGATTCAAGGATCATATTTAACATTTTTTCTGCTGTAGCAGTCCTCATCATAAGTTGTTTGCAGCAATGCTAGACATTAAAAAAAAGATTTATTTTTTCCTTTAAACAATGTTATAAATGATATGTCATAAAAATAGAAAACAGAAGGAAACAAAGGCATTCATAAATTCTCCAAGAATGAGCAATCGTGAGACACCAGCTGTGTGCCTCTGTGGAGAATTTCTACAGCAAAACTGAGTTTTCAGAAGGGTTTTCACTGGGGTTTCCAAATTGGTTTCCCATTTATTTATGATTTTAGAAAGAGCTTTCCACAAACCCAGGAAGACAATATCAACAAATGCAAGGTTACTTAGAAAGAAAATTGTTAAATTGGCAGTAAAGTTTCTGCAGTGCTGAAGTGGAAGGATAAAGCAACATCCCAGTAGCATGCAAGAAATAGTGGGTAGATTATGCTGTGAGAAGAAAAGCTGTTAGGTTCAACACATTGGACAATATCAGTATACCAGTCCTTATGATTTCCATTTAACAGTATAATTCTTATTGCAGGTAGAAGAGAATTTCTTGAGAACTGAAAAAGAAGATGGGAGCACATAAACCATGAAAATATTCTCCTCAAAATCATTTTGGGAATAAAGAATCAAGTTTGAATTTTAAATTCAGTCGAAGGAACATATTCCATCAGAAGCCTCATTCTTAGGGTGCACGTTTTCACTTTAGCATTGCCACTTACCTTGGACTTTAAATCCATTTCAGAAAGTTTTGTTTTGGGACGTTGGTTTTTTTCCTGTGAGATATTATACACATGATCATATTTGTAGTCTGCTCTTGTGAAGGATCTATCTTGCATATTTTCCTCTTCTTTCAGTTTATTTCTCCCAGAAAATTCCTTAATTTTTTTCAGCCTGTATGATCTCAGTCTTGATTTTGTTCTGAGCAATGTTAAATTTGACTACAGAAAGGAATAACAATTCTTACTCTGTAAGACAGCTCTGTCATTAACCATGCAGAAAAACAAAAGGATGTTTGTGGAATGCTTTATTTTCTTAATATCCCCAAATTCCTCAAACTCCTCCTTTCTCTTCAGCTCCGCATTTTCTCAGAGGATGCTGAACGTGTATTTGACTGCCTAGTGAAAAGGCTCTATGCTTTTTTGTGGGTTTGGAGTTTTTCAGGGAAAAGGTGTAATTCCATGGGCAATGGACTAAAATCACCTGTTTCTTCCACTGTTAGTTGCCTATTTTTACGTTTTCAAAGAATTGTAGAGCTCAGTTGACAGGTATCTTCACTTTTGATGGAAGTTATTATCTGTTATTCCAGCATTAGAAGATCAAAAAGAAGTGATGACTAATCAGTTCAATTTACTCCACTGAAGGTTTATGTGTCTTTCTATGTCTAATTACAGGAATTGTGAGTCTGATTCTCTTCTAGAGACCTATTTTAGTTAAAATGAACCTAACCTAGGATGAATAAAAGAACTTTTGTTTATCTCAGTTGATTTTGTCATCTGACTGAGCTAATTAAATAAAATCTAGCATATTTCCGTATTGGTGCCCTTAACCCTCTGACTAAAATGGCAACACAAGTATCTGGAAATAAAGACCATAGTCATTTACACTCTCTGGGAAAGTTTGATTTTGGATTAGCAATATGGTTTTATAATCCTGTTTCATTAAAAGAAATGAAAATAGCATTTTTTTTGCAGCAGCAGTTTCTGAGGATATTTCTTCAGTTTCTCCAGCTTTCTATTTGTTATGTTTGTGATGATGTTTCAGGCTAATTTGTTTTTCTTAGATGTCTCAGATTGTGGGTTTGTTTTGGTTTTCTGGTTTTTCAAATTTTTCCCACCAAGATTACATCCATCCATTAGTCTGCATCTATACTTATCTTTTAATAAGTCCTCTTTAAAGAATGTCATAATAAGTAAAAATTTTCCCCATTTGTGCCACAGCTGAATTTTCACAGAATATGTGCATTTTTTCTTATATAACCAGCTAAGTTTCTTGGAAGATTTTTTGTGCTCTTTTCATTGCTCGCTAGGGATTTTTTTATTATTTTTTGTGGTATTTTCCTGATTAAAACAATTTCAAGATCACTTTAAAAACCTTGGTAAATTTATCCTCAGTGTCTGTGATGCTCTGAGTTTAAAATTATCAATAAACAATCATCCCTTGTGTCGGATCTCAGGATCTCAGTCCTGAGGTGCCGGGCCACTGAGACCACCCTTGGGGGGCCCGGGAGTCCTGGAATGTTGCCAGAAGTGTCTGGTGGCTGGACTTTGACCCTACACAGGAGACGACAAGGATGAGGGCTTCACCGGGATGAATGGTGAAGGGATTAGTTAATTAGAGGGTGAGACACAGGGTTTAGGATTTATGTACAGGGGGGTTTAGAGAAGTAAGATGGAGGAATTGGGGTGTGTCCTGTCCTTCTTCTTCTTCTTCTTCTTCTTCTCCTCCATCTTCTTTGGTGATGGTGGCACCTTTGGATTGGTTATTACTGAAAGTGCACCGAGTAATAAGAATAAATGGTATTGGGGAAAAATGATAAATATTGTATACGTAACAATGGGTATAAAGATAGGTGGCTGCCTGGAGGGCAGCACAGTGTGCTCATGGCTGACTGCTGAGCAGATCTCTGTCGGGCTGAAAGAACATCTTTTAGATAAACAATTAATAAACATAAAAACCGAAAGAAGAACTGAAGCCTCTTCTCGTCCTTCGATACGCGGGCTGTCCCAAGGCCACTCCGGGCCTTTCCAGGCCCTTCAAACAGCCGAAAACCGGACACCTTGAGTATTAATAGTAATCACGAGAAATGTTACCTTTCCATGAACTGTTTGGGTTTGTATCTGGTTGCCTTGTAATGTATAAAATGCATACTCCAGATGCCTCTTGGGAAAGCTGAGGCATTTCTAAGACTGTATCAGACATATCACATAGCCCTCCCTACCCTCAGAAATAAAAAATAGACCAGAGTGAAGCCCTTAAAATTTATCAGATTTTGCTTTTTCCCATGCCAAGTTCAAGTGAGCTAGATATTCTTCAAGGATATTTGAAAATGGAAGAACTGTGAACAGATTTCACTACTGTACCAGCCCATATTCTAGTGACTACTTTGATCAAAGCTATGGAAGTTTTGAGTGAACAAGGGTTGTAGGGTCAAGCCTGCAGTACTAATAAAACATTGAAAAAAAAAAGAATGAAAGGCACAAGCATTTCTTGAAGCTCTGCCATCTTTGGGCTCTTTAGCAAAAAATATTCTCAACCAGCTCTTGGGCTTTTTGTAAGTATCCATGAACAGGGAAAGGCCAAAGACTGCCCTTGATTTGTGTACTTCCATGTGGAGTCTGGCAAAAGTCAGGCTAGAGTCTCACCTTTAACAATGTGTTAGACTTGGAACAATTTAGGCTGGGAAAGAACATTAAGATCATCAAGTCCAACCATCAACTCAGCACTGCCAAATCTACCACTAAACTGTGTCCCCAGGTGTCACTTCTATACTTCTTTTAAATACCTTCAGGGATAGTGACTTCACCAGTTCCTTGGGTGGTTTACTCCAATGCTTGATGACCTTTAAGAAGTTTTTCCTGATATCTGAACTAAACCTCCCCTGGCACAACTGGAAGCCTTCTCCTCCTGTTGTGCCACTTGCTACCAAGAATAGGCTGCCCCTCCCCTGGCTGTAGCCTCCTTTCAGGTATTTGTAGAGTTATAAGATCCCTCTTCAGCCTCTTCTGCTCCAGGTTAAACAACCCCAGCTCCCTCAGCTGCTCCTCATCAGACTTGTGCTTCAGATTGTTTCCCAGTTTTACTCTTCTCTTCAGCACCTCATTGTTCTTGTAATGAGGGCCCAAAACTGAACAGAGGATTCCAGGTGTGGCCTCCCCACCACTGAGTACAGAGGGACAATGCCTGCTCTGGTCCTGCTGGACACACTATGCCTGATGGAAGACCAGATGCTGATGGCCTCCTTGGATGCCTGGGAACACTGCTGATTAATCAGCTGTTTGTCTAACCTGGGGATAGAGAAGCTGAGCCATTAATAACTGATCTTTCAAAATTATCAGTTAACCAAAGACAGAAACCTATATATGTTTTCTACATTGAAGTCTACAATTGAAGTCAAATCTGGCTAATCATGAATTAAATCTAAGCAAAATTCCTAAAATTATTTTGCCTTCCTGACTACTGGTAACTAATTTGAATATGAAGATTGCAGTCCTGACCTGGAAAAGCATAGATGAGCTACTGTATTGTACTTGTTCAAAGACCAGAGCAATTCCCAGATACAAGCTTTGTTTTGAGAAGGAAATAAAAAAAATAGTCTGAAGGCTGGGATAAAATAGGTGCTGCTACTGTATGCATTCTTGTCATAGTTTGGGAAACTCAACTTCCAGAAAACAGATAAAGTTTTGTCAGTTTTAATAATGCTCATGCTATTGAAGCTATGCCCTCTGAAATATTTTATTGTGCTGCTGATCAGTTGTATTGAACACAGTAGTTTCTGTCTATCTAAATTAATCCACTTGCCTTAGCATTTAAAGCAGAATAGTTTGAGAATGCTCATAAAAGTACAGGTTTGCTATTGAGGCACTTACTGCTGTCTCATAAATTTTGTCTTAACTGGCTGTACTTCCTGAAATGTATTCTCTTCAATGATTTTGTAACTGCCACAATATAATTTTGGTTTAAGTTGATGCATTTTTTAAAAATGGTACTGATATGCCTCATGATATTGACAAAACTTCTTATTCCCCTGCATTCTACCATGCCTGCCATGCAAAGCCAGGAGTGGCCACAGATCACTCTGATCAGTTTTGTTCATTCAATGAAAGACCATTAAATAGGTTCTCTGAGAGGAGCAGGTTCCCCACGTCATGCACAAAGGCTGAATTTCTTTCCAGGATTTCTAGGCACACTGGATATCTTTCCTGGCTATATCCTGGTCTACATATCCAAAGGAGCTATGTGAGCTATTTGTAGGGTAGACAGTTTTTCTAATTATGTATTTCATTTGATTGAAGTCAAAGTCTCAGTGATTTGGTTTTTTTGTGAAACTTTGTTCTTCAACAGCTTCATAGCATATTCCATTAACTTGTTAAATGGTTTTGGTTTCTGTGATTTTCAAGATCTGCTTATTTAATATTTTAGCAATGGGGAAGAAAACCATCAAAGCCAAAGTATTAAATGTAAATAAACTTAAGAAAAGAAGCCCTGAACTTCTTGTATTGGAAGAAATTCTATTTAAAATTTTAAGATTTCATAAGAATGAAGTAGTCTTCCTAACACTGATAAAATATGAAATCCTGAATTTGGCATTTCAGGACTTTGTGTTCTCTCATCTTTTTGTGATACTAAAAAATTTAAAAATTTAGTGACACTGTTTCAACTATTCATAGGGTAAAATGTTTTACAGTTGATTTATTATATAAGTTTTCAAGTTACACAAGAGGAACTTGTACTGATGCTTTTAATATTAGGGTTGAATTACTGCCTGATGAGAAACCCTTCTTTTAATGGAAACCTCAGTGGAGACTCAACAGACAGCTTTCTTTATTTCATATGGAACTAGCTGTGACAAAGGTCTTTGCATAAAGGGTGATGTAATCTGACTGCAGTATTTTTTCCTTCAATCATAAACCTTTGATAATTATTTTTTTCTTTATACAATTTTCTAACAGAGCTGTAGTTCATAAAAATTAGACATTTGGTGCTACAAATTTTTAGAAACATTTTCCTACTCTCTCCTCGAAATTTTAATATTTTGGCAAGCATGGCTTTGACAGTTGTGACAGTTCCGAGAATGACATCTGTTGAAGAGGTGTACTACTGATTACAAAACAATTACTCCAATAACAGCAACAGTGTGTAAAATTCATAGATTTAAGTAGATAACTGTTTATATTGACTTCTTTTGGCCTATTAAGTGCATGAGCTTGGAATATTTGCTAGTCTGTCACTCAAATTGTTGAAGACTACAAGAATTTCTTACTGCATAAAAAAGGTCTATATCAAGATTAGAAATTGCTAATATGCTTCTTGTTATTTTCTGTCCTTGTACAGTTAGAGATTTCTTGGTTTCCTGACTGTTAGAATTGCTAAATGTGTCTTAACCTTTCTGACTTAATGACCACTACAGCCTACCTGACCCAGCCACATTCCTCAGCTACTAGTTATAAAAAAAGAAAAATGTCAGAGAATGTAAAATTAAAAAATAACTTAAAAGAAAACCTGAAACCAAAATCAACAACCATAAAACCCCAAACTCATTATTTGAAAGGGATTTTTCACTGTTGGGTTCTTTTGATCAGCAAAATACTGAAGCATTATGAGAGGCCTGGAAGCTTTTAGTTTTACAAATATCCTCATCTTTTTTAAAAGTTGAACAATAAACTTTGCTAGGCACAGTAATTAATTAAAACTGTACAAAATAAAAATACTCTTATAAATTTTAGAAAGCAATCAAATCCTGAGCTATAATATTGTATCTGTTCGTAGGTTAGTTCTATTTGTTTTAAATTATTTAGAACTGCTGGGCCTTCGCACAGGAAGCTGACATTGAAAATTATTCTTGATACACTTGTTGCTAAGTGTAATAAACCTTTTCCAGATAAGTCTGATGGGCTAATTAATGTAACAGCTTTTGACTCATTTGATAGAAACTTTAAAAATTATCGGTATTAGGTTACATAACCAATGAAGCATTCTCTAATTAATCCTTAATTTTTTACATTTTATATATTTAAGGAAATATGAAGGCATTAAATCAATATGGATTTATTTTCAGCTTACTAAGTGTCCCTATTCTAGACAATTAAGATAAAATACTTCTTTCTTTTAGGAGTTTATTATTTTACATCAATATCCTATAAAAATATGTGTGTATCTTTACCTTGAAAAAAAGACTTTTATACAAAGACCTTTGAAATAATCCCATTGAGATCAAGAATGATAAGGAGCCTAAAAGATAAAGAACTACTCAGATATACATGATGTTGGTTTACATTTAAAACCTATCATATTAGCTAACTGTGTGTTTGCCCTTTCTTGCTGTTCTTAAACATATAAGGATATTTTTTATCTCAGTACCTCTTGGGAATCAAAACTTAAATTCATGCACAGCAATTTCTTATTACATACACTGGACATGAACTTCAGAGTTATGTTCAGTGCTCTGTTCAGAGATCCTAAGCATATTTATTTCTATGCATTCATCATATACAGTTCATCTCACAACTGTGAACTCTTATGACATCAAACTAGCCCCTTCCTTGTTGTAAAGAAGCAAACTGATTTTCTGGGAAAGCTACTATTGCCCTAATTCTGTTACAATCCCATAAATAGGGATTCACACTAAGGCATCATTCCAAAATTCATCAGGCAGTCATTCAGGTTTGTGCAATAATGATTGTTTGAACATGCCTTACTCCATAATAGTTGACGAAAGTGGAAAATGGTCCAGATAGGTGGGGGTGAGAAAGGCAGCCTGTAAAGGAATAGTATTCCTGGACCTTATTGTATTTGTTGCTGGCTGCTTAAAGAGTGCGTTGCAGGGAAGAAAGCATATTTATTTTTAATGATAGTGGAAGTACAGCCAAAACAAGCATAGCAATCAGCATTTACATTTTCTATCAACCGAAAAAATGGATGTCTAAAGAGTACACAAAATCTTGATTGATTTAAAAATTTGTTCACATTTTGGGACAAAATATTTTGTGTCAGGCAAAAATCTGTTCATTAGACTAGCTCTGTAAATAGAGATGAACAGAAAGTTGAAAAGATAACCACTCAAACCATTTCTTCTCTGCCTCTAAATTCCCTAGAAAATCAGGAACATGCTTGTATTGTACAGTATGATCTAGATCAAAGATCCTGAGGCAAACACCAAAAGGTTATCTCTGGAGCTGCAAGCTTCATAAGCTTGGAACAAAATAATTTAGCTGTTTTCCTTATGGGCCTGAACTCCTTTCCATATGCAACCATGCACTGTGTAAATAAATTGGGATCTGTTTTATGGTACTGAACTGCACTGCAGAAACATGAAGAATCATCAGAAAAGTTCCTTTAGAGGTGTTATGCATTTCTATAAGTAGACATATTCATAACCTGCCTTGATAACACCAAGAAGCTGTCACTTCACCTCTGCCAGGTACCTCACCTGCTGAGCCACGCTGCCTCTTATGTCCAGCCCCAATGGTATGTTACTTATGCGCCCCCTGTGAAGTTATGCAACAGTAACAAAGTCATCACTTCTGGTCTAAGACTCTTACCCGTCTCTGAAGTCTCTCTAAAGAAACATACAGTGTTTTGGGCACCAGAAAAATGATAGACTATCTGCCCAATTTTCTGTTCCTCCACCTAAGTCTGAATGTGTTCAGCTCCAGCAGGGGTAGACACCAAGGCAGGTTTGTTTATATTTCTATTTCTCTATAACCAGTGGTTACACTGAAATCTTCATTGCAACTCAACTCAGACTTTCACATTGGTGTGAGACTTTCACATGATTTTCTTGACAGCCTAGTTTCCTTTTATTAAGTCAACAACTTTGGGTTGTTTGACCAAACTGAGACACAGAAGTACATGAGGTTGTTTTTATTTAAATTATCTCCAATTATTTGTTTGAATCAGTCCCAGTTATCTCAATTTACCACTTCAGCCTATATCTTTTTTCTCTCCTTCTCCATCCTTTTTCTGCTGCAGGCCTGGAAATGCAACCCATCTGTTATTTGCTATTGTAGCATTGCAATCTTCAATTGTACCTAAACCTGGCTGATTTGTTTGTTGGTTTTTTTCTCCCTGATGCCAGCATTTAACATTTAACACTTGGGGTCCTGAAAGAGGTGGAATTCAATCATTGCTACTTGCAATGTTTAATGTTTGAATATTTCTACTAATCTAACGGGGAAAGTACCCAGTCTAATTTGTGTGCTTAATTACAGTATAAATAGAATTTTTTAATTGCCACAACCAGAAACATCATTCTTATTTTAACATCACAAGGTAACATCAACTAAAATCCCATGTAATGTTACATATACTGACCCACCACAGTCTTTAAACAGCCCTAACAGCATTAACTATTGGGCATTTTTCAGACAAGAAATATAAGGAATTCCCTGGGCATCAGTAAGGTTGCATCATTTGCCTGTGTATCTTAATCACTGCATAAACATATCATCTCCCTTGATTTCCAGAGGTTTTACTCTATCCAATTCAATTTTATGTTTTCTGGGAAATTTAGGGGAAGGTAGTTATCACCTCAAACCCCAACCTAAATAAGATCTTAGCCAGTTCAATCAGCAGGCAAAGATAATAAGATAATTTACCTTTAATTAGATTTTATTACTTCTAGTCTTCTATTCTGAAATTACTTCTAAATTATTGTGGCAGGGAACTAACTTAAATAATAGTATAAAAACTACTTATTGAATCAGAAAAGAAAGTTGATCATGAAAGCAGGTGGCTGGAGTTCAGCCTGAAATGTCCCCTACTACCACATATATTTCTTGCTTGAAGGACAAATCACGTTCTTTTATTGTGTTTATTAGGCAAGTTGCAAATTTCTTGGTACAGTATTTCAAGATTTATTTTGTTGTAAATAACTGATAACATGACTCAACAGAGGAGTAAGAAGTTAAATTATTTTCTCACATCCTAAATAATATTACATTTGCCCCAAACAAAAATATTTTGTAAAATTTACTCTTTCCTTTATGTATCATGAGCTATTTTTTTTATTGTGAAAAAGTCAGTTCAATAATTTCATTGATAAGAGGGTATACAATGCAACAGTCAATAATTCAGTACTGTTTGAGATAAAAATACATTTTCTGTTGCAATCATATAGCTATCTTACATATTCCAATGTTAACCATATTAAATATGTTGTTTTGAGTTTCAGCTTTAGTAATCTTTTTATTGACAGCTGTAATGCAAAGTTACTAAGGTAATAGAAGCATACAGAGTAAAATCTTTTTATTCATTTTCTATACTATGATAAAACAAAAACTTTATTTATAACTGAATAAGATGCTCAAAGTCCACATGCCTTGTTCTTCAGTTTGCTACTCACCTGTTCTTTGTCAATGTACAAGCTTAAATGGGACATATTTAAGTAATCTGGATTGGATTGTGCAGGGGAAATTTATTCATATCCATGAATATGCAAGTACGTTTATGTTTTGTCTTGCAATTATTTCATTACTTAAGGGTCTTACTTCAGGTCATTTTTCTCAAGCTTTTCAACCAGGGATGTTTAAGGGTAGTTAGGTTCTTAATTGCCAGGGAAGGCCTGTTAAATACTCATGTAAGGTATATTAAATACAGCCTTTATGAGTCTGAGATTTTTCAGCGTTGACTTCTTCTGCAGAGAAAGGTGAGCAGTCTGGGTCAGGTTAGGAGAAACATTTAAACACAAGACTTCAAGGAAAGATGCTGTGTCACCTAAAGACAGAAATTCTGTACGCCTCTCTTCTATCATGCTCAAGATCACAGGGAAACTTATGAGATTTTCTTTTCTTCCTTTTTAGAAAAGCATCTATGAAAGTTTGATTTTCTTTTGCTATGTAATGGCTATGCAAGACTTGTGATCATACAAGCACTGTACATTTTCAGGAAAGAAAAGAACATTTTGGTTTTATAGTCTGTCTTTTACACTTGGAAATGGTGAGTTGTCCCTTACTGACATCTGCTTTTGATTATCACTCATCCCAATGCACAGACAACCTGTTGGAATTGTGCATTAATAATACAGCATGTAAAAAGAGATGTCGCCAGGGTTTTCACAGATAATAAGCTTTTTAAAAAATATGCCTGATTTCTAATATAAAAATGAAAAGGTATTAGTGACCTTGCTCCTAACCTAGAATAAAGTGAGACATTCATGTGCTGCAAATTGATACAGCTTCTTTGACTGTTTGGCACCAACCTGATTTACACATAAAAAGAGTCTAGCCCAGTGATGGTAAATGTATTTCCTGCACCTTTTTAGCTGTTTGTTCTTGTTTCAACCCTAATCCTTAGTTTGGATGACACGGATAAGAAATTCAGAAATATGTGCACACGAGTTGGAGAAGATTTGTTTACCTCGGCTTCCAGATTCCCTCTTCTCCCATGGGGGAATTATAGCTCCCACTGAATTTTAACTCCCACTAAAGTCTTTGAAAATAAGGGCAGGATATTTCTCAGACTTTAGCTTGCAACTTAATGGCAGGGTTGGTTGCTGGCAAAGGAATAATAACATGGCTAATTCTCAAGACATACATTCTGTATTAGTTCAAATACTGCTGTCTACCTACATATTAAAAATTTTCTTGCTCACCATATACACAGGCAGAAGTCTGAAGTCTGTGTATTTTTTGTAATAGGCAAATACCAAGTATCTAGCTCCGTGTGAGAGGATCTGTGTACCTATATTATAAAGGAAGTTTAATTTTTTATAGTAACAGTGTTACTCTTCGTTTGTTACCATAAAAAGAGCTGATTCATGTTTCTTGAAACATTCCCATATATTTATGAAGCTCTCTACAATGCAGCTGACTAACGCCAGTGAGCTCTTACCAGTAAGGGTAGTGGCCTGGCCAGCAATTGGTGTTGCTGTGAGAATGGCCCATAGCATCATATCAATGCATGGGAAAGTCATTGAGAAAATTATTTTGGCAGGTATTGAAAATTACCTGGAAGGCAACACAGTCGTTGGTCACATCCAGGACATGAGAGGAAAGTCCTGGTTATCAAACCCGATTTCCTTTTACAACACAGTAACTCACGTAGTTGATCAGGAGAAGACAGTTGATGTAATCTTTTGGGATTTCATAAAGCTTCTGGTACTGTGTCACAACAGATCCTTCTGGACAAAATGCCCAGCATTCAGTTGGATAAACACATGGGTGTTAATCCAACACAATGGGTGAGCAGCTGGCTCACAGGTTGGCACAAAGGGTTACAGTGAATGGGGTGACTGACATCAGAGTGGGAAACTGTCATGAGTGGGGTCCGTCAGGGCCCCATCCTTGGCCCTGTGCTCTTCAACATCTCCATAAATGACTTGGATGCAGGGCTGGGAGGGATATTAAGCAAGTTCATAGATGATACAAAACTGGAAGAAGCTGTTGACTCCCTTGAGGGCAGCGATGTCCTGAAGAGACGCCTGGACAAATTAGAGGGCTGAGCATTCAGCAGCCACGTGAAGCTCACCAACAGGTGTCAGATCCTGAAACTGGGATGGGGTTCCTCTGGATGCGTAGACACACTGGGGAATGAGAAGCTGGAAAGCAGTGCCACAGAAAGGGACCTGGGAGTCCTGGCCAACAGAAAGTTGAACATGAGCCAGCAGTGCCCTGGCAGCCAGGGGACAGAGAGTGCCCTGAGAGGCATCAGGCACAGCATCAGGGAGGGAATTGTCCTGCTCTGCTCTGCTCTACACTGGGGTGGTCTCACCTTGAATGCTGGGGGCAGTTTTGAGTTCACTGATGCCTTGGACTGGATATCTAGAACAGAGGCTAGACAGAGTTAGAGAATAAAGTGAGTATTTATTAAATGTTTTTAATAGATATACCTTGGGCAGTGCAAAAGCCTCACAGAGGCTACAACCAGCATGGACAATGATCACAAGTTTTTCAGACATATATAAGTTGGGTCTCTTTGCATATCAGAGGTTAATTTTCCTATTACATCTTCAGGTAATGAAGTCATATACCCCCTGTTTGCTTCCTCCCCCTGATTCACTTCTGTTTATATTTTTGGGGCCTGAAGCTGAGGATGTCCTTGGTTCTCAGGCTTAGAAGGATTATTTTGTCTGAACAAAATGTGAAGAGAATTTACTAACACTCTATATGGAGATAAGAGTTATACACTCATGCAGTACAGGATCTGAAAAATATAAAAACTAAAACTTAAGGCATCATCACAATATAAGAAGACGTACTAAGTTATTAGAGAGCATCCAAAGGATGGCAGCAAAGATGGTGAAGGGCCTTGAGGGAAAGCTGTATGAGGAACAGCTGAGGTCACTTCAGCTGAGGTCTGTTCAGCCTGGAGAAGAGACTGAGGGGACATCTCACTGCAATTACAGCTTCCTCCTGAGGAGAAGAGAAGGAACAAACACTCATCTCTCCTCAGTGGTTACCAGTGATAGGACCTGAGGGAAAAAGGTTTAGGTTGAATATTAGAAAAAGGTTCTTCACCCGTAAACCTTTGGATAATACTCTTCGGCACATGATGCAATTGTTGGAGTGTTCTGTGCAGGCTCAGGACTTGGATGTGATGATCTTTGTGGGTCCTTTCCAACACAGCATGTTCTGTAATTCTGTGGTGACCTAGAACTTCCATGATGGTTGTGGTCTCCAGATTGAAGCCTTTTCTGCTTGGTGAAATTCACTTTGTTCTAAATTGCAGTGTAACAGTGAAAGAGATTAAATATGGGTTAACTGACCCAGCAATGTAGTAGCTGTTTTACTGCTTTCAGTCAAAGTATTTACTAAAATGTTTGTTGGAACTGAATTAGGGTGCAGGAGGAGATTAAATTAATTTGGATCATTTTGAGTGTTAAAGGTTGTCAATGAAATTGAAAATTAATAGTACATATTGTCATGTCAGCAATTAGAAAGATTAGAAAGTTTTGTTACATCTCTAGACTGTCTTGCAAATTGCATTTATAGGTCATAGGATATCATTTGTCATGCTTACTGGATGCCAAAATAGATTTAGCAGGAATACTGATTTTGTGTTTTGACATTTGTTTTAGAAGAGGGAAAGGGAAGAGGTCACTTGTTTGATGTTATTTATTTGCAGCCACCCAAACAGACTGATCAAACTTGGCTCTGTTGCAGAGTAACTTTCACTGCTGTCTATCTGTGACAAGACCCAGAGCTGACCTGAGTGTCAGATGGGTATGAGTAGACTTTTATATTTAGACCAAAACCTGTAAAATCAATTTGTATTTCAACATGAGGTAAACCTCCTGAAGTTTTGCAAATAGACTGAACAGAATGAATTGGAACATGAGCAAGGCCAGTTCTTTTCTTTCAAGCTTGCTCTTAGTTAAGAACATCTACAATTTTTTTTTAGTTTTTGGGTTGCTGCAAACTCTTTAAAGCCTTCTTTAAGTCTCCAGATAATTATAGATCACCTCTATAATTTGGATTTGTTTCTACTGTCTGCTTCTCTCAGCCACCCCTATTGCCCTCCAGATGCAGTGCTTGAAGAACACTCAATCTTGGGCTCCCTTACCCTGCACCTAGGGAAGTATATTTTATCTCTTGTGTGAACATGTTCATTTGCAGTAGGAGGTACAGTCTCCCAGGATGATCTGCACATTTCCCACACTTTTAGCTATCAGTTTTCTCCTGCCTGTGGTTAATACACCTTGAATTTTACTGTAATTTAGGAACCTGCATTCTCTCCATAGGAAATAATTTTTGCCGATAACAGACATCCTTGACCAAAAATTAGATTCCTACAAAAAACATTTGACTTTCAAAATAAGACATAGCATTGTTTAAGGCTTATTTTCTTGTAAATGTCAGTAAATATTAGTCATAATTTTTATTTTCCTGTGTAAATTGCATGTCCTTATATTAGTTTTCATATAATTATTGGATTAAAATTCCAATTTCAATAAGATAAAAAATAAGGCCCACTTCCTCCATATGCATAAAATGAGGTGAGATGGTAAGGAATAACCTCTAGGTCTTGGCCATGCCCCTTCTGGCCACTGCAAAAATTAACTCTGTCTTGGCTGGAACCAGGGCATACACTAGGATAATATAGCCCATAGTGGCACATTATTAGGAAAGCCTAAACACTGACCCCTGGAAGGATTTGTCTGTCATTTTGCCCATGGCAAAAAACAGCATGAGAGATAAGTGGGAATTATAAGGTCTAGTCCTGGACTCGTATTTCCTATGTTCCTTAGCTTTGCTTCCCTGATATGATATTCTGTGGTTTCCAGACAGAAATAAAGGAAACAAAAGCCTTGTAATTTCATAAAATAGCATGTAAAACAGTGTTGTCTTGTTGGATGATTTTTTACATTTAAATAGCTAATCTGTGTTTGTATGTATTAACCATACCTTTTTGAAGCATGTTGTTATCTTTGCCTAGTTGTGCTTAATTAGCACTTCCAGTGAAACACTCCTTCAGAAGTAGGTTATTGTCACCAAACGTAAAACAACTCACACTATTGGAGGCAGGAAGGTATTTTTATGATTGCTTTGTATTGGATTCTATGGAACATATGGCTCTTAAGGCAGGAAAATTCACAGAAGGTGGATTAACATCTATTTGTTTTTACAAAGAAATCAATGTACATTTGAATTAATTGATGTTTGGGCAGGCAGATGAGGAAATATTAAGTTAAAAATCAGTAGGAAGCCATTCATGCACAATGGTAAAAATTGATTCATTTTTCTCTGTAATAACTCATCAAACAGGATTTTGAAGCTAAGAGCTGAGCACTTGGTACTGATTTTGATCAGACAAGTTTGAGAACAGTTATTCCTTTCTTATTCTAAATCAGTTTTTGAAAGATTTCATAAGCCTGAAAAGCCGTTCTTTGTCTAGTGAAACACATCAATCTTCTACATACTGTTAAGTTTCTTATAGTCTTACCCTGCAACAAAAATGAAGGCAGCTTGCACCTGCAGATGTGAATGTGGACACTTCATTAGATAAACTAATGGTCCTATTTACTAAGTACATTTCATTACAGTAAAAATCCACTTTCAACAGACTGGGGGATAAATTAGTCATGAGCTGGTATGAGTCACAGGGTAGGTTAAAACACAATACATTCTATATAGGAAGCTAATTTCTAGCTCTATGGTGGTTTTTTGTCCCTCTTTAAAGTGCAAACCTTCAGCCATAATGACACTGTTCTTAGTTGTTTGCTGTTACACAGAAACTTAGCTCTTTCAGTTTGTTAGATGCACCTTATTCTGTAGATAGGGCTTAACCTTTGTCAGAACCCAGGAAATTCCTCTGACTGCCCTGGAGGACTCAGAACCTTGACAGTGAGTTCGGAGACCTTGGCACGGAGTCAAAGACACCTGTGCCTTTGATTTTAACCCATGGAAACAATTACCAACTTTGCGCTAGGAGTTGCAAGCCACAAGGGCTTGAATAGAATGATAGTGAATTTATCACTGGGTGAAAAGGTAGAATTTTGGGGTTTTTAGAATGGGGGTTCAGGAGGCAAGATGGAGGGATCTCTGCGTGTTCTGTCCTTCTTCTTCTTCTTCTTAGCCTCCATCTTCTGCTGTGATGCTGGCACTTTTGTCTTGGTTTAGTGTAGATACAAACTGCCTAACATAGGTGATAGGTATTGGAAAATTGTCGTAAATAAAGTACACATAGTTTTTAGTATAAAAGATAACACTGCCCTGAGGGCCATCAGTGTGCCTCAACCTGACCTGCTGAACAGATCTGTGGCAGGCTGGAGAAAGAATGTTATAGAAAACAGAAAATAAACAACCTTGAGAATGAAAGTCAAGGAATCCTGTCTTCTTCTTCAGTCTTGGGGCTGGGAAAAAGAGACTTTCTAGCACCTTAGGGTCATCTCAATGCCAGAGACCTTGTCAAATCTTGACCTGTGAGTGAGCATCCAGTGGGTGTCAGTGTCACAGTGATTCACCCAGGCAAGAAACATTCTTGCTGATACTGTGGTCCTTCTGCTTCCCCAATTTCCTTCTGTGGAAAGGGAGGAAGGAGAAAAGTCTCACCATCATATGGAGATACTCAGAAATCCAAGCCCTCTGGAGTACTTAAAAACAGTGGTACCCTCTCTGAAGCTGGGTAATGGAACTGAAATCATCCCTCAGAGTGTCCTCTGCAGCTCCGTCCTCACAAGAATATCCCTTTCTGTGGCATAGAATTATATGTACAGAACCTGCAAAACTTTGTTATGCTGTGCCATAAGCTTTGATGTGGCCATTGTACATCTCTTACCTGACACTTCCAATAAGGAAATTAGCATTTAGGACTGTTTTTAGTATGCCAATCAAATAAACCCGTGCTTTCAAATTACTGGCCATTGTTATTTATAACTTGCACAGGGATTGTATCCACAGGTACCTGTCAGAATCTCATTTTCTTGGCCATTGTACAGACCTACCATAGGAGAATACCACTCCTAGAATGAGTACAAAATGTGAAAACACAGCATGGGCTGGCAAAAATGAGGCAGCAGCAAAAAGAAGCAAATTGCTGTGCCATTACTGAAGGCTCCACTTATTCTGCTTAGATGTTGTCAGTCTGCAGCACATTGTGTCCTTGCTGTGTGCTACTACACAGAGAAATTTGTAAGTACAAATATCACTCCTGCTCTTAATGGACACAAGATTTCAAAACCCTTTGGAAGAGGATTAAACCTTTAGTTTTAGCATAAACATAACAGGAAAATAAGTTCGCTTCTGTGGGGCAGGGAGAGTATTTTTTGTTTGCTTCTCTTTGGAGCATTTTTTCATTATTTGAAATATTAGGAATTCTACATAAGATGCAGATATTGTTCTTAAAAGTCTTAAAGAGGTCTAAATTTATCTACGAATAATTACATCCACACCACTAAGGAAACTCTGTAGAGACACCAGGGGCACTACACCTACATCTATTCCTCAAAAGCAATCAGCCCACTTCTAAAAACCACTTCTAAGATCTCCCTGCGACTAAAATACTTGTTTTTTGCCCCCTGGGAGTCCCTTATGGGAAGCTTTTCTTCTTTCAAGTACAGCTTCAACTTCATAGGTATTAAGTTTTCACTGTATTGATAACAAGCAGAGGTCTTTTAACCAAGCATTGCTCGACCAAGGTCAGTGCTGATCACTTCTTTTGATCAGTCTCTTGTGTGAGTAGTGACCATGACTAAATATGTCTGTGATCTCAGCCCAGTTACTAGTGAAATATATCCTTTTCACAGGAAGAAAACAAAACAATGGTATAATCACCTCTCCAGGTATCTGCCTTACCGAAGCAAAGTTCTGAATGAAGTTTTCAGCGGTACTTTGTCATTCTGAGTGTTTTGATAATTTAGATCTGTCTTGTACCCCACAAATAACTTTTTACACACAGCCTTATTAAAGCATTTCAGTTGGAAACATAATTAAGTGCCAGCTAACATAATTAAGTACCAGCTCCCAATATTTTCTGTCTATAAAAATGCTTCTTACATAAGAATGTTATTGCTACCCATTTAAACAGATGAAATATTTTTTCTCTATGCTTTGTAATATAGATAAAACACTGATATATGTGCTTGAACCCTGGCAAAAACTTAAACACAAGGAGATTTACAGTGTCATCCCAAAAACATCTGATGTCAACTGATGTCAAATGGTTACAGGCATCAGTCTTAAATCATTAAATAGGTACAGTTGTAATGCAATTAATACATCATCTTATCTTTGTAAGTTTATTAAATTGTAGTCTACTGGGTAATCTCTGCTCTTTAGAATAATTCACCTTACTCCTAAAACTAGCTGTGCCAGATTAATCATCAAGCTATATTTTCAGTTCTGAGAAATCAGAGAATAGACATTTTCTGCTTCTTTTATGTTTATGATGAATTTATTTCTATAAATAAAACAATTAAATCCCTGTCTCTTTCAAAATCTTTTTATAAAACTTTAAGAGCACGTTTGAAGATAAATCTCCTAGGAGCCTTCTTTGGTTACTTACCAGCCTAATCTTATGATTAAAGATCTGTTTTCAAAATCCTTTTCAGATTCGTTGGGTTTAATGATGTTTAAATTTGTTTCAGTTCTTCTGAATTAGGAGAATCACTGTTTTGACTTAGGATTTAAGATTCATTCAACTCAAATATGGTTAATATAATTAATATGAAATAAACTAAAGAAAATAAACAAATAGGGCTTTTTTTGCAGAGAAATTCTCACAAAAGTTTTAGGAGCTTTCTCATTACTTGATTGACCCAAATATCCTAACCCTCACATATATGCATATTAAAAAATGCAGATTGGATTGGCTGTTGTATCTCAGTTTGACCCACAAAACACAATTTTTTAAACCTTTAGGACATATGGAACATTTGAAAAACAATTTTAAAAGCTGAACAACAGGGAACCGATACTGGGGATCAAGGCATTTTACAACAGAGTTACTTCTTGCCTTTTGCATTCTAATTGATAATTAAACATCTCTTCAGTGAAGGAATGCAATCAGTCAGCTTAAGAGTGGTTGGAATCCTGTTATGTAGCATTTTAGTTAAAAATATTTTCATGATAGCCAAATAGAATCAGCTGACTTTATGGAGACTATTGTTCTGCCTGAAACTCTGTGGTGTGACAAATCTCAAAGGAAAAAATATGATATTCAAGTTGCATTAGTTAAAATCCACTACTTTTCTGTTCTCCAGTTTTATAAAAAAGGACACAATTTTTAAGGGCTCCAATCAGTAAATCAGAATATTTTTAAATCAATTGATTTAAAAAAATATTAAAAAAAAAGACTGACAAGTAGGCCCCACAGAGCTGCTTGTTCACTCCCCACCAACATGATGGGAGAGAGACTGGAAGAGTAAAAGTGAGACAACTTGTGGGATGAGATTAAGACAGTTCAATATGGAGAGCAAAAGTCATGCACACAAGCAAACCAAAACAAGAATTTCATTCACCACTTCCCATGGGCAGGCAATTGCTTAGAATTGATCCTCTTTAAAGGTAATTACCTTGTAGGGTTCTTTTAAAAGACAAGGATTTTTAGCTGCTTACTTTAATAATTACAGCTTTGGTCCTTATGGAAACACAACATTTTATAAAAACAAAGCAAATAAAATGAAATTTCTTTATACTTGAATAGATTTATTTCAATTTATTTTTCTGTTCCTTTGAAATCAGAGGACATAAAGACTACAGCAAAATCACAGTGCACTAGTGCAACCTGATAAGCAACTTTGTTTATGTTCATTTCAGTGAAGTTCATCCCTGTGCCGGCATCGCTGCGAGCACTGTGGAGGTACGGACTGAATGTTCAGGAGCTGCCCTTTTGAGGTTTCCCTGGAGCTGGGATGCATTCCTTCTGACTAAGTGCTAACCATGTGAGCTCTGACATTATTCAGTAGGGCTATTTGTGGCTAGATTAGTATGTGCACAGCGCTTTGAGAGAGCTTCTGTGAAGTTCTAGGGTCTACCAGTACAGCAGTAAAAGAGTAATCTCCTCTCCCCTGTAGCATTAATAACTTCTTCTTGATAAGCAGCTTGCTACTGCTGACACACTAATTAAAGTCCATTGTTAATGTCTACTTGGTACTTATGTATTTGTACATAACTAATCATTCAAGATTTCCTTTTAAAGGTTTCTTAGAAATGTTGCCTATAGCTTACTAACACATGCATAGAGACAGAAACTGCTCTAAAGTAGCAACAAAATCCGTCCTGCTGGCATACTGCAACGGAATAATCAGAACAAAACCCAAGGAAATAAATTATTTTGCTCTGGAGCAAACTTGACATTGGGTTTTTTTCTCCGTTAAAGATAATAAAGCTCCATGAGTATCTGTTGTGATGATGGTATTTGAGATGGTTTTGGAATATAATTTGTAACATATTTTTGTATTTTCACCTTTATTGTTTCTTCAGTTTGCAAAGAACTTATCTCTGAAATTAAAGAGGGGACATGTGGAGAAGAGTTTTCACATGCCAGTTGAATTAAAAAGGCTTTGTCAGCTCCATAAAAATGTTTGATACATGAACTAAACTGTATTTAATTAATTCATTTGGAGAGTGCCCTGAAGTGGAAGCACAATATCAGTCTTAAATTAAAGTACTATTAAAGAGATTAAATCTCTATTATATGGCTTGTGACTATTTATAATATATAAATATTCTCAAGCTTTATTCATAGTCAAAAGAAAATTTATATCCTAGTTTAAGCATAACTGGAACTCCTATTTTGTAAGAGGAGACCAAGTTACACCATCTCTAATTCCACAGTTTAATTTCTTCTAAAATTATGAAACTTCAGTTTTCTATGTAAAGAAGGATTTTCTTGTCTTAGTATGCCATTACATTCTTATATTGTCAGCCTGATATAAGCCTACTCCCTCAGTAATGCTGATTCTGCTTCCCTATAGAAGTCTAATTTAAAAGGTGAACCATTAGTTCTGCATTTTTATGCCTTGGAAATTATATATTCTTTGATTTTTCGTCATGATTAGTAGTCTTTTTGTACCAGTGATTTTTAAAAAACAAAAGTAAACTTAGTAAACAAAAGAAAACTTAAATATCTAAGTGTTAAAAAAACTTCCTGAACCTGAGTAACTGTTGAAAAAGTTTCTTCACTAAGTGCCACAACTGACATATTTTGACTTTTTTGTATACCCACAACTAATGACTACACTTTGTTATTCGTGTAAGTTTCCAAGCACATTTTAAAAACTTGTTCACCTGTTTTCTTTTATATTTCTTTTTCTTTGATTAATTTCTGCCATCGCTAAATTGCACTCCTATATTTTGCATTAGGCATTATGGAAGATGTAGAAGCAATCATTACTTTGAAAATAATAAATTACTAAATTCAAGTAAATTTCTATGAGACAGTATTCACCTTTATGAACTAATACTACTTCATTCTCCACAGAATTCTTGCTACTGAAGGTAATTTTTTCTTATTCATCTTCCTTTTCTGTTTCATGGACTTATTCTTTTCCTTTCAACTCTTCTTTTTATGGATAATTGGTCAGTCATTTTATGCAATTTGTGCGAAACCATGCAAAAATATAACATCAAACAGCAATATAAAATTCTATCAGGGAATGAAAAAAGCTACAAGAAGTAATCTGCAACAAAATATCTGGTTTGGGAAACAAACTTGAAAATAAGAATCTACTAAAATTATTATATAGGCTTGCTCACATAATTTAGCCCTACAGAACAGCATAAAAATGCTAGTAACCTGAGAAACCTGAGGTTGGATCAGTTCATAAGGTGGGTTTTTTTTGCATATCTTGAAGGTCAAAGTACTCAATTTGTAGGAAGGTACTAAACAATTAGAAAACCATGAAAATACTCAGACTTTAATGATGCTAAGTTCCATAAGAACATCGTTTTTTGGATTGCAGCAAGCTGTCATGCCAGCTGACTCTCACAGTCTCATTAGCAGTGTTTTGGTTCCAATTCCCAACAACATTTATTTATTTGTTCTTTATTCACCAAAGATATGTCTCCCTCTGTAAGAGTGTTACTCATACCTCTTTTTTTCCTCATCCCTAATGTGAAACAAATATAAAAAGGGTTTGCTCTTTTCTTAACTTCCCTGGAGAGCTTGTTTTACAGATTGTCCCATATCACATTACTGAAAAATATCAGAGAAGACTAAAGATATTCAACACAAATGCAATTTCCATGGTAAAATTGTAAGGTTACAATGAAGCCTGTTTGTTCACTGGAAATTTCTGTGTGCTCATCTTGCGCTCTTTTTTCCTGCTTCCTTTACCCTTTGGTTTGTGTCACATTGTAGGTAGCTCAATGCATATTCTCGAATTTTTTCCTTCCAGAAATTGTTTAGTATCTGTCTGCCCTTGTTGCTTATCCCCCCTTGATTTGGGTGACGTCATGAAGCACCATCTGTTGCCATGGCAGCGATCAGCGGCGTGTGGCGTGATCTGTGATGATTGCAGGTCTGCGCTGCTCCACGGTTTTCCAGTCAGTTCACAGAGACAGCTTTTGTTTTCCAGTATATTTCAAGTTGTGTTATTAACATGCTTAACCACTTTTGTGCCTATGTAAGTGCCTATCACTGTAGAAATTACATTTCCCCAAGGGGTTTCCGTGCACCCTTTTGTGTACGTGCAGCCACACTTCTTCAACTGGCATTTATGCCTTTGAGTGGCAGTGGCACTACCTTACATGTGTGGAGAAGAGCATATGGAAGGGCTGAATTCTGGTCTGCAGAAGCACTTCATGCTTCTTGCTAGACCTAGAGGCAAGCAGGCCCAGAATGGGGCAAGTTGTAAGTAGTTATTAAATAAGGAGGAGATTGCTGTACAGGGGGCTTTCCCTTAACAATAGTGTCACAAAAATCCTCCTCTTTTTTATTTCTTTTTTTTTTTAAGAACAAAGATTGAGAAGTGATTTACAACCCAGATCCATGTTCTGAAAAACATGAATTTCCTGATGACACATCTGCCTGTGGAAGAACTATGATTCAGCTATTACAGACAGTCCCGACTCAGCCATTCTCCTATGGCATGCAGCAAACATTTCTTGTTAGGTTTATTTAGTTACACTTTGCAACTGGAGGAAAGGTGGACAGAAAATCTCATTCTGCTTAATTTTGGGGCCATTAATGTGACTAGGAATGTCCTGGAGTGACTTTTTGAGGCTTGTATCCCCAATCATCTGTTCTGTTTATGCTGGATATTAAATTCTGCACCTTTTAGACTGGTTCTGAGTGAAAAGTGAAGGAGAGAAAAGAAGCACAGAGCTTGTTATCAGAAGCTGTACTTGCTCCTATGCATACTTCTCCTGGACTGTGTTGTCTGTGGAATGGAGAGGAAGGGAGAGGTCTCCTTTGCTTTTAGTTATTTTTTTGCTAGCTGAGGCAGTGAAGATCCCTAGACTGTGGTTTTTCTTTTTCTTGGAATTGTTCGAGCCTGCTCTGGTCTGAAAACCCAGAAGAGCACCAGGAGCTCACACCTGTGGCCCACCAGGGACTGGGACACTGCATTCCAGCATGTAGCTGTGAGCTCCTAAGGCACAATTTATTAACATGGGAAAGCTCAGCTAGGATCTTACTGTACTTTTGCATTGGGCTACAAAATTCTTATGTCAAATTGTTCCCAAATGCTTTCCAAGCATATTAAAAAATGCAAACATATTCTGCTTGAGAAATATTTACCTAAATCTCCCTCTTCAAACTTTGTGATGATCTCACTGTATGTAATATGTTTAGGGAATTTAAGGGGAAAAATATTAGGAATATTCTATCCATTCCTTATCATCCATTAAGCCCATAGTTTAATCTTCCTTTCCATCCTCAAACCAGAAAAAATCTTCATGAAAACTGTTGAACAAAACCTGAAGTGGTGAGAAACGAGACAAGTGAGAATAGTTCTGCTGCACCGTGCAGATGAGCCACAGTCCTATGACTGGGAAACTGTCATGGAAAGGACTGTCCATGGCTTTTTGACTTCCAGAATCATGGGACTCTCAAATTATGGTTAGTTTAACAAATCATGTGGTGAGAAAGAATAGGTGCTTACAGCAAAAGAGTTGGTGTGCTCCTGGAGCATGCTCCTATTTTTGTTGCAAGACAAATATTGCAAAAAGTGAGAGCTTGCTCACTTGACACTAAAGCAGAGCAAACAGGGACAACATGATTTGCTTCAGAAATGTTTTTCACATCTGAATTGCAGTTTGACCCTGAACTGAAGGCTCCCCAGGGATGTTACTGCGCTAGTTCCAGGTATCCTTCTTTAAAGACAAGCCAGTTTGTTTGTTGTTCTTATTTTTTTTAAAAAAGTGTTTTGCGCTCATATTCTTTGGATAACACTTGAACAGCCTTGAACTGTGCTCCATCATATCTCGGACATCTTTTGTGAAAAATCTTTTCTTGGGATTTTTCTCCCTTCTGAGAATCTGGGGCCTCAGAGACAAAATGGAAACAATGGTTATCTGCTGCTGTGGAATGCAACAAGTGCATCTGTGATTGACCCATCTAGAATGGTTATGATTAATGGCCAATCAAGGACTGAGCTATCTCGGACAGAGTCGAAGAGGGCTGCCTTTTGTTATCATTCATTCCTTTCTATTCGTAGCTTAGCTAGCTTCTGAGGAAACCTTTCCTTCTTTTCTTTTTAGTATAGTTATAATGTAATATATATATATCATAAAATAATGTAATATATATATATATCATAAAATAATAAATCAAGCCTTCTGAACATGGAGTCAACATTCTCATCTCTCCCTTCACCTGAAAACCTCTGTGACCACTGTCACACCATCATATATTTTTCTTCTGTATTTATATTACAGGCTACCTAGGAAACTTCAAATATTTCAGGGATTTTCTTTGTTTCCAAAAACAAAGTTTAGATATATTTTAAAAAATGTATTTAAATAATATATTTAATGCTGTATAAACATTTTTAGCATAGTATCTTGAAATACCAACTAAAGAAAATGCTTTGCATTTTTTTCTTTGCTCTCAAAATTAAAGCCTTAGGGGAAGAAACCTTCCTTTTTTAAAAAGCAACTTAGTCCAACAGCTGCTCTATGTGTTCTTTTCCCTTCAAAGAAACAAAAGAAGAGGACGTAAATATGTAATGAAATCTGTAAATTAATTTGGACAAGTTTGAATTCCTGTTTTAAAAATCAGTGGCAAGAGGAAGAAATTTTTCTCTCCTTTGCTGGAATCAAAAATACTATTTGATAAGCCAGAACAATTTTTTATACTTTTATATTTTAGTGAAAATACTTTACTTTGAGGTCATTGTACATTTTCAATTCTGTAATGGAGGAGCATGCATCTATCTATCTATCTATCTATCTATCTATCTATCTATCTATCTATCTATCTATATCTATATCTATGTCTATGTCTATGTCTATGTCTATCTATATAATCTATATTTAAATCTATATATATCAGTAATTCCTAAATTAACCACTGGCTTTCATTTTCTTCTCCTGTCTTTTACTACTTGACTGCAAAGAGATTAACTGCTACAAAAATTAGAAATTTGCAAATAATTTTGTAATATAGAAAGTACATTAATTTTTCAATTTTCTTTTTTGGTTTTATTCTTCTTTGATAGGGAAGGTGGACTGGCTTGCTTATTTCCGCTAATTCCTTATACTTCAGGGCATGGACAAATGTTATCTGCTCCTGGACTGCAGGCAAAGACTTTCAGTCCTTCACTTCCATCTTCTCAGTCGGTTGCTTTTCTAAGGCTAGAAATTAGGAAGGAAGACTGAAGAACATCTTTACATATTCTATGGTGAACTGTCCTCTTTCTTCTAAATTTCCTTTTCTCCTGAGTCTTGACAGCATATCAATGTGAATCATGTGCTTGCATATAGAAAGAACAGCAGCTTTTGTGGATGAGTGCTAGTCATGAATTCATTTGGGATTTTGACATAAAATTGTAACTAGTCATGTATCTAAGAATGTTGATGCCCTAATATGACAATTAATTATGCAACAGAATGAAATCATAGACCCATCACTGATTATTTTCGTGTCTGACATTTGATCAAAGAAATGAGACTATACCAAAACCCATATATGGATGTAAATTAGCCTGGTTCCTTTCACTGAAGACACATTTTTGGATTGTGTTTCTGCTTGTAATTTCCAGCACATGTCCTGTGGATGCAAAGCAGTTAGCGTTAATAAATCAGTTATCAGTTAGCTAGCTTTGTTAGTTAGACATTTGTTAGTTGGACCTTTGCAGGCCTCACTAGCCAAAAGACGTTTGCATGCAATAGTCTGTCAGTCAGCACAATCTATCAAAGGAGTGAATTATTTGTAAAAGAATGCCCTGCATGGAGCCTCAGTATCTGAAAGACTTTGATGTCTGTTGTTATTTACCACATCCTGTTTGTCTGACCCAGTTTTGAAGAAGAATGTGTTGTGTAACCTAAAGGTTTTCAAGTACTGTCACTGCTCCACGCAGTGGAGCTGGCCCTGGCAGAGCCTGGATCTGCTGTCCTGGGCTCTCTCCCTCAGGTACAGGAATAAATTTCTTTTCTGATTTGACTGCATGTCAAATTCCACTTACTTCTACAACAGACCATTACACTTAGGAACCAAGAGTAGTTAGTTCAAAATACTAATTGTCTGAGCATAGGATGATATTAAGTTAAGAGAAGCTTCCTAGGACAGGGTAACATCTCTTTACTTAGGTCACTGATGTGAGGAGGGGGTAATAGTGCACAAAGAGTACAGAAATTTGGAAAAAAATAAAATGCTTTGTTTTCCAGATGGGCCTCAGGGATTAAAGGGACTGAGTGTGTCTGGATTAATTTCTGATTAGAATCAATTCAGCACTGTAAGTCATGTACAACAATAATTTTCACGAGCACAGATTCACAAATAGCACAGTTTACCAATCCAATTCATGAGCCTGGCTGAGTTCTGTAAGAATTTCACAATCCAAATTTAGTAAAAATACACTTTATGGAAACAACAGGGCAACAGGTTCAGAATTGCCAGTGGCAAATTCACTAATTAGTGACTGTTAATATGTGCCACTACAGAAGGTATAGTAACAGAGATAATTAATACTATATATTACACTTACACAGTTTGTCTACTGATCTCAAGAAAACAGAGGTGCTTCCCCTTTTTCTCTTCTCTTTTTTTTTTTTTTTTCCTGGAACTCACTTTCTTTTAATCCTATAATTTTCGGCCCTTCCCAAAGGAGTGGAACAATTGTGTGTCTTATAGTTAGAGGTTTGGAAACTGGTCATACATGCAAGGCATATTGTCTTTCTCTTCATCTCCATTCTTGTGGGTAAGAAAGTAAACAAAGAAATGGGGATCATGAGGGCCTTGATTACTTTTGGTCAGATTTTACAGTTGATTCAAAAGATAAATTAAAGGCTTAGTTCTGCCTCTACCTGTTTTGGTGGCAGTAAAGACTGTCTGATCCCAGAGGGTCTTTGAGCTTATCTTTATCTCCTTAATGGACCAGATTTACAGCAAGGCTTGGTATGCACAGTAAAGAGGGACCAAAACGAATGGATTTTGTCTCTAGCTGAAACAACATCAGTCCAGTCCTTTGTTTCATTGCAAACATTTTTCAATCATTAGGTCCTGCTTGAGGCAGGTACAGGACGAGAGACCCAGTTCATGTTTTTTCTCGAACAGCCTCATCAATTCTTCTCTGACTTAAACTTCAAACTTCAGGCTCTGATTGCAGCAAGTCTGACCATTTGCCACAGATAAATACCTGATGATGATCATGCAGCTGTACTGGTACAAGTGTGCACAAAAGAGCAGAGAAGACATTCATTAGTTTGTGCTCTTTTTCTTCATTCTGTTTAATATCCTTTCAAGAAATTGATCCTGCACTGGGATAGGAGCATTTGGGAAATTTTCCATGTGTGATGTGGTGGTGATTAGCTGGAGTTCTCATTGAGGATCAAATTTTTGTCCCCTATTATCATAATTAATAAGTAAACAATAATAAATATTTTGCAGTTTAACAGAAATCTTCCCAAATAGGATAAACAAACCAATACATAGCTATTTGTAAAATTGAGGCTGTCTCAGTAATAGCTGTCACAAGACAGTTTTCTTCTTTGTGCTCTGCTTAAGGGAGAGTACTGCTCTCTCTTGGTGTGAAGCATTTTATTAGGTAAACATTGCAGTGCTCCTAGTCTCTATTAAATTTAACTACAGACTTGCTGATGGTCTGCTGCCTATATTATAGCATCATTAAAGCTTCTAAACATTATTAACATACCAGCTACTTGCTTTTGGGAGGGGAAGATATTATGCTGAAGACTTAAAAGTTTTTTCTTTCCATGTCAGAGCTAGCTGAATCCACAGGAGAGAAACATTTGAAATGTATCATCTGTTCCTCTTATAATGGTGCTTTATCTTTTTCAAATGAGGAAAATGTTTAATGCAAATGGCTCTCTTCATGGAACGCACTATTATAAGGCACACTTGGGACTTCCTCAGACACCTGTATACTATAACTAGGTGCCTCAAGTGGTATTAACTTTTTGACTAAAGTATTACAATTTTCTCCTGAAGAACAAGGAGTACTGTTTCAGCATATTTTTATATTTTACTTGGGGGTGAGGGGGGGCTGCTGTTAAATTTGTTCAGTTCATTCTTGCATCTAAAATTTTTTGCATTTTTTTTTTTTGTATTTTGCATTTTCTTCATTCTAGTTTTCTTGTTCTGTCTAAAACACCTGTCTGTCTTTCCTATAACTCAAATAACTGGCTGTGAATAAACCTTCCCCCTACAAAGAAATAATGAAATAACCTCTAATATTGGTTAAATTGACAGAGGTAAAATAAATAAAAATATTATTTATTTCTGCTTTCAGATATCTTTTACCATTTTTTCTCTAGGATTTCTTTAACATACTTCAGAGTTATAAACATAGGATATCCTGAAGGCACACATCAAACATATCTCATGCAAAATGGCAATTATGATGCATCATATATAAATTTGATTACAATAGCAGCATCTTCTATCTGTACTTGGAATTCAGGGTCCCTTTCAGCTTTGTGTTTCTCACATTTGGCAAAGTAATTCCAGTGACTCTATGAAAAAATACTGCAAGTTACACCAATATGCAGATAGCAAACAGTTCTAGCTCTCTCTTCTTGTTTTGAAATCTGTTCAGTAGTTTCCTCTCTGCTGTAAAAGTGTCAAGAAAAATAAGGGGCTTTTCTCTCATTTATTACGTCATTCAGGAAGGAACAGGCGGTTTTTATCAGTAGAATGCATATGCTTGGTTAATACTTTGTGTGGTTACTCTAACATCAGGTATTAAACAGCTTTAGATCCTAATGCAAACATAAATTTCAGATGCATGTTAGCAAATAGACAGTTTTCCCGAAGCTAAAAAAAGAGTCAGGCAGCTTTATGAGGGTAAGGCAGAAATATGAAGCAAATTAATTGTCTTAACATGACTAGGATATTTTCGTACTATTTAAAAAAATTAAAAAGCAATAAATTAAAATTCATATTGACTGAAAATTTTGTTCTGGAATGATTTTACATAGATAATTGGAATTTGGTAATACAAAGCCTTTATTTGAGGAAAATAATTTTTTAAAAGTTGAAATATCTAGCTACATAGTATATTTTTAGTAAAAAGGGTATGAAATAAAATATTTCATCGAGTGATCAAGTTAAGTCATGAAAGCTATGAGCATTCAGATGACTTCTATGCTTGGGTCCTCATGCCTTGCTAAGAATATATGATTTAGGTATGAGGGAAAGTTAGGAAAACTGGGTTCTTGAAATCCATACCATGACTGAAAAATGAAGTTAAAACAAGAGAGTTCAATTTCTCTGTTATCTCTTTCAGGTCCACACTCCTGTTACAATACTAAAATTTCTCTTTAGTGAATATCACTTTGAAACAAAAAGCAAAGCAAAACAAGACTGCTCCAGCCTCTGTATTTGGCTTAAGTTCTCTCACTTACAAATAGAAATAAAAGCAGTCTAAGAGATAAAGCAAGTATGATCAACAAATGGTCCAATGGAAGAGCTCTCTGCTTTTGATATGTGACAGTTTTCACTAGCTTCTTTTTTCAGATGGACTATAAGATTAAAAATACTTCCAAACAAATTAAAGAGTGACTTTAGAAGCCTAGCTACAATAATTTAGGATAGGGAGAGGAATAATAGATAATTCCACAATTAAATAAAAGTAAACAGATAAAAACTTGGGCTGTAAACATGTCCAGGTACTTATATTCTAACATCCTGTGAAGTTGGAATCATAAAATGATATCAGTTGTTTTTAAAGTCTTTTAGAAAGAAATTTGAAAATTCAAAGGTCAGGGGAGAACAATCCAAAAAACAACATACACACATGCAAAATGAACCCTCAAAACTCCCGTAAAATTTTAATGTGTTAAAGATTTACTATTATTATCTTTTTTAATCCACAATCTAAACATATTTTGCTGCGTTTGTTTCCCTCATTACAACCACAAAAATGATCAAGAGTGCTGAAGAAAGTCTTCTTTGAAGACAGGCTGAGAGAGTTATGGATTCTTCAATCTGGAGAAGAGAAGGCTACCATGAGACCTTATTGGGCTTTTCAATATATTTTCAAAGATCAGATCTATAAGAAGGGTGTAGAGAGACTTCACCACAGCAGGTAGTGACAGGACAAAGGCAGTGGTTTTAGACTGAAAGAGGATAGATTTAGATAAGACTTCTGAAAAAGTTCTTTTTTACAAGGAGAGTGATGAAACTGTGGAAGAAGTTGCAGGCATCTGGTTCAAGGTTCGACTGGACAGGGCTTTGAGCTACCTGACCTTAGAGAAGATGACCCTAATCATGACAGGGAAGTTCTACTAGATGTTCTTTAAAGATCTTTCCAATTCAAACCATTCTATAATTCTATGATTTTATGACATTAATTTTTTTCCGGTAAAACTTGAGTACGAGGCAGAGAAATTGCAATAAATGCAAACATTTTTATCTTCCTTGTAAACACTGGCTTATAGATAAAAAATGTATTCCCTAAAATGCACAGTGAATGATTACTGGAATTCACAGGATTTATTGTTTTCAACTTTTTGTTTTCTTGGTTGAGGTTTATTAAAGGAACCTCCATTTAGCCTCCTGTACCTTCTATTTTTTGCACAGGCAGGCTTCTATAGAATTGTATTATTGTACAGCCTAAGTAAATACAAGTTTTCTGGGTTTCTGAGAGAGAAAAGCAAATTAAGAATGAGTGGCTAGTGTCTGAATAAGCTGCATGTCACTCAGACTAAAATAAATAAACTAGCACTAGATTTTGTATTGGTTATATATTGAAAGGATTCAGTGTGGGATAGGGGTGTGCAGTTTCTTATCAGAAGAGACTGGGAGCTAGCCCCTTGTCAGAAACAGCCAATTCCAGCTGGTTCCTCACCAGACCTGCCACAGGCCAAAATCTGAACTCACCGGCAACCCCAGTGTAGCCTCTGTGATAATGTATTCAGGAAAGGGTAAAAAATGCTACAAAGCTGCTGTGACAGAGCGAGGAATAAGTGTCATGGTTTGAGCCTGGCACAGAGCCAGTGCCCCCATGAAAATGCCCTCACCCTGGTGTCTCCTGTGAGATGTGACCAGGAATAAGCAAAACAGGCTCCAGCTTAAACATAAAGAACACTTTATTACCTAAACTACAGGAAAATAGGGAAAAACTATAAGGAAAAGAAAAAAAAAAAATTGAAAACCTTACAAAAAAACCACTTTCCTCCTCCCCACTACCTGAATTTCCCAATCCAATACATTCTCCCAAATCACCAACTGCCCAGCCTGGCACCACACTTTAGTATACTCAAACTTCAGTTCATGAAGAGGAGAGGAGTCCTTCTTGTTCCATAGGCTTCTCCTGGAAACACACTGAAACCTCGTGTGCTTCCCTGTCACTTCGGCACCGCCCGGAAAAAGTCCTTTTGCCGCTTGTGACATCTTCCTTCCATGCCCAGTGCTCTCACCACCGTGCATGGACCAGAGCTGCTTTTAGGGTTGTCTTTCAAGGATGCCTTGTCTCACTCCAAAAAAGGCACAGTCTCTGCTTTGGGACATCTGTCCCCCCCATATTTTTCCAACCCCCTGGGGCCGAGGGGTCCCCACGATGAACCCTCCTGGTTCTGAGGCACTGCCTCCCCCTAAGTGCAGTTTCTGTGTCACAGGAACAAACTGAGTCCATGGCCACAAGAAAAGTCCAGCCAAAAGGCCACTCCAAGCATCTCTCTCTTCACTCAGCCAGTCTTCTCTACGTCCTTCGGGCCAGGTCCTTGTTTCATCTTATCTCTTATCTCCCTTCTTAGTCAGCTCCGAGGAGGATCAGCATTCTTGCAAGGCCCCAATCATGAAAGAAAGGGGTTAAAAATTTCAGTCTCTGCCTGTCTCAGAACGACGATACTCCCACACGCGCTGCTGCTGCGGCCGGCCGGGCTGCACCCTTCTCCCCCCTTTCTCCTCCTGGGCCGGCTGCTATCACATTCCGTCTCGCCGACTCTCCTCTCTCTCCCTCCTGGGGGGGGGAATGGCTGCCCGATGTCTCTTAGGGCTCCTCCACCCTTCCATCCTCAAGGGCCTTCTCACCCCCATCTCTGTCCAGGCCCAGGCCTACCGCATGGCTGCCCCTCCCCCGCCCAGCAGCAGCGGCTGGACAGGGGAGGGCGATCCGACCTCTTTCCCTCGAAGTCCCAAGACAACCTCCCAGGGCCAGAGCTCTGCTTTTTAACTCCTGTGTATTCTCGGAGGTGTGTCCAAACCCCACTGGCTACACCAGGTGCCAGTATCAAACTCTCGAACATCCATTGGTTTGACCACAGCATCCCAGAATTCCCACTTCTTCCTGGTCAAACCACCACAATAAGGAAAATGAAGCAGTCCTGCAGACATCAAGGTGAGAGAAGGAAGAGGGAGAAGAAGTGCTCCAGGCACCTGAGCAGAGATTTCCTGATAACTCCTGAAGTTGTGGAGGAGAAGGTGTTTCCCAGAAGTTCTCAGAGAGACCTACTGAAGAAAATACCACACTGCAACCAGTGGAGAGACCATGCTGGAGCAGGTGGATATGCCCTGAAGGAAGCTGCAGGCCATGGACATCCCATGCAGGGGCAAACTTCTGGCAAGAACTGCAGTCAATGGAGCAGAGCCCATACTCAGCTTTTCTGGCACAATCTGTGGGATGTGGGGGACCAGCACTGCAGCCATTCTTGGAGGACTGTACTACATGGAAAGGACTCAATTTTTAATTAGAAATAATCTTCTCCAAGTCCAACCAATATGTTTTGCCCATGAGAGTAATTGTTGAACGATTTCTATGTCCTTATCTTAAAATACTATCTTCTTCATTTATTTTCTTTCAGTATTCTGCTGAGGAAGGAGGTGAGGCAACAGCTTGGTGAGCATCTGGCAGACAGCAAAGGTTAACTGATCAGAGGTTTCTATGGAAGAAGAAAATGGAACAATTATTTCCTACCTAAAATGTATGTTAGATTTGTATTTTGCATTTGCTGTGTTCATTTTAGCACTTCTTTCTGAAGATCGGGTTGTGCTGTAAATGGATAATGTTGCATCTTTACAGTCATTTACATTACTGTTTTCATATTTCTTTTAGTGTTGATTTGTTTCATTCACAAACCCTTACTCTTTCTATTAGAGTTTCATAAATTATTTTCATTAATCCCACCTTTATACGTTTCAATAGTGCAGTATGTATGACAGAAGAAGCCCCTTCTTAATCGATGAAAATTTAATCTCTTGATCACTAGATTGGAGTACTGAAAATTCTTTGGCAGGTTATGTTCTGGGTTTCAGTCTTCCTCATTTTTCTTTCTGTATTCTCCATTCTCATCCAGATATAATGTGTTTCATAATCATTATTATTTCCTTCTTGCCTAAGGAGTTGAAACATCAGTTCTACAACTGCTCACTCCCACAAAAATATTCTCTGATGAAGAATTGCTTCTGTTGTCTCATACCCTTCCCCTGGGTTTCATTCCACATCTGCTCCACAATCCTGGCTTGATACATTCTGCCTCTCCTGACTTTTTCTCCTCTCATAATATTCTCCACACACTTCTGTAGAAAACAGAAGGAATCCCCTTCCCCCAAGACTGTGCACTGCAGGGAGAGCAGGGGAGACATCTCCTCAGAGTGAAAGCAAATTGATGGATCACGAGAGCTGCTGGACTCATCACAGTCCTGTTTTTAGTTTACAAGAGCTGCCCTAGGCTACTAAGCTTTAGCTTATTCTGCTTGCCAAAAAGCCTAATCAGATGCCTTCACCTCTAGAGGCAGTAAATTGGGATGGAAAGGTAACTGAAGAAGTAACCTTTCTCATTCCCAGCAGCTATTAAAGATTTATTCAGAGTTTCCACAGAAATGCAGATTCTCTTTTCAAAATTTGTTTGCATTAACAGAAGGTAACTTATATGAGACATAATCAAAAACAGCACTGTTTTTCTAGGTGAAAAATCCTTTCAAGGAATGTTTTATCCTAAGAGAGTGATGTTAAAGGAAATACCAATTGCCTATTAAGATACAAAATCACAGAAAGTACAACTTCAGCTTTAATATTTGGTGCTGGCTGCACCACTCTTATAAATCTGTTTCAATATTCAGTCACATTACATGAGAAGTGATCCCTAAGGCAGACAAGGAAATGTTATCTGTTAAACTACTGGTCTGTCAGCTGTTTTTCTCAATGTTTTTCACTCTTGACTAGTGCCCTCAACAATTGAAAAGATTGTAGAAGAGCAGAGGTATAGGCCAGTTCTGCTACAGCCATTTCTAATCCTTCTTACCTCCTGCCTTTTGCTATCAGAAGCTAGACATTGCAAATGCATTATCTTAAGGTCAGATCTTGGGCAAATGCATTTTAAATTTAGTAGCAGTCATGAGGGTGATATACTTAAAAGGAACTTTGGGATACTTGGAAGCAATAATAAAAGGCAAGTAAATTCTGAAAGCTAACTATTAAAATGTGTTGATGAGGAAAAAGAAATTTAGTTGAAGTCATTTTTAATAAAAATATTGCTTGCAGGAAAGAGAATTGTATAAATTAATGGAAGCTCAGTATGAACTTAACCCTTAAACTGAAAGGATGAAAAAATAAGAACAGGTATTTTGTCATATTAGAAGAGACAATTAATGTGGCCATTGTGGAGGCATATCCACATTGTGGTAATCATTGGCTGTTTGTCAGAAGAAGGACATCCTCTTGCCTCTTATGAAGAGGTGTTATGCTATCTCTAAGGATTTCAAAGTTATTGTAAGAAAACCTGAATTGCCAGAACTCAAAGTATTAAAACGAGCAAAGCTGATTGAGGATTTATGGAAAAAAGCACACAAGTCATAAAATGGATTTCAAAATTAATAAATATTCCAACCACAGGCAGTGACTTGTCTTTTGAGATTGCATATGAGTTATTTCTATGTCTTGATGCCTTTCTTGATTTTTACATTTCTATGTCATGATTTGATGGGCTAGAAATGTGGTATAAATTGGACAATTGTATGATGGCCTAGGACCTTAGATGAATGTCTCTCATATATTTTTAATATCTCTTGCATGTTACCTTCCTGCATGGAAGGTTGATGATCACCACAAGATACACCCAATTTCTAAGTTATCAAATCATCCTAGACCATAGTTTTTCTTCATGTTCATGGAAATTCATGCTGGGATTAGAGCATTTCTAAGGCTGTTCAAATACCCCATGTTTAATTAGCATATCCATCTGTAGTAAATGGCTGATATTAACCAGAAAATCCTCTTTAAGTCGAATGAAATAAGGTAAAATACAAGTGTAGATATTAATTTACAACCTCCACAATAATAATCAAATTTAAAAATCTACATTTAGACAAAAATGAGGTAATTAAGAAAAAAAATAAACAACCATGAAACACCTTGATATTCACTTTAAGACAAAATTATACTTAGGATGTCTGTGTTTTGATTCACAAAGGTTTTCACAAATGCCTGGCACTGCAGGCTGTGCACCTCAGATAATAGCATTCATTGCTGAAGCATGCTGATTTTACAAACTGTTCTTGGTTTCTTGACAAGGTCACCCAGAGGGTCTACTCAAATTTCGTGTTTCACCATCAAAACATATTCCAGCAACCAGCAAGACCCTTCATTGGCATCTTCTGCTGACAGAGACTAGAGTTTCATATAATCTTACAGCAACATGCTGGCAATCCCTGTAATACAACTCCAGCATCTCTGTTGAAGCAGCATCTCTGATTTTTCCTTCATCTTGGAGGTTGAGGTTTTATATGAACCAAACTTCTACACCATTGTTGCTTGCAAAAATTGAGAGTGGATTAAGCAATCCAGGAGTTTCATTCCATTCCTAAAATTAAATGACTGCAGCTGAGGTTTGTAAATTATATTCTTCCTAGGACAGATGGACAGCAGCTGTTATTCATGCTAGGAGTTTGTTTACATCTGGAGCATAGGGTATCATTCTTGTTGATGGGTAATATTTACCTGGGCATTATAGGCTGAAGGTACATTTTGTGTACAGTACTCAACTTGAAAGGATCCATTTGGAAACAGAGTTTGAGAAGTCTGATGGGTAGGAAGCAAATATAAACAAAAGAGAAGAGGAAAACATTCAGATTGCTTTATTTTGGACCTTGCATTTATTTTGGAAAAATGGGAGAATGATGTGCAAAAAATTGTTTTATTTTGCATATCACATCTTGGAGTTATTGAGGGTCATATATTCACAGTTATTACATTAATTCGAAGAGATTATATGAAAGTCTCTGAAGAAGAGCATTTAAAATGGAAGAAAACTGCAGTATGACTATCACTACAATATTGCAATATAATATTGCAGTGATAAATATTAACTCATTGCTGCAGAATTATAAAGTATTCTGATTTATTTCAGCTGAAGGGTTTTGCACATGTTTAAGCATTTACATCCATGCGCATTGGTTTGAACAGCAAATTACAACTATGGCATCTAAGTACTCCTTTATGTTGAATTTATAGTTTTACAACATCTGCAATAAAGCCGGGAAGAAAATGAGACTGAAAAAGAGGAACCATATGTGAGGAAGGGTGTGGTGGAGGAAAAGGGGTGGGTGCTGATGTGGGCAATAAGGCTGGGTAAGGAGACAGGAAAGGAAAGCTTACATTTGCTGTATAGGCAGAGAAGATGCAAGAATCTGGACTAGGCTCTGTTTAGTAATGAGTCCACATGTGAAAATGTGAGTGTATTTAAGAAGCAGCATGATGTATATGCAAAAAGTTTCAGCTGCGTTGAACAGACTATTCTGTTTCTTGATTTTTCAGTTCTACCCTTTGCTACCTCAGACACACCCAAAAATCTGAGAAAAGGAATGTGAGGCATTTCTTTCTAGCCTGGTGGCAGTGCCAATAACATGCTGAGAAAGTCAAAGAGGCAAATGAAAACAGGAAGCACAGTATCAGTTGAGGAGTTAACTTACCTCCCTACAAATTGGAGGAGAGTGAGGCTGAAGCATGGTGATAAGGCTGAAGTTGTAGATGTACATCACGACTTCTTCATTAAGTTAACAAAAAGAGAAATACAGCAGAGCTGTACACAGTTTTTCAAAGGGGATATACAGGAACAACAGAAAGCTAGCAGGAGCAGACAAACAAAATGTTTAGAGGCAGCATAGGAATCATATTGGAGCTACAGAGCAAAAGCATGACACATATCAGTAAAGAGTTGAGAAGTGATACAGAGAACCAGGTAAACAGCAATGCAGAGGAAGCTAAGGAATTAAGGCATTTAAAAGGAATATTATTTTTTTTTTTGTACACAACAGAAAGTGGAAGCTTTCCAGAGAATCTTAAGACATAATAGAATAACAAAAGTACAGAAAAAATACCCTAAGTAAACAATGCTTATAACTTTTTTTTTTTTTCCCATCAATGCTAACTATGGAGGAGTTTAAAGTATAGAAACAGGGACTCTTTACAGAGTGCATGTCAGAGGTTTTGTTTAAAATTGAAGAATTGGCAGAAAAGGTGAATGGATCAAGGAGACGATGTGAGCAATAAGAAATCACCAGGAGCAGGTGGCCTCTGCCCCAGAGCTGTAAAGGAATTCGAGTGTGAAATAGCCAAACTAAAAAACGTGGTGTGTAAAAAACTGAGTCCTTGTTAAAGGACAGGAAAGTGGCTCAAACAATGCCAGTTTTTGAAAAAGGACTCCAGTAGAACCATAAAAGGATAAAAACTGGAATTAAGGAACATAAGGATGCCTATAAGAAGTCACAAAACTAGTAGGGTTCTTTGAAAATATTAACAGGCATTTAGTAAAGGAGGTCTGACTACCATTCCTGTGGATTTGCAGGGATCTTTCATTTATGTACCTAACCAAAAGTTTTCCAGAAAACTAAACAGAAGTACTCTTAAGGGTAAAGGCTAATAAAAACTTAGGAAACATAGGACAGGAATAAATGAATAACTACACTTGCAGTGAAAGGCAATTCAGCGCAGATAGTCCCTGGGTATCTATGCTGTGTTCCTTGGAGCTCATTATACTCACTTGCATTCTGGAAAAGGGAAATGACAAAGTTGCTGACTCTGTTAAGCTATTTAGGATTTTAAAGATGATTTCCAGCTGTAAAATCTGCAAAAAAAGAAATTACTGGGAGCTGAAGTGAAGCTGAAAACCAGTGTAGACAACTGCAAGTCAAAATCCCTGCCTGAACTACCTTCCTTCACATATACAAATCCTATCCTGCAGCAGGAATAATGCAGCATGGATTAGAAAATCACCTCCCTGATAATCCGTCTTCCATAGTCTCAAATTCTGAACACCATACCTGTGCTGTAGCTGTCATAAAATGGCTGTAAAATGAATTTACTCAAGGATAAGAGTGCTGGAGCACTTGTATGATGAAGAAAGGCTAGGTGTTGGGGTTGTTCAGCCTGGAGAAGAGAAAGCTCTTAAGAGACCTAATAAGACCTTTCAATACTTAACAGAGACCTAAAGAAATAACTGTTTACAAGGTCATGTAGTGATGGGACAAGTGAAAGGGCTTTAAACTGAAACATAGTAGGTTTAGATTAAATATTAGGAAGAAATTCTTTACAGTGAGTGTGGAGAGGCACTGGAACAGACTGCCCAGAGAAACCTTGGCTGCCCTATTCCTAGAAGCATTCAATGCCAGTCTCAGTGGGGCATTTGATGTGTCCATGTCCATGGCACTGGGACTGAAAATAAGTGATCTTTAAGGTGCCTTCAAGACCAAACCATTCTGTGAATCTTGATTCTCTGCCCTGATCCCTATTTATGTGGTACAAAACACATAAACCTTAAAGGAGGAACAAGCAGTTAAACCAAAGCTTGCCTGTGAAAGCATGAGGATGATTTGATCTTTTCTTCCCATCCTTCACTCATATCAGCTGCAAATGTGACTTACTTAATTGTGACTGTGCTAGTATCTAACCATTATCAGAATAATTTTATGATGGCAAAAATGCAAATCTCTGAGAGATTTTTCCTGGTTTTTTGTTCTTTAAAGTAGAAAGAATGTACTGGGAAATTACTTTGGTTTATTGATTGGAACTCAAAGTCTGTGAAAAGACAAAATTCCATGGGAGAGACGGACACGGGAACGACAAACATGTATAGTTTTGCAGTGAAAAAGCTATACATTGACCATACTGGTTTCGAGATAAATTGCTTTCTGGATAATTTTCTGTAGCTATTTTTAAAGCAACATGGAAACTGATGGTGTTATATATTGATACCAAATGGACTGCTCTGATGAAAAAAAAAAAAAACAACCTGAGAATTACATTGCAGTTGTGATGCATTTATTGAAAAACATTAGAGTGTGAAATATTAGCTTGTTTTCTGACATGATCTGTGATTAAATTTAAAATGAGAGAGAGTCCCTTAGATCCAAGTATATTGGTAGAGGGAGTTAAAAATCAAATCCTTGCTCAGAATCTCTTTCATCTATGTTTTTATTCAGTGCTACTCTTAAGCTCCATGAGCTCCACATTTAAGTGTCTGTTCTAAAATTAGAAGAGTTTTTGTTGGCTGTTGGCAGAAGATAACATGAATAAGAATATCAGTCAAACCAGACTATAATGTGTGTGTGCATGAAGATAGGAAGGTGTGACTAAAGAAAGCATTTAATACATGCCAAGCACATCTTAGTTTCCACTTCTGACTGCATTTTATGTGAATTAATAGATCATTAATTTAGGAAAGTTCAGTGGCTGGTATAAAACGGTTTTCAAGAGAGCAGAGTAAGTATGCATAAACCTTATTTCTTAAACACCAGTTTCAGCCAAGTTCTCTGGTGGGCTGCTTGGTTCAATATGCACTTAAAGATGTTTTGTTGGGCTACAGAGACGGTGGTGAAACTGCCAGTCATGTTAGGTTGCCCAATTTTCATTACTCATTTAGAAGCAGTTTGATGGAAACTAAAGGTAAAAATAAATTTCCTAGTGCTCTTACTTCTTATGATATTAGAGCAAGCTTAAACTCAGTTGGATTATGAAGATCTATTAATTGTGTAAAAAATATTCTGAATATTCTGAGCTTTTCTATTTCTCCAACTTCTTAGGTATACAGCTCATTAGTTGTAGGACTCAACATACGTACTGCTTCATCAGGTACATCTGCATTGCTGCAGTGTGTGAAGGTTCATAATGGTCTATGTAAATTATGACTGTAATCAAGCCAGGAGATCAAGTGCCACATACAGTAGGCACAGAGTGATTCAGTCACACATTGTGGCTTAGTCCTGTGGCAACAGGAAATTCAGTTGGAAATTAGTTTTAAGGATGAAATTAAAATTTGTCCTTTCATTCTAGCTATGGCATAGCTATGTCAGTGTTATGCTTATCTTCACCTATAGTGCACTAAAGTACTTAACTCCTTCAGTTGGTAACTTCTCAGTTATTCATATGCAAAAATGAGGCAATGGAGTAATTTCCACAGTGGACTAAAATCAGACCAAGTGATTAAACCCATAGCCACTTCCATAATTATGTACTTGAGCAGTTGCTTGATCTCTCTGACTGCTCTGGAGATCCACCTCATGCAGCTCCTGCTGTACCTAAATCAATATGCATATTTCAGTGAGTAAATTAACATCCTAGGTGAGGAATCTGGCCATCCCAAAGACACACATCCCACCCAGAGATTCACGGTTTCTGATGTGGCTATTTGCACCATACACAGGTCAGAGGCTTATAAAGAGTCAGAAAAAATTGCTCTAGAAGTGCAAATAAATGTTCTCTGTGCAGCTAAGTATTTAGGAGATATTCTGTATATTGTTTAAGTAAATTATTAGCAATAAATTTTGCATGTTGAGAAGTCTCACAGAATTGTGGGCCAGAGTGGATAGGAGTTAAGGAGTTCAAGGAATCTCTCTGATCCAGCTAAAGCACCATGAATTTTCTCACACTGTTGTTCCTACAATATATTAATGATCTGATTTTTTTCTAGACAGAAAACAATTGTAATAAAACAATGTAAATTGTTGTTCCTTTCTTAAACGAAAAAGTTATTACTTCTTTAATGGTAATTACTTACATTCTGTATTATGAAGTGCATTTTAAACAGTAGCACCACAGCTTCCACAATAACCAAATCTAGGTACCACAAATTTAAAAAGGAAGTTTAGTAATAAGTTAAATAAAAATATCGTTACTATTATACTTTAATAGTTTCCACATTTTAAAGTACCAGTAACACATTTCAATAGAAAAGTAACACGTGCTTTCTTTTGCAGTTCAAGATAACAAAACTTCTTTCAAAGACATTAACCTGAAAATGCATAATAGCTGAGCATTGTACAAGTAAATATGCAAGACAAAAAAGCAGCGCACTAACCCATATCACTCCTACTGATAATTGGTCTAGAAATAATTCTGAACAGAACAAATATAGCTTTTCCTTGAGTGATTTTTGGTATTTCTGATTAACTCTAAATTGGCTTTTCTTTTATGCCAGTCTAGCACCATGAAACAGAGGTGTAACCAGGCAATGTGACATATTACTCAGAATTGAAACACTGTTCATTGAAAAGCAAGAATCAAGTTCAGGAGATAAGGCAAGATATTATGATTATTAAACTAGTGATAACTAAAACTAATTTTGCTGGGAAAGAAGCCTGTGATAAAGATTTCACTTTTAGAGAAAAGCTGAAAGTAATACCGTAACGAGGATTTCTTCTGTTACTTATCCTTTCAAATTCAATTAATAAAGCCATTAGGAGTCAAGTCAAAGCAAAAAAGGAGGTGAGTCTTTATGCAACATTTAGCAAGCTTTCCAAAGGCTGCTGTGAAAATAAGATTACATTAGTTCCAAAGAGTCATTTGCAGGAAGAAAAATCCTATCAGGGCATTGAGATCATGACACTTGAAGGGCTGGAAGGTATTAAGAGGAAACATCTTGTATTCTTGCCCAGTTTTTATTCTTTCTGAATCATTATCACATGCTTATTAGTTTTCTTTAGCACATTGGAAGTACCTAAATCTCTAATATGCACTTAAAGCCCTCCCTGAAAATGAGGTTACTAAAAGATATTGGAAGGGTGGGGAGATGAAGGGTTCAAGACCACAAATTTGGTGGGAGTGGGCAACAGAATGTACTGGAAGTCAAAGGCTCAGAAGAGGAGAAATGAGGAAGCCAGAAGATCACCTGAAAAACAGGGACACACCGAGCAGCACCTCTGCTCCCTGGAAGCAGTCTGAGGAGCTGGCTGATGGACATAGCTGGAAGGAAGATTCTGAGGTGGAGGAATCCTTGGTCTGACCCATTCCTGTGTAACTTGCTTAAGTGCCTTATGAGTTTATACTGTTGAGCACTGTCTGCTTTCTGTGTACAACTCAGAACAGTTCCCAGTGGGAGAGCACTTACATTAATAAAATGTGTGTGTTGACACATTCAACAGTGGGCCTGAAGGCTGAATGAGCTGTGATGAGAAAGGTGATTTTAGTCGTCAGCACCAAAACAGGATCTTCTGTCTTAGAAAAGAGAATAAGGAACAGAACTCTTAACCTAAGTAAGGCAGATGTGTAAATGTGTTCCTGGTTATGCAGGTACCTGTTACAAGTGGCTGATATGTCTAGCCACATATCTTCAGGCCTTTTTTACTTGATTGGGTTTTTTGCAGACCAGTAAGTAAAAATTGTTCAGTGACTCGTAGAGGTCACTTCACTTTAATGTACTTCTATGGGAAATGTGTGAAAGAGCCAAGATTGTAAAAAAGATGTACCTCTGGTGTTAATAAACTTCACTTTAATTTACAACATTGATATTCTTGATCCTAGAATATCATTAGAACACTACAAACTGCTCTTTTTTAAGATGACACTTTTTAAATATTATAACATTCAGACAGTAAAAATACTCTTATGGATATTCTTGCTTGCTGAACAGATACGAAATAATGAAGTCTGTCATGAATGAGATGTATTCTATTTAACATTACTTTTCCTGGTGTCCCTGTTTTCCTTTTTTTTTTCTTTCTTGGTTCAAGCCAGAAAGCTTAATATTGCAATAGGCTCTAATAATGACACACTTAGGATTGAAATCATTGAAAGCTTAGTTGCTTTACTAGTAGAGTAGGAAGGTTTTGTTGTACAAGATCTTCAAGCTCAATTTGTTTTAAGTAGCAGTTTTGTTAATTTTCTTAATTTCTATTTATTGTATTGTCAGCCACAAAAAATTCCAAACCCACTCACAGTAACACAGGAACATGCTGCTGCTTATATGGAGGTGTAAATGCTAGCATATGATATCTAGTTCAGGATCAGGGTCCAAACAGCATTGTTATGTGATTCAAGTGAAACAGGACATCCAGTTAGTTAAAAGCAAGTAATTCAACTTGATGTTGTTGTTGTTTGTGTTGTTGATATTGATCTTCACATTATTTATACATTGGGGTCAAATGAACATGGGATTGTAGAATTGAAAGGTTTTCTAAAGAACGGCACTGAAACATATTATTGTGCAATAATAAGGTGTGCAGAATAAAGCCTCAAATAACATGTTCCTCAAAAAATCAGAGTTAATAGTCATAACAAAAATTTTGCCTGGAAATTTTCAACAAAATTGATGGAAAAAATATATTTAAGCAATCTTGTAAAACTCTGCTGTTGGCCCAGTTTTTTATGTATATCTAGCAAGAAAAATTTGCTTTGGTGGGGTTATTTTGGTTTTTTTGGGGTTTTTGGGAGATTTAACACTTGCTTATAGACTACTGGAAATTTTCTGAAAAGTGTTCATGAAAATGGATAGAGAACACTTTGCCACTGACTCCTTGCAACCTGGTTTTCATTCAGCAATAGCTTTGTCTTGTCCTTTTTCCCCACTATAGGATTATGCTACACAATATTTTCCAATGTATAAGTTTTTCTTGCGTACCTCCAAGTATCATCCTACAGTCTGACAGAAGCTATTCTAAGGATTTTTAGTCTCAAAATCTAGTTAATAATAGTTAGCATTTGGACTAGGGATTTCAGAAATTATATAATTCACAATATTTTTAAAGTAACAAAAATACTTAAAAATCCAATACTTCATTCTATTTTATTTATATTAGTCTCTATCTTGAAAGAAATTGCATATAAGGTAAAATCAGCCCACTTGAAAAAGCTCGTAAGCAAGGCTGACAGTAGCAATTACAGATGAGAGACCTGGGCTCTTGATTCTTTACTGTTGGAACCACTGAGGGTTCAGCTTTGTTTCAAGCACCACATTTATATTTGCTGTCAAGCAGCACAATGCAGACAGAGTTGCTGGAAGAATTTAAAATAGAATACAAAAGTAGAATTAAATGACCCTTAATGTCCTAAATCTAAAAACACTCAATACGTATCCGATCTTTGCACCACAATCAGTGTGGATTTCTTCTTCTTTCTATGTACAGGAAGAATGAGCATCTCTCTGCTGCAGATTTTAATCCAGCTTTCATGTGCTGGAGATTTTGCATCAGTCACTGTGCATTTAACTGTCCCAAAATAAACATACATAAATACAAAATTGGATATTACCTGTTGATTTCCATTTTCTCTTTTTTACTGTTTTCTGCATCCCTCCTATTATTCCTAAATTGCTGACAGATTTTAGTTTAAATATACATTGTACTACACTCCCTGGTCATTGCTTCCCTCTTCTTGTTTTTTCCAGTTACTATCTCCCATAAAAACCATGTTTCCCTTTCTTTCTCCTTGTGACTAGTTCCCTTGGTTTATTAACTTTAACCATAATGCAAACCTTTCTGGATACTATTATCTTTTATTTATCGCATAAATAAAAAAACTAAGCTGGTCAGGCTCTGTGAGAAGTTCTTGCATTTCTGTCCATTTCTTTATATCATTACACTTCATATTGAACTGTTAACAAGATTTGTGTTTTTTCATAATGTACGAATACATTGATGCAATGACACAAATGACAGTCAAAATGATGAGATAATATTCCCTAATATTTAAAAAAAACTTGAGTAGTCTGATGCATTTCCTTAATTCAGTACTGTTTCCTGTAGTGTGTTGAAGGAGAAATTATTTGCCAACGAATTCATTTATAAAACTGTACATTTACCTACTTTGAGTTGAGTTTCTTCCTTTTGTCCTGATTCTTTCAAATTAGCTTTACTTAAATTTATTATGATGACCATTTTCATAAGAAGCTTTTTAATCACAATATCATAAAATTATCAGAAATCTGAGTATTTCAGGAGACATTAGCCATTAAAAGTAGTATTTCTTTTGTTAAAGACTGATGTTGCAGTTGCTTTTCTCTCTTAATTTGTCTTCAGTCCAGGTATTCTTTGTTTCCTCTGTCACCAATATTGTTATATAGCCCAATATATTTGCTTGTCGTTTTAATAAAACCATAATCCTTGTCCTATCTTAATATTATTAGTTTCTAGGAATTTCTTCTGCAATTTGCATGTAGTTCTGTTTTTCTATCATCGTGTAATTTGAGTTTGTGTCTTTTTTGTCCATTTTATTAAGATGACTCATTTCAGTACTGTTTCTCTTTCACATTAGTGAAATTTCCCTGGATTGTAATGGATATGTATGTATGTATATAATATAGTTCAATATTTTAATACTTTTAATAGATTTTTAAAAAATCTATAGTGTATATATATATTGTATATATATATATATATATATATATATATAGTGTATATATATATATATATAGTGTATATATATATATATATATATTTATGTACTTTCCAAGGAGATACCTTCCATTCTTTTGGTTTCTTATAATAAAATTGATCAACTGAAACCTCTTTTGGTATTTCAATATATTTTTATAAACCTAAAGTATTTTGCAGTATATTTCTGAAAACTGTACTTTCCACCGAGGTGACGTATCCAGCATAATGTTTTGCAATAGCCTGAAATGGCTCCACAAAAATTCATTCTATGCTTTCTAAAAGTTTTTGTTTAAACCACATTTGAATTTCACATATGGAGGATCATCGTGTTAGATCTGTTGGGGAAAATAAAACTGTTAAACCAGAAAGTACGGTTTTATGACAAAAAGATGGAATCTGATATATAATGAGGGAAAGATGCCTGCAAAAATTGTACTTTGTTTACTGAGTCAATATAGCAACAGGGTGAGAATGAGCTTATTTCAATGTCATTTTAATTTAATTGTTCTTTTCAGTGGAATCAAATTCCTGAAATAATGTGATGCATCTGTGAAGAAGGCAAATCCAATTCTAAGATGCTCCAGGGCAAACATTTCCGAGAGAAGTAAGGAAGTTTTTGTGCCATTGTACAAAGTCCCACACCAAACTCATCTGGAAAACTGTTCTAGTCAGCCATACTCAATAAAAGAAACTGAAATGAGAAGAGCTACATATAAGAGCACAAGGAACATCAGGAGAACGAGGAGTTCACACTTGAAGATTCTGGTAGAAGCAGCTTGTTTGTGTGAGCAAAACGAAGATTCAAAAGGGGAACGATTACTGTCTAGGAATATGTTATAAGGGAAGCTCTTAGGAAAGAAATTGTCAAAGCAAAATATCAATGATGGCAAAAACACAAATGGGAAAGAACTGGTTATAATTCAGCTGAGCACAGATATTGCAAAATGCCTGACTATCAAAATAACAAAGTTCTGAAAAAACTCTCAAATCAGAAAAACAGGGTCAAAACTCTTGGTCAAAATTTTTGCCAAATAGGCTTCCAGATTCACCTCTCTATCACGCAAAAAACTAAAATGTCAGAATAATGCTCAGTTTCATTTTTATGTTTTGAGTGATTCTTTTTAGCTGCTCTTATTTGTAATGGCTCTTTTTTATTTAATACTTATATATTTTGTGCTACTTTGATTCTGAATAAATTTAAGAATACCTTTAACTTGCTTTCAATGGTCAACATTTTTTTAACTCTCTCTTCACTTGTACTTTATAATATATGCTAGTTTGCCACCACTTTTTCCTGAAGGTTTTTGTTCCCTTATACCCACACTCTGAACTAAGGCAAAGAACATAGAAGTTCAGAAAAGTGGTGGAACCTTCTCAAGTGGACACAACACTTTTGAAAAACAATGCTATTATTGATTTTCATCTCAAATCCATTACACAGGGAAATCCAGAAGATGTATGATCAAATAGCAACCAAGGGCAGGATTATTAAAAATTACTACATTCCTGATAGTGACAAGTAAACATTATTTTACACCAAAATCATTACATTGTGTGGTGAGTGACTGATGTTTTAATTCTACATGCTAAAGGACAAAACACATGCAGCTTGATATGTACTTGCACAATTTTCTCTACTGCCAATAATTTTCAATTGCCTAATCAAATTGTCATCAAAATGACATGTAAATAACTAGGAAGGATCCACATGTTTAGCAAATAACATTAAGATTTTTGGGTTTTATTAATTTCAAAAGCTCTTTGTTCATCAGCTAATCAAAACCACTTTTGGAAAAGAAACACAGGTAAATTCACTTAGGTTTGAAGTGAAAATATTAATCCACACTGTGATTATCTTCTGAATTGTTTAGAGACTTGGATTAACAAATACACTGAATGTATGTTGTTAAATTGAGTATCTTAAATCTTTCACATACAGGTCAGCAGAACAGAAGGTCAGCCTCCAGGTGTGTCTGTCTTTCTGTTCAGTATGCTGAGAGATACCAAGGAAACAGAGATTTAAGACACCAAACATCCTGTCGATGTACATATCAGATATGAAGACGAAATCTGTCAGATATATTTTCAGCTCTTCCATAGAGCCCAGTGCCTGAACTCCGTCAAATGTCATGGGAACGTTTCATCTCTCAGGATCTTGCTGCTGTAAAATAGTTGAGGTAAGTTCTGAAACTTCAACAGAGGGAATACAAAAACTGACTGAAATAGAATACTGTAAACATCTTCTGAGAAGTGCAAAGGCACAGGATAGGTGAGGTCGGACCCCTTTGAAAGTTCCCCAACCAAAAGTATACAACATAAATACTTCCAGGAAACCGCCTTTTTTACAGTACCGGTTCTGAGTGGACAGAAGACTGAGTGAACATATGCCACACTACAGGAATCTGCTGCTCTGAACTACTCTAGCTACCATTAGATCTTCTAGCACTGCTTAATTTCTTTAAATTTTATTTTATTTAAAAATAATATCTCTAATGTATTGCAAGCTCTGAGTTACTCTGAATTTCTGTACCACCAGTAGTGCCGTGGCAAGTGTCACTCAACAGTATTGGCTGACTCATTGCAGCCTGGACCCTTAGGCTTCTGTCAGGTAGTTTATTTCTCACAACAGAATTATTTCTGTCTGTCCCATTTAAATGCTTCCAATTTATGTCCATAAAACACCATGCCTTGAAACTAGTTCATTAACTTTATGTGCAGCAGTCACACAGATGTTATAGCAGCACTTGTGATGAATGCCTAAAACATGGCTGAAAAAATTCTATTCCTATTAAGATAAATAAGATTATTAGATAGTTGGTGCCTGTCTGTCATATATCATAGCTGAAATTTAATTTTGCAATCAAAACTTACACATTTGTAACAACTATCAAGCACACTAACTGAAAACACGACATGCAGACACGTATATATATGTATCTATATATATGCATACAAAATGTGAGTTTCAAACAGCACTTCTAAAAATTGTATAATTTAAGTTCCTTAGAAACAGTACCACTGTCTTTCTGATTTTTTTGGGGGCACTTTTTTTGCTTTTATTTTGGCTTTGCAGGAAGCTACTTCTTGAAAGCAACTGCCTGGGACTCAGTATTTTTTTGAAAACTTTCAGGATAAATATTATCTCAGAATACTCTCTGCAGATACTAATTTTGGAAATGCTGACCATGGCTGGTAAAGCAGAATAGTGCTTAAAGAAGTAATCCATTCTAGCATAGTATAGCCTGTCATGTCATAAAAATGTGGGTGGAGGTTCATGAACTCATTCAGAAGAAAACAAAAAAGTTTTAACATTTAAACAAAAATTTTATCTTGTCAGCTATTGATTGGAATATATGTCAGCTATTGTTTGTATTGTTTGGAATATTTTGTCAAGTGTGTTTGAATGTTTGTTGACAAAAATATGAGAATGAAATCAGTTTTCCATGGGCAGAGTAGATTTGTAGAGTTCAGGAATAAATTACAGAATATCATAATCACTCCTCTCTTATCCCTCTCAGTTTCAGGTGAAAGTTCTTACAGGTCATTTTTTCTAACTTTTTTTTAACTTGGTATTTCTACTATCCACATCTTGCCACCCAGTGCTGGTACTTTTGCCTCTTTCACCCACATCACCCTACCTCAGATCACACTTCTATCTGTGACACTTCATTTCTCTTTCTACAGATTCCCATTTTATCAAGCCAGATGCTTTCCCAGCCTCTTCATCCTGCTAATAACCTTCCTTTTCCTCTCAAAGATATTATCTTCTTAATTCTTCTCTCTAGAATTCTTTCCTATATCTCCTGAATTTATGCATCTGGACAAAAAAGAAATTGATTAGTTAAGGTCAAAGTTTTTTAAATCAAAGAACTTTAATGTATACCTAAATGCAAATTTAAAAAGCTATACTTGTACACTAGACAGATTTAAGAGAGCTATAAATCTGTATGTGTTCCTGTAAAATCCCTCTATTTTCAGTTAATCTCTCTTCAATATTCTCAGTAGCAATAAGGCTTCAAAATAAAACTTCACATATATATCATAGCTTTATTGGAGGGGGGAAGGGGGAAGTTTGCCTATTTAGTGGGATGTAATTTTTAGATGAATCAAAATGATGCATCAGAACAGAAAAGAGAGCACAATTAGAGATATAATGTAAAGCCACATCTAAAAAGATCATATAAGATCAGACTACAGGATATTTCACAATTTGAGCATAGTCTGAAGACAGCTGACATTAATTTCAAAATTATATTGCAGTTAAGTCACTCCAATTTTAACTTTTTCAAAATCTTCCTTGCATCACCCCCACTCGAAAGATGTTTGCCACAGATCTTAGTGACAACTGGCTTCTTTATGCAACATGAAAAATGAGTGGGGGGATGGTGTAATGCTGTGGGTTTAATCCTGATCTTTTCCTAAGAAAATTGACTGTTCTCTTACAGATGTATGGTGTGAGTCTAAATGTCACCAGGCAGCTGCCCAGTCCAGCACCTTGTCTACATCATTGCTTCATAGGAACATCTAGAAACTTCACTGAAAATTATTATGCATAAACTTTCATAGGAAAGAAAATTATTAGTGGTCTACTGCTTTTTAATTCTGTTAAAGACATAAGGTAAACATTGGTAGAAAATTTTGTGTGTGGCTTCTTGCAGTGAGTTGTATCACAGATTATTTGTCTGCAAAATAGTTGTTCAGCAATGCCAACTGATGTTAAACATCATCTTTTTAAACATCATCCTATGTCTCAGATGACAAACTATTCTTAACGTGTGAACTCTTAGAAAGCTGGACTTGTTGAAATAAGAATATTTTTCCTTTAAGCTAAATGAAAATGCCACTTCCCTCCTCTCAGCATGCTGGACACCTGCAATGTAAGGTGGAAATTAGATTTGGGCCTTAAAAACAGTTCTGTATCTACAAGATTCTCAAAAACTGAAATACCTGGCAAGTACCTTGGTGACAGGCAGCAGGAAAGAGCAGAGGTCTTTGAAAGAAAATATTATCTGAAAAAGGTAAAACTTTAAAAAAGGCAGCCTAAATTTGAAAAGCAGGTGAGATGCAGTAGGTTGATTTCCTAATAAATAAGACGGGTCTTTTTTGAACAGTCTACAAAATTATTATAAACTTTTTTTCTCAATAGCTTTTTAAATGAAATTCCTAAACAATCTTTGTGACTCATTCTCTGGGAAAGAAAAACACATACAAATGTCAATGGCAAAGTTCAACTCACTTTAATAGCTTAAGAATTAAGTTCATTTGGAGCTGATGTTTCTCTGTCTTAAAATATTTGTATGAAGTAAGGCTAAGGTACAACTACAAAATTTTTAGTATATGAAAAAGCAAAAATCTTAATATACCTTCAAAATCTTAAACATCCTCATCATTCAATAATAGAATATTTTTTCTAACACAATTTCATTACAATTGCTAAACCTGAAAATTATCTGCATTGTCTATTAGCACCTTAAGAAAGACATCTCTTTCTACCTAACTTTCCAGCTGTTCAACCTATCTCCAAGAAATTGCACAGGACTGAAGTCTGAGAATGAGTTGCATCATATTAAATTAAAAATAAGCCCCTGCTGCAATGGTACACCAAAACTTTATTTGTGGTCTTATTACAATAAAAATGTTCTGGTTTAGCTATTACTGAATTCAAATAGTTTTTTACAACTTTTCAGTGCTCACTTCACAGTAATTGTTCTATGTAAGAATAGCAGTACATCATGCTATTTACAGAAAACTTGGAAGCCTTAACTGGTCAATCTGAGAAAAATGCTATCAATCTTTAAGCTTTTTTTTATTATTATTAAAGGCAGAATCTCTTACTTAGAACATGCTAAGAAGCCATCCAGAATGTACAGGAATTAAAAAAATATATATATTTTTTTAATTCTATTTTCTTTATTATTTTCTTTTCCTAGGCATGTTTCCAGCGATTTTTTCCCCCTGAATATTCCCAAGAGAAGCAAACCCCTTCCTATCACTATGAAATTTATTCTACCATAAGTCCAGAAACTGACTCCTTTGATATTTTACCTTTTTTTTTTTTTTTAACCTTGTAGAAAATGGAAATCTGCTGCCCCATTTGGTACCTGGATATTCTTTTCTATATAGTGATCAAGTCTTGCCATGGTCAAGATGAGCAATGGTCCATACTTTAAAAATCACAACTGACCTCTCAGCCACACTGTCAAGGACCACGCAAAGATGAAATTTCAGTGACATTCGTCTGCTTTGTATTTGCACTCCAGCTGATGCAGATATCATGACAGATGTATTTTTTCAGATCAGACTTACATTTCAGGTCAGCTTGAAGTACACAACTGCCCTAATTGAAAAGCATATATAAATTTTTCCTTATAAGCTGAAAAATGTGGAAGGCTGGATAAGAGCTGATAGACTGACATCTGTTTATACTGAAATTTTAGTATTGAAGTTCATCACTCTTGAAGTGAAACATTAATCCATTAGTTTCCTCAGCCTACACTTTTTAAACCTATATAGGAAGAATTTAAAGAGTGAGCTGTTACTAAGATCATTAACTATGTTACCATGATCAAATAGAATAAGAGAATACTCTTTGTCATGTCATTTTCTGTCAGCAATCTCTGTTTAGCTCTTGGGATGACAAGGTGCTGCTGCTTTTGCTGGTTCTGCAATTGAGAATTGCTATTACCATCTGAGTTGTGTTTCTGGGAACTATGCTTAATTCAAGTTAATTTTCCACTGGTTGGAAGACTTTTACTCCACAGACTGTTCATGCCTTGGAACAGCCTGCCTGGGGAAGTGGTTGAGTCATCATCCCTGGAGTTATTTAAAAGACATGCAGATGTGGTACTTGGAGACATGGTGTTGTGGGCTTGGAAGTGCTGTGTTAATGGTTGGACTCGGGGATCTCAGAGGCCATTTTCGACCTAGATGACTCTATTCTGTGATTCTGTAAGGATGAGTATACGGAACAAATAAATATATGCTTCACTTTCTCTAACTGTGTTTGGTGGCATGGATGGGGCCAGCTGTAGCTCAGTACTGGGGGAGAGAATACACAGGTTGTTGGCATGTCACCTGTCCTCAGCCCTGACATCTCACAGTGACATGACTACCCTGAGCCAGATGGCTACAAGACGGAGAAGCCTGCAGGACTTGGCCCATGCCAGTATCCTGAAAAAGAGTTTTATCCTTTAAGAGCTTGTGCAAGGTGCTGCTTCAGTTTTCCTTGCAGGAGTTGGTTCCCTGGGCAAGGCTCCACTCTCACATGCACCCACAGCTCACAGCATGCACCATGCCCAGCTCAGCACAGACACGTCAATCAGTGTAATAGCTGAGCTGTCTGGTAAAAAAACCACCCAGAACAATTAGGAAGAAACAATCCCAAACAACAAAAAATCCAGTCAACAAATAAATCTGCTTTACTTACAACTTTTCTCTCCTTGCTTGGAAAGCATAATACACTAGTACTTTGTCTCTTCCCTCCAGGCTTCTGACAGAGCACATGCCTTTGTTTTCACACCTACTGTTTACCTTTTAGAACCACTCCTCTCAGTGTCATGCTGTTTTCTGAATTTTGTCCTTTATCTCAGTGTATGTGCTCTGCAGAGGCCAAGAGCTTGGAAATAGCCATGAATTCTTTTCCTAACTAGAAGTGTCAATGCTGCTGCACATACATCTTTTGCCATATAATTTTGTAGTTGGGATTCAGCCCTGACTGCCTTCTCAACTCAAAATATTAGCACTGGGACTGATGAACTGCACTAACATATGCTGAGTTTGATGGAATATTCACACATTTTAGATTCTACTTGCTAAAATAATAAAAGGCTCAGGGACAAGACAACAGCTTTTTCTTATAAAATTATTTAAATATTTTTTAAAAAGCATTTATCAACAACAAAGGTAGAACCACCAATTTTCCAGACCCTGGTCACATTTCTGATCTTGGTCAAAATGACTGTAGCACTGTAGCACTGAGATAAGATCCAATACAGCCTTGTCAGAACTCCAGGATAGTAACCTTTATCACTAGTTATGGAGGAGGAGGTTTTTGATGATTGTGGGCACATTACCACCACAAATGTGGAAAATGCAGAAGGTTCTGCAAAAGGATCATGGGACAAACACCTTCCACAGAAAATGTCAGTCCCAAATTCCTTCTTGCATCAAGAAGAGTTACACTAGAAAAATCCTACCCTTCTATTCCATTCCTGCATAAGCTTCTTACAATGGACTTTGTCTTAGAAGATGAACTCCACTCTCCTGTAAAAGATTCTCCCCCTTCCTTCTTTCCAGCCCACAGGATATTACACAAGTTCAGATTTTTTTAGTCTGAAAGGGGATGACCCTGGTGGATTTTCTTGGAGTGTATTTGGGGTGAGACATAAAAGGGTTTGCTCTTCCTGAGCAATAGCTGGAAAGAGAACAGTGCAAATAGAGTACAGAAGTCTACTCTCTTATCTGCCTTTACCTCAGTTCCTTGCATTGCAAAGCCAAAGCTCACAGTGTGTGTATGAAGATGTTTGGATTGCACTCTTTATCTTGCATTTTTGTGTCCCAGTGAATCATAAAATTATTTAGACTGGAAAAAAATTCAGATCATTAAGTTCACTCTTTAACATAACACTTCCTAGTCCACCACTAAACATTAGTTTTTTGTATATATATAATGTGTGTGATGGCTTCCTGTCCAGAAAAATATGGCTGTGTGAGAGTCTGATGCTATGTCAAATGCTAAAGACAAAAGAGTTGATGTTGTGTTATCACTACAAAGCAAAATCATTTATCAGAACTACACCTCTTTGCTGAAGAACAACTGCTTGCATTTTGCCAGCGCAACACTGACAAAGTTGTTTTCCTTCTAAAGACTTGTCTCTCACCATTCTGAGTAGTTTATAGCAGTAGTTGTGAAGATTTTCTGTATTTTCTAGGCTTTTCTCAGTCTCCAGCTCAGCAACTGATTCTGGTGCCCCTCCAGAGAGCCACAGAATAAAGACCTGGGTGTGCTTGGGTTGCCTGGGACATCTGGGCATCGTCTGGTCCCTCTCATCACTCAGAGAACAGCTCAGACCCTGTGCCCAAAGGCATTGGAGGGCTGTGACCTGCCTGGTTTGGCATCCTCCGGAAATGAAGAGTCCAGCAGTCAGATTCACTGATGGGGGAGAGTCTCATCACAAATAGTAGGTCAGAACTTTTCTGTAATAGATTTTTCAAACTTTTCACTGAAATATTCTGTGCAGGAAGTCTGAATAATTAGTGGGGTTACATCCCTTTAGATAACGACTCACTTATTCCACACATAGGAAAGGAAATAATTCTAAGTATTTATATACACATATAAGATATTTTACATATACTCATATGTATATATATGTAGTATGCATTGGTATTACAGCGACCTGAGGAGGTCACTGGGTGAGAGAAGGACGAGAATCTTGTTTCTTGATCAGAAGGCTTGATTTATTGATATATAATATATAATACATTATAACTATACTAAAAATAATAAAGAGAGAGCTTGCAGAGGCTTGCTGAGCTAAGAATAGAATAGAAAGAATGAATAACAAAGTTCTGTGTCCAGGGAATCTATCCCTGAGCTGCTCCTGTGATTGGCCCTTAATGGTACACATAGAAGATGAGCCAATCACAGGATCACCTGCCACATTTCACAACAGCCGATAACAATTTGTTTACATTCTTTTTCTGGGGCTCTGCTTCCCAGAAGATGGACAAATCCCAAAGAAAGGATTTCTATGAAGAAGTGACTGCTACACATTGGCATGGAAAATTGCTTAGAAATGCCCTTTGATTTACATTTTTTTTTAATTGCAATTCTTTTAAAGTAGCTGAAATTGTCAGTTAGAATAAATAACAAGAAAACAAGCTACCAGAGAGCAGAGCAATGAGAGTATAAATTGTAATATTAGCTTTCAATTAATGTTCAAATTTGTTTTAGTAGCTATTTTTCTGATTACTGAAATAAGTGTCAGTTTAAAGCTCAAGTTCTAGTTGTGAATAATTGTACATGAACAGATATAGATGTCTTTTAGGAGAAAAAAAATCAAGCACGCAATTGTATGAGTAACTAGGGAAAGAAACAAGATTGGAAAACATACAAAACATATACATGTTGTCAAATGTGCGTAATTTTCATTGTATAAAGAACTTGAAATTCTGAGTTTTTAAATTAATAACAAAAACATTTTTACAAGTAACACTTACTTTATGAATACCGCATGTATTATGTGTAATATATATTCATAATTTTATATGCATGAGATATATATGTACAAAGGAACAGTATACATCTCATTTATATGCTATGGATAGGATAAAACATATCTGTTTATACAAACACATATATTTTCTGTCCTTATGTTTAAATATAGGAGTCTTGTAAATTAGAACTTTTTACTTAAAACATTTTTAAAATAGTCATATGATTAGCAAAATTCCAGAAATTATCAAGTATTTTTGTGGATAACCCTTGAGAGAAATTTATTTCTGGTTAATTGGTGGTACCTATAAAATTGAAATGAAAGTATCTTCCCAGTCTATCACATAATCATTATTACAGCAATTTCTAAACTAATCTCATATCCACATAGGACTGGAGACACAGATATTGTCTGCAATACCAAATACATTAATATTTTAAAATTATCATCCAGGTTATTATGCAATATGTTGTCATGATAATCTTTGTGCCTCAAAATATATAGGGCATATAGGGCAAATTCTCAGTTCACATTAATCAATTAAGGAAATTATTAATAGAGGAAATCTGAGGAGATTTTATTTTTTCCTACATTGTAACCCATGAGAATGTAGCAGCAAAACCAGTCAGAATACAATTTTGAGATCAGGACATCTGCAACACAAAAAAGTATTAGTTAAAGTTCACAGTGTAATATTCTTTTACTTTGTTTCTTTCTTGGATTCTGAAATTCAGAAAACAAGCAACCAAACAAACCAATAAATGTTTAAATTCCAGTAGCTAAAACTCTTACCTTCATAAGAAGATCAGGGAAATAACACAAGGTTTTCAAGAAATGAAGGCAAAGAATCATTGAACAGGAGGTACATATAGTCATAAAACATTTAACCAAGTCAGGACTGCAAGACAATGGCCAGGGAGAGAGAATATGAGCTACGCAGCAGTTTCACAATTTTACTGAGCCATTAATAATACTTACCTTCTCTATTTTTTCCTCTTCAGACACATTTTTCATCATTAACATCACTTCTTCGCTTTACACAGACAATATGAATGCAACAGGTGAGAACCAGTGGAACAGAAAGGGTTTTAATGCTAATTGGTCAAAAATTAAATATGTAAATCACCATGACTTCTGTTATTTCAAGGATAAAGCAGAACATAAGTTAACTGTTTTCCAATTCTGTATGCCATAAACTGCTCTTTTGCTTCAGTTAATTTATGATTTGTTCCTTGATTATGAGCCTTTGAGAAAGGCTATGAATTGGTGTGAAACAAATGGATTAGCCTGGAAAGAAAGATGCATTCTGCTTTGAAGAAGAAAAACTCAGAAAGTTAAAAACAAAAAAACTGTGTTGAGCAAGCTCTACAGTAATTTGACATTCCAGGATAGGCATCTGGGTACCATGTGTAGAATAAACCCACTGCTCAAGTATATCATGCCCAACACTTCCCACTCTACCTTGCTTGCTGTTTGGCTTTGATACAGATGGTAAAACCTACTACACTCGTGACTGTGCCTCTGCTGCAGACTTAGTTGTGGGATTTCCCCTCAGCCCCTTGTTTGTCACCATTTTCCACATTGCATTCTCAGACTTTTCCAAAAGCTGGAAGTTAGGAAACTAACTTGTAAGGTTTATTAGACAGCTTTCTCCCTTCCTTCTCTCTCATCACCTTCTTCCCATACACACCCCACCATCTGAGTAGGAATGGACCCTTTATAATTGGATGAACTTCTAGCTCCCATGTGTTAAATCAGTGGCTTGGTATTTCCTTTGCTAAATGGTCATAGATGTGCAACTCTTCCATTTTCTTCAGTTTCTTCAGGCATTTACTACCTTTTAGCTGAGGCTTCTGAGCATCCTGTGGCATCCTTCTGCAGACATTTCTGTTGCTGAGAGCAGGACTGGCTCTCTGCTAACAAGCCACTGCTTCCCAATGAGCCTGCAAGTGGCTAATGCCCATTGTAGTGCTGTTACCAGTGCATTCTGTAAGTGCCATTCAGCTCTGACCTTTCTGGTCATCTTAAACTGGGAGCTGCAAAGGTAGTTCTGCTAGGAAACTCTTAAATCCCTGCAAAACTTTCAAGCTCTTACTGGAAATGTTCCGTTTCTTGGGCCTGCCCACACAACAGCAGTGTGTTCAAAATAAAGCCATTAACAGAACAGCAAACAATTTAAAAGTCAAAGAAGTTATGTTGAATAAGGCTCACTCTTATTTTGTGGTACTTCAGGATTTAATCAACAGTATTTTCTGACTATGTAAAATCAGCAGAAAATAAGCCCATCAGGATTAGATGCTGTGAAAAAAACTATTAACCTATGTTTAAATGCATGCTGATTTAGGTCTCAAAGTGGTACACAGGAGTTACAAGTGATTGCTATGGGTAATAAAGAGAGGAAGTTTAGCAGTCATTCTCTATATTTAGAGAACAAATGTTTTCTGTTTTAAGTTAATTCAGCAGTTGTGGAGGCAGATACTGAAGCTTTAGTGGCATTGAAATGATTGAAACTACGAAATCTAAATTTCTTTTATTTTGGAGCCAGAAATAAAATATTAAAGAACTGAATTATTGCATTCCAAAAAATATTTTATTTGCTTTTGGACATGTCATTTTAGGGTGCTGGAATTTTTACCAGTATTTGTGATTAAATTATCCCAAATCTTAGACATTAACCCTTGAAATATATTTCTCTGAACATGTTACACATGAGCAATCCATGCAAACATTGGTGCTGTAAACCAACATGTTTAGTGTTTGTCTTTTACTTTTTACCTGGGGTTTTTTCGATTGGCTTTTTTTGTTTGTTTTGTTAATTTGTCTGGGTTTTTTGTTTTGTTTCTGTTTTGGGGGTTGTTTGGTTTTGGGTTTTACATTTTTTAATGAATCTATGTCAAATGTTCTGGTCTATTAAGTCCTATCATTGCTATTTTCATTTTGTGCTTTCACGAGTACTAGGAAAGAGAGAATGTAAAGTTTCTCCTTATTTGTAGGCTGTTACTACCCCAATTATTTTAGTTGCTCAATTAAGCATGAAATAAACTTACATCCTTAATTCTTGGGATAAGCAAAGTTGTTAGATGATATTGGATGTGTTTGGATGGCTCTTCTGGAAGGACATTGAATATCCTGGAAAAAGCATGTCTGTTGTCATTCTGGTGGGAAAAAATGCTAATAGGAAATAGTTAACTTCTACAGACAAAGAAACCTGATGAGATTTTTGAGAAGTATTGTTTCCCTCACCAGTACAAACAGGAGAGCATTTTGTCGACCAAGTTTGTCCTGGAGTGCCTAAACCAGAGCTATGAATTGCTACATTGGAAATCATAGACACTGAGAAATCCTTACACACTCTGTGTAGTAATTTATTTAGCATTTACTAATGGCCTTGGCTTAAGAAATGCAGACTTCTTTGGATGAAAGTTTAAATTTACTGAAAGCAGATCAACAAAACTAGAGTGGTTATCCCAGTTGAATGATGTCATAGATGTCATTCCCCAAATTTACTGTTTATGAGGGTGCCTAATGATGCAGGTTATATTTTATCACCAGAAGTTTTCAATTACTACCTTCAGAACCCCATTAACAAATGTCATATAATATCATTGTTACTTTTTTTTTCCCATTGAAATAGCACTGTTCTTTCTTCCAGGTAGACTTTGATGAATTGTGATGAACTTTTATCCAAAAGAGATTAAATGAAATATACTGGTATTTCTGAGACGATTGTGATACATCCAGGACTCAGAATCCTGTTTATGGGAAGGAAAAGAAAATTTCCTCCTGGAGAAGAGCAGGTTTAAGAAACAAGAAAATTAAATGCGTCACCAGGCATTATTGCATTGAGGAGAAAATCAGAAAACACTCAGATTTCTTTTGAAGCAATTAGCTTGTCAAATGATCAAAATTTTCCAAGAAAATTCTAATGTCTTGTAAGTCTAGGGGAGATAGAAATAACAGAAGATCTTCATGCAATGTTTTCAGTTTATGTTAAAAAAAATTGCTCATTTTTCATGATTTAAAAATATCCATTCCAGTTTAAGAGTCTGAACTTTTCCCCTTTATTCTTTTAGTATACAGATTAATATATCTGTAAACATTTTCTCACTAATGACAATTAGATCTGAGAGTCACTTGCATGATGAGCATATTTTCTTGTCGGCAAAAAGGACAGATTGACTAATTTCATCATGTCATATGACAGTGCTACAATGCCTGAGATATGACTAACTGTCTGTCCAGAATGCAGACAACCAAAAATAATGGTTTAATCTCCTACTGAATTTTAAGGGATGATCAGCTCAGGTGATTTACAAGTGGAAGAGAATTGAAGCATTCCTGGAGATTTCAAAGAGAATATGTATTTCATTATGGGATTTTTTTTAAATTTCTACATTAGTATTTTAAAACTGATGCATTTAGATGAACAATTCAGAATTTGCTTTTAACTTTCATGCTAGTATTGTGCCCCAAGGGTAGGATATACACTGCCTTTTTTTTTTTAGCAGGTGACTAATATGAAAGGGTAATTTAACAGTTTGGACTTCAGACTGTGATTCAATAAAGCTCCCTGAAAAAATATCCCTGAACATATTTAAGTAAATCATATACATATTCAGTTATGCTTGTTAGTGCCAGTCCTCTGTGAGATGTGAATGAATATCTTTTGATATGGAAAAAGAATGTTTAAAGCTAAAAGTATATTATAGGATTTGTTTTGGAAACAAAAATTTTGTCTGACAGCTAGGTACTAAATCAGGAATGGTAAAAAAAAAATATAGATTTAGAACAGTAAGCTGTTACATTTGGTGTTTTTCTGACACACAGAAAGGCCCTCGAGATTAATAATCTACTGTAAAATATCAAAGGGATTTTTTTTCATTTGATCCTTAAATTACTGGGTTTAAAGACATTATAACTGACAAGGTGGGGTTTTTTTATTCTACCTAGGTAGCTCATATAGTAGTCTTCAGTTGGTTTTTGTATATTATAATAAAGACTATTTCTTCTATTAGTTTTCTCTTATTTTTTATTTTCTTATATATTAAAAGCCTAAAGCTTATCTTTATAATCTCTCCTTTAAATACTTGCTCTTTAAAATTACTGAAATCTCCTTGTTTTGATTAACAGCTCAAACTCATGGATTCTCACCAGGAACCAAATTTTCACATCTGCATTATCCCCTTGTAGCCTGAGTCACCAAAGCATGTGCCCTTCGTGCGCAGTCCAAATTACTCTGTCTACCATTCAAATTTGAAATAATTCAAATTCTTCCTAGGTGTTCCCTCAGTCTTTTAAATTTTTTAGTTATTGAGTAATACTAAATGAATTATTAATACAGTAATTTTTCAACAGAAATTCAGAAAAAGGGCACACCATGGAAGAGAAAAAGAATATCTGAGTTTAGGATTGGCAATGACAATGGAAATATTTTCCTTGCATAAAACACTGATAGAAATTATGTGCAACATAGGTAAATGTCATGATTCAAAATCACCCTGAATGTGAAAGATTTCTTAATTTTTGGAAAGCCTCGTTTTCTTCAAATTAATTCAGCCTTGCTCTAAGACAAACATTTCATTTTGTGGTCAAATTTATCTCTGGGATGAAGGAGAGTAGGGAAAGAAAGAGTGAAATTAACTGAATCCTACTCCATTGAATCTAGGGATAGAGCACAATGTTATTTGGAATTACATGATACATGAATAGGCTTATTAAGTAGCTCAGATTATACCATTATTAATATTTAGTTTTTTAAATTAATGTGGAGCTTTTCTTCTGTATAAAGAGATTCTGCAGTATAAACAGATTCTTCTTGCAACTCTTTGGTTGTACCTGGAAAAGAAATGTAGCAATCTCCTGGGGTTTTCTCTGGATTTAAAGAAAGCCCTAAGTTTTCCTTTGAAGGGGGATTCCTGGAGACTGGCTGGTATTTAATGAATTTCAGAGTGCAGGGTTTAAACTGGCAGAGAAAATCTTGTAAGAAGAGGAGCTGTTAAGTCTCATCTTTTCCCTGTCTAGATCATACTCCAATAGAAGAGCAATTGAATGTTTTTACTTTAGATATTTAATATATTGCAACTGTATTTCATCAGGCGGGTTTAGTTTTCCAGTGCTATCTCTGAAGTATTTCCTTCATTACCACATGTGTTTAAGTTATGCATTTTAATTCTATTAGCTTTTATTCTAGTGGTACTTGACTTAAGGATCCCTCTAAGATATGAGTAAAAAATGCTGCTGCATTTCTTGTGATGGTTATCTGTATCACCACTGTATCCAAACAGTGAAATATTATCTATACTTTTCTGTGTGAATAAAGAACAGATTCTGACAATATTTAATTGTTTCATAAAAATGTTATACCTTGCATATTTGGAATACTGATGTGTGCAGAACTTCTTACAGTCTTAAAGAAGTGCAGGACAACATTCATACTCTTTTCATTGTCTGTGAAATATCACTGACAGTGAAAATATCAGTGATATTTCACTACCTTATGAGAGTGCATCGGAGCAAGCAATTCACACTTTTCCAGAAATAATCCAATGTGCCCTCCATAGAGCAGCAAATATTTACTCTTTTCTTTAGGCCCTATGTTGCACCAATTAAGCTGGAACAAAGATGCTGAGGGAAAAGAAGGAAATTATGCAGTCAATATACCCAAAAGTGCTTGAAAAAGAGGATAGATAACAAAGGTATGGAATTTGAAGTGACGAAAAACCAACCTTGTGTCAGTCCAAACTAAAACTGTCCAGAGAACTGCATCAGGATCCTGTAATGCTGAAAAATTTGCACATAAAATCTCATATCCACATGAGAAAAATAAAACATGGGAGCATAGACAACACCATACACAGAAAATTATGGCTCAGAAGTAGTTGCCACTGCTTAATAGAGAGATTGTAATCATTGTAATCATTCACTCTTCACAGAATGCTCAAATAATTGCAAAGAAAATGACAGAAAGAATGATATCCCTCTAAGTAAATTCATTGCTACCACAACTTGGGTACTGCTTGCACTTCTTGATTACCTATTTTCCCCTTTGACCAAGGCTACAGAGAAGACAACGGGGGTCAGAAGTGTCTTCTGCAGAAGACAAGAAACCATCTGCAGTACTTCTCTTTAAAAATCTGAAAAGAGATGGCTGTAATGAAATCATGAATATATAGAAAATGCCTAAGGAATGATTTTTCATTTTCTGCTTAAAGCTACTGCAGTCATACCAAAAGGATGACTGAGTTATATTCGTCCTTTCTTAAACACTGGTAATACTATAATATGCTATTTAGTCCTTTCATGTGAGAATCAAGATACTTTTCATGGTCCTTTAGTAAGACCCATGGAAAGTTTAATAAGTCCTCTAGCATGGACTTCATGAGCCAGGCTCTTCCAGGGAATATCTTCCCACACAGTGGAGTTCTCCTGCACTGCAGTGTGGATACCCAGTTCAGCATGGGGCCTCTCCAGGAGCTGCAGGACATCATCTCCTCCACCAGACTCTGCAGGGACCACAGGGACATATCTGCTGAGGCTCCCAGAGCACCCTCTCTGCTCCCACTGCCTTCCCCTCAGGTCTCAAAGGGCCATTTATCACACTTTTTCTCTCACCTCTCACTATCCCCCACCAGTGATACTAACCCTGAAGCCACTCTCTGCTACCAAAACCTTGAGACCTGCACTCAATAAAATTATTTGCTTTCCAAGTACCTGTGGTCAAAACAGTTTAAAAACATAATTACATCCTTTGCATTGGATTATGTGAGTGAAAAGTTCATATCTTACAAGTTTCAAATCATGTAAGTCAATATAGAAGTCTACTAGCTTGCTTTTTGCAAGCCATAAGTAATTCATGCCTCATAAAAAATATTACATATATTGTAATATTCTGTTCTCTCCTCCCTTTGACTGTACCTTCCTTCTTCGAATCTGTTTTTTGCTTCATTTCTTTGTAATTGTGTTAGATTTTTGGAACATGGAACATTCTTTTCAAATATTCCCTCCCATCAGTATGATGAAGTAAAATCAAATGTTTTATTGAGCAATTATGTCATGGAGTAATAATAGCACTGAATTAAGTAGCTAAAAGATATTCAGATATCATTTTTAAACCTTTTTCCTCATTATTGATGACATCATATTCTTTACCTGACACTGTAAAATGCATTAAATATTTACAATTTTTTTAATTTTAAAAATGCCAGAGTGCTGGCTTTTCCTGAATGCATGATTCTTTTTCTACAGTCTTCTCTTAAGCCATGATTTTTAGCTATGAAAATGGCACTCAACTTTTTCTGAGCTTAGAAGAAATTATAAAAAGGTATATTCACACAGAAGATTTCATTGGCCTTTCTTCTCTTCAATTTCTTCTTCATTCTTTCAGAGCAGATATGTCTGAAGACTGACTAAATACTCAAGGACTAGTCGCAAGTCAGAAGAAAATTTAAGCCCTTTCACTAATTATACATGTCAGTGATATGAGGATCACAGTGGCCTATAATTCATATAAAGTCTCTGGTTATTTCAGTTATAAGCCAATTAATACACTCAGATTATTAATGAATAATGTATTAGGAAAAAAGAGAAAACATTGCTGTCTTTGAAGAGCTTGCTTGCTGCAGTCAGAGAAATTTTTTAAAGATCACTCATTGTACATCAATAATCTTTTAGATCAAATACCACCATCAGTTACATGAAGTTCTCCAGTAACAACCATAGCTAGTAAATTACAACAGTGAGCAGCCTGATCAAGATCTGTTTGATGGAAAGTCAACATCTTCTTGATGTTTTGCAACATTGAATTAAAGAAGAACCCTTGCTGAAAATATAAATTTGAACTCAATACTGATGCAAATCAGAGGGGTTTTTAGTTGTGCCCTTTGTGTTTTCCTTCTCAGAGCCTTAGATGGCTGTTAGATGATGAGGAACGTCTCAGTATGAGCTTTTTTTGCATCTTGCCAGTAGTAAGTGAGCCTTTTATTTATCCTATCCCAGGAAAGAACAACATGAAAAACACATGCTGTGATTTCTTGTTTTACCATAATGTGCAGCACATCCCCCTTGTTTTTTTCAAGTTTACTTTGTTGGCAGTCTTAATTTCAGCACATTTCTTGCTCAAATTAAAGTACTATTTTATATTGACTATGAGATAGAACTGAGACAATTTAGAGGTCTAAAAGAAACATCAGATAAATAGAGAAGATAAACTTAGAAACTTGTATTACTCCTACATGGCAAGAAAGTAACATTCCCAGAAGCTATCTGGTAAAGACACAGATTTTCTATCTGAAAAGAACATACCATAAGATAACTGCTTTTATCCACCTCAAAGATGCCAACATTTGCTACATGGGAAGGACTGACTTTTTCCTATGTGATCATTCTTGATTTCTCCAACTTTCCCTTGAAGTGATGACAATGAATAGTTGTCTCTTTTTTACTGCCCTAACTTTTGTGCCTCTTCAACAATTTTGGGAAAAAAAAGTTTTGGGACTGCTATACCTGCTTCATCCTCAAATTCTGTGAAAGCTCTACTATTTTCTGTTACTTTCACAAAAATCTTGAAAAAAATGCAGCTATGAACTGTGTAACTGCAATCACCAATCCTCTCTAACTTATAGATTAACTTGGATAGAGTTTCTGTACCAGAAAAAATCCCCAATGCTTGAGTTTTTTCTAAGATTTTTTTGTTGTTGTTGATTCAGTTTAGCCATAGTTATGTGTTTATTCTTTTAGCATATGGGGTCTCTAACTGGAGCTGGAATACCCAAACTTTTCTGAATCAGCATCTTTTTCTCAAAGGTAAAGATTGAAAACACAGAATAGTGCAATCTGGAAGGGACTTCGGGTCATATATGTTTCCACCCACTGCTCATTAAATCACAGGGTAAGACTGAAAACTAAATTTTTGTGGGAAGCCATACAAAGAATTGCTGAGATCTGACTTATCCAGACTGGAGAAAAGGAGACTGAGGGAAGATGCTATAGCAGTCTACAGCTCTCTCACAAAGGGAAGAGAAAGGGCAAGTACTTCTCTTTTCTTTCTAGTGACCAGTGACAGTGCCTGAGGTTGTGCCAGGGGAGGATTAGGTTGGAAATGAGAGGGTGATTGAGCACTGGAACAGTCTCCCTGGACAACTGGTCACAGCACAAAACCTGACAGAGTTCTAGAAGCATTTGGACAACACTCTCAGGCACATGGTGTGACCCTTGGAGTGTCCTGTGCAGGGAGAGGAGTTGGAGACTCGATAACCCTTGTGGGTCCCTTCTTCAGGATATTCTATGAGTTTTTAGTTAGACTTTCTGTATTCTGAGGACTGTCTGAGATAAATTCTGTTGTTTGGTTTTTAGTGTCACTCTTCAAATTTTGTGATCTTTATACCCATTCCAGGAGAATTCAAAAGCTGAAGTTCTTTAATTTCTTTTCTTCAATATGCCTAAACTGTTACCGTGTTTAGCGGCAATATTTTTAAGTGTAGAATCAGCTGTTTCTTTCTTGTTAAAGAAAAGCATAGGATGTTCAAAAATTGCTGTCTTTTGGGAATTATCTCAGGTTCCTAGGTTTTTGTTTGGTGAAACCTGATGCTTCTTCATTAGATGGAAAATGAGATTGTCACTATACACCTCTTTTTACATGTCCACTTTCTCCAATGAAATTTCTGTTCTGCCATGGAAATTCTTCTAGCTGTTAAATTTTAAAGTTCCTTTGGATGAAAGAAGAACTTGGTTTGAACTAAAAAATTCTTTTTAATTTCTACAAATATTATGAACAATGCACTTAGCAAAAAACCCCTGAAATTTTATACAATAAAAATAAACAAGATTAGATTAACATAGAAAATAATTTATATCTCTACTGGCCACGTATCTACACAAATACTTTCCTAAAGCAGAGTCAAACATTTCAGAGCCTAACGAAAATCAAATTTAATTTATATGTATATAAAATGTTGTGGAAATGATTTTTTTTTTAATATTCATTACATAATCTATCATACTAAACAGGTTCTCATTTGCTAACATATTGTACAGTCTTCAAATATGTGATGGAGAGCTGCTCCATCTGGGGAAATTACTCCATCTGGAGTAACTTCTAGAGATTTTATGAATTTTTTTCAAAGGCTTGGTCCTTTCAGATACACTTTGAAATAAACCTGGTCCTATTTTGAACTTTTTTCTCTTTCTTCCCTCTTCATTCATGCTAAAATCCAGCATGATCTCCAGGAGCTTCTGGGGGAAAAATAAAAGAAAATGAAAAAGGCAAATTTCATCATAGTGCCGAGACTACAAAAGTTAAAAGATCTCCTAACTCTCATGAGAAACGATACATTGTCAAGTTAAATACTGGAAAGCTTCCAGAGGGAGATAGTGGGAACAGTGCAAGAATTTACTTAAAGCAAGGATTGAAAACATGGAAGATTGAAAGCATAGAGGAGAAGATAATTAAAAATCTCAGATCTAACCTATTTCGATAACTCTTCTATTGTGTTCTCTGTGGAGCATCTCTGTAAAGGCTGAGATAAGCACTTGATGGATCTGTGGGTTTGACAGCAGAATGACAGCAAGAAAAAAAAGGATTGATGAACTATGGGACACTTTTTTTTTTTTTTTTTTTGTATTACATTGCAGGATGGCTAAAGATGGATTGTGGAAATGGAACCTTGAGCAATGAGGATATTAGTGATCCAACAGTGGACTTGCACAACCTTAGGTTCCCTATAAGTTCAGTCACACTGAACATCCTTGCAAAGCACATTGTTTTGCAGCAAGGATGTATGGCAGCAGAACGCTTCTCAGAGCCCAGTGATGCACTGACACAGAGTAATGTTGGAAACCAGTAAAACTTTGCACTGCTGCTCTTCTTTTGGGAAGACAAAAGGATTTCCACTTCTAATTCAGTAGAGAGTTTCTCTATTCTAATTAAGTAGATATTTCTCTATTCCACTAAATATTTAACATTTCTGGTTGTGTTATAGAGAAGCAGTGATTTAGACATGAACTTAAAGATTAACTAGTTCTTCCATGGTAGTTGTTTTTGACTCCACCACACAACTTATAGTGTCATGAAATAAAAGTTTTATTTTCCTGTTAATTACTGTCCAACAAAATCCAGTAGTGCTCTGGTGGATGACAGAGTCCATGCTTTTTAAATGTGCTCTACTTTTTCAAGGATTTTCAGTGAACCACAGGGAACAGCTGTGTGTCTCTAACCTCACTCCAGATCTGTAATATTCTCACTCCCCAAGGACTCTGCTTCTGTTCCAATGATGTGTCTAGACCCATGGAAAGTCAGAGATGGAGAAAGATTGATGCACGAACATCAGGTCCTAAAAAAAGCACATCCCACAGAGATTAAGCATGTGGTGTGGTGGTGATTAGCAGAAAAATATTCCTTTCCCAGTGCAATAAAATAATTAGTAAGAAACATTTTGGCTTGAAGTATTTCTCCCCACTCCACCCTGAGTTAAACCGAAGCACCTACTAGGTCTGCAATGGTACATATAATGGGAGTATGCTCCTATAGAACCAAGATAAAATTGCTTTTTGGAATTCCAAATGGGAATATATTTGAAAGATTAAATGTATCCTGTGTGATTTCTTTATTTATTCATTATTTTTTTTTAATTGTTAAAGAGGAATATATAGTGTGAATTGTGTGAAATGCATTCTTATAGGGAGTATTTCAATAAATGCACAAAACTGAAGAAATTAACAACTGAAATTCTAAACAATTTTTTTCCTGACCTTTGCCTTGGAGACAAGGTTGCTTATCAGTCCTTTTGAAGTTGTTGAGTGTTGCCAGAAATTAGGATGAGAAATAGACTACGCTGTTTATACTTCATATTTTTCCTTCATGTTTTAAGAAACTCAGTGAATTGAATTGGTGGAGTGGATGTGTGGCCATGCTTTAATAGCAGAGGGTCCACCCAGGTGGCTTCTTGGAAGCTGACAGAAGCTTTCTCCATAACTGGAAGAGCCACTGCCATCTGATTCCAGGATGGACCCGCCGCTGGCCAAGGCTTAGTCAATCAGGAATGATAATAATACCTTTGGGATAAAGTATTCAAAAAGGAAAACAGAAAATATTTTGCAAAGCTAATTCAACCAGAGAACAGTAGAGTGTGAATGTGTGAGAGAAACCACTCTGCAGACACCAAAGTCAGTGCAGAAGGAGGAGGATGTGCTCCAGATGCTGGAGATGAGATATCCCTGCAGGCACTAGTGCAGACCATGGTGAAGAAGCTGTGTTTCTGCAGCCCATGGAAGCCCATGGGAATGCAGAAGTCCACCTGCAACCCATGAAGGACCCCTAGCTACAGCAGGTGGATGCTTAAGTGGAGGCTGTCAGCCCATGGGAGGCCTGTGCTAGAACAGAGTCCTGGCAAGGACCTTCAGACCCATGGAGAGAGGAGTCCACACTGGAGCAGGTATCCTGGTAGGACTTGTGACCCTGTGTGACATCCACTCTGAAGCAGGTTGTTCTTGAAGTACTGATCCCATGGAAGAGTGACCCACCTTACAACAGTTCATGGAGAACTGTTGCCCATGGGATGGACCCACACTGGAGAAGTTCATGAAGGGCTGTCTCTCATGGGAGGGACCCCATGTTGGAGCAGGGAAAGGACTCTTCTCCCTCAGAAGTGTCAGGAAAAACATTTCATGAACTGATGATAACCTCGATTTCCCACCTCCCTGTGCCACTGCAGCAGAGGAAATAGAGTTCAGGAAGAAGTAGCGATGGGGAAAGTAGTTTTTAAGATTTATTTTACTTCTCATTATCCTGCTCTGATCTTGTTAGGAATAAATTCAGTTAATATCGTCAGGTTGAGTCTGTTATGCCTGTGATGTTATCTGATGAATGATCTGTCCCAGTCCTTATCTCAACCCATGAATCTTTTGCTATTTTTTCTCTTCTTTGGCTGAGAAGGGCAGTGATAGAGGAGTACTGGTGAGTACCTGGTGTCTAGCCAGTGACAAACCCCTACAACTGATCACTGCTAAATTGCTTACATTTCCAAACATGCTAATTAGGTTGGCCCTTGCAATCACATAATGGAAGTCTCTTTACGCTGCTCTACAATTGCCAGCTTACATACCTTGTTATGTCATAACAGAATTATATATACATAAAATTGGTACTCTGTAAACTTAATCTTAGTCCTGCTGCCATATCTTCCGAGATAATTTACTCTACTGCATCTTATGTCATTACGTCTGTTCTTGCTGGGTAAACTGTAAGGGTCTCCTCTGAAGGGGCACCAGAGAAGCCTGGGAATGAACATCCCACTGTTATCATGGTTGTCAGTCAGATGTTTGCTGGCCTATAGGATGTCATTCAGGTGGGCAGCTGGTATGCCCTACACAATTTTAGATCCATGGTTTGGATTGTGGCTGAGACATATCACTGCATGTTGAAATGGAATTTCTACACCTGAGAGATTAGTTTTGACAATATCATTGCTCTCTGTAATGTGCGAGAGGTGTGGGATCTGTCAGTTTGGCAAGTCACTTCCTCACTCTCTGTGGCAGCCCCTTGCCCTTTACATGGCTTTTTTTGGTTGTAGTACCACAAGGTCTGTAAGATACTGGCAAGGGTAAGAGTGCTGTACATGTGCTTCCACATGCAGACTGGGCACATATTTCTTTTAAGGGCCACTTATTATTCATTTTCTCCAGAAGCAGTCATAGACTATTTTTGCCATGTTTCCTCAGAGCTGCTAAAGACAAGTTTTGATAGTTTGTTTTGACAAACTATCAAGAAGCCAGAGAATGGAGGTGAAAAAAATTAAAGCACTGTCCCTGGAATGGGGTTCCCTGTCCTCTTCATTGTGTTCAGATCCAGATTTTGCTGTTGACCCAGAGTGCAGACTGTCTTCATTTGTCTCACAATACCCATGTATTTATGAACATTGCTGTACATTGATGTCTTTTGAGATGAAGTTTGGATAACACTACAATGTGAGTACATTATTTCAGTACAAATATTTCCTGGCTAGTGGTTTTGTCCTTGACCTTAATTCCATCAGCTTTTCTTTCCCTGAAACAGCACTAATCTATGTTTCTGTCAAAAGTTATTCTACCATGTTTCTCCAGGTGTTCCTACTGGGAAATTCTCCAGGCAGCATCTCTTCTTCCAGCATAAGCAGATGAAAACTTCAATTTATTTCAGTCCCCAGAGTGTCCTTCTGTGGTCCTAGGATTGGGGTTACAACATGTTCTTTCTCTTCTGTAGCATCTGCAAGAAGTAACAGAATGCTCTGCAGGAGACTGTTGTTTTCCAGCATGAGAGACACATGTTTTTGCAGCTCTTTTGAAGTCATGGGATCATTACATTATAGGGAGTTTTGGAAGAAAATGTGGTAGGGCTCAGGCAGGGAAGGAAGACTAAAGTTTGCAGGTTGCTGGTCCATTCTACTCTGGATAAACCAACTTTTCCTCTCCTCCATGATTTTTGGGGTTGTGGCTAGAAATGTGTCTAGAAACTTTCTTCCCTAGCATGTCGCTCATGCATTACAGATAATGGGTAGTAAGATCCTCTAAGTAGCCTAAGTATCTTTGTTCAGTATACCTCCTAATGTTCCAGATGAAGTTACAAAATGTTAATCCATATAAATGAGGTTTTAAAATCACACAAAGAACACAAAAAATAAAATATATTAAATAAATATATAAAAAATGAAAGAAACTCTGAAGCAGTTAATTTTAATAAATTAAGATACATTCCTTGTATATGAACCTCAAAGATTCATATCCAAGAAAAAAAAGATTTCAAAGTAGGAGCCATTAGGAATTCTCAAAAATTTTAAAGAATTGTTGCAATAAAACTTGAAACATCGCTGGTGGAGAATGAACCATTTGGTCCTGCAATTTATGGTGAATTCAAGTTTTCTTGTACCATGACATACAGAAATAATATTGGTGGTTTTATAAAATAGTAAAATGAGGAAGCACAATGGCTGACAGGATTATCTAAATAAAATTGTCCATGGAGAAGGAAAGCATTAACTGAGATCTACACTTAAAAGATTTAGGCACAGTCACTGATATTAAGCTGTCTGTTCCAAAGAATGACTCACACAGCAGTCTGTGGAGACAGTATGGTGGGGTGTAGCTTTTCTGCAACTTTTCAATGACACAGATAATTGGACAATACAGTGGAGACACTGATGTGTGACTGACAGTGAGTTTAAATTTGACTGGGTGATGTAGGATGTCTCCCTGAAATCAAACTCTCAGCAAATATCCTGTGGTGTCACACAAAACGATGACCCTCGAAAGAGTTGCAAGCTGAGCATGTTCTTGGAGCTTATAAAACATACAGGACTGATAGGGCTGAAATGGCTTAAAGTTAAAAATTAAAAATAAAGAAAAAAAGTTGTTTTGCTATTTTTATTTAGCTGAACAGAGCCATTGGTACTGACAGTTGTTACAAGGGGCCAGCTACTATCTAAAACTCAAGAAGCTGTTTGAAGCTATCACACCCTCTAAGCTGAGGTGTTTCAAAACTATTCAGAAAAAGGAGATATTGTAGCTGTTTTCAAAGCTTGTTCTGAACAGGTCAGAGCAGAGAGATGTACTGAAAATGCTAGTTCTGGCAGGAGGCTCTGGCAGTGGCATCTAGAAGATTTGGCAGTACCTGTTTTGATGATATTCAGCCTTCTGCAGGCTTTCTGTCCATATCAATGTGTGAAGAAGTGCCTCTTCAAGGAGTCACGACTCCCCTGAGTCTCCCACATTCCCTGAGCACTCCCATCTGAGCCACTTCATTTACATGAGGCAAAGATGCAGCTTTCTTTCAGATAAGAGAGCAAATGTATTTGAAATCCTGGAAAGGGGGCTATATCAACCTGGTTCAGACACTATCCCAGCTGTCAAGCCAAAACAATGACAAAACAATGCAGAATTTCAGAGTTTTGACACACATCCAGAAACCATGGCAGCTGGGTTATCAGTAAAACACAGTGGCAGAATTACCTATTATGGTACTCAGCTGTACTTGATGTAAGGCCCTGAATATTTGTTATGAGACAAACCCAGGACGTTGCCAGTAGCAAATATCTGCTTTGAAGTTTCTGGAAAAATAGAGACTTAGTCTAACAATGGTTGGCAAGTGGCTGTCTTATCTCACAATACCTGCAGTTAAAGCTAAGAGGATTGTAGTTTTGGTGGCATAGTAGATGTTTTTGTATCAGAAGGACGACAGTAGACTTCAGAAAACTCTTCTAACATAAGTAACATTAGAAATGCTGTAAAATCAAGAATACCTTAACACTTAAATGGAAATGTTTCAGGCAAATTCCTGTAAAATCTATGTTTCCTTCATATCACAAAGTAGACACATGTAGGACAAAAGCGTGACGATTTAGTATGTAAACCAATGAAAAAGAAAAAAAATATCTTCTGTTGTTTAATTTTTTTTTCCTTTTTTAAACTCTGAAGGAAGAAATATTCATTAAGCACTAGAAATTCTGAATTTTTCACAGACCTTATTTGCTTTTACCCAAACTTACTGCTTCTGAACTAATAAGCCTTTGTCAGAAGAACAGCCATAAGATCTTCTATTGAATGAAGACATTTTCCTATAAGTTTTACAGTTCTGAAACCCAAAAAAGCCACCCACAGCACTACAGGCCATTGTCTGAGCACCCTCAGGTTTCTCCCTATAGCTGTTGATGTTGCAGTAGATGGCTTTTTGTATTTCCATCATGGACACATTTTATCAACGTGGTTTGTTGCAAGAGGTAGGAGTCATAATAAATGAATAACCAGTTATGCAGGGAAAAACATAATATAATACGGAAACTCCGATACTCAAAATCCATGATTTGTGAGTACTTAACATTTTGGTGAAATTCTTTATCCTGTCTTCCTGTATAATTGAATCGTTGCATTTTAAATTTGTTTCGTTGAATGGCTATAAGAATTTTTTCTAGTGGACAAAGATATTAATCATGCTTGCAAAAAATGAATAGCAGTTAGAATGAAACTGTGCCATTAATGAAGGTGATTTTAAATAAAGTACACCTTTAAAAAGATTAATTGCATGGATTTCCATAATATTTGAGATCTCAGATTGTGGCTGTTTAGGAGCCTGATCATTTGAATTCTGCAAGTTCTGCTGCACAGAATAGTTCATTTTAAGTATAGTATCAGAAGAGTGTGATAAATACATGCGCCTACAGGTACATGCTTTAAAATAAAAAATTAAATGTGAGTGTTTCTTCTTCTGCAGCGATGTGTTACCTTCAGTATAGTTGGACACAACAAAATTTGTGTAGGAAAGTTATAACTTTTATTAGCTCGGCTGATGTTACTGGGAAAGACAGACATCTTATGTTATCAGACATGCCAGTCTGAGACACCAGACATGCTACTAGGTTTTAGAGGGGGTAAAAATTCATTAGGCAAATGACAGTAACAAAAAAAAATCTGAAGACTGGTTTCCTGGAGGCACTTTCTTTGTCAGAGTCTCTATTTAATTAATTTCACCCTTTGAATATTAAATTAATAAAGGAACTATGGAATAAAGAAGATGAGTGCCACCTTGTCTCATGGTTATGCACAGTCCTGTTTATTTTGATGCAAAAGGACTGGAAAAAGGCAACAAAATCAAAAGCAGGGAAAACATTCTAAACTTGTCAAGCAGAAAGTTAAGCCAAGAATTAACTTGTTACTTTACATGGGGAATTCAGGAGGAGGTGAGTAATCCAACTGAACTATGCCGAAATAAGTACAGAAGATGGGTAAAGATGATACTTTGATAAAGGCCTGTCAGACACTGCTCAATCTATCCTACATGTTCCCTTCAGATTAAATTTCTTGCAATTGAATTTCAAAAGAAAAATTGAGAACAATTTCCAACAGTGATGAAATTATTATTGTTATTATTATTCAGGTTTTTAACTTTTTTGTACTTCTTAATGACATATATGACAAAATAATTTGTTTGGTTTTCTAATTAATTTTTCTTTCATTAAAAATTTGAGTGTAAAATCCAACAACAAAAGACAATTTTCCCTATGTTTATTTTCATAGATAATAAGGAAGCTATTTTCAGATTCTCATAACATGAGATTTTTTTATTGGTGAGTGGATACTTTACAAGTATTATCTGGGTATTCCTGTTATAAGAAATTAAAAAGAGCAAAACACCACAAGGAATAGCTAAGAAAAATATTTCTCTCTTTTGCTGCGTAAATTATTCCATAAGACTATAGTTTTTAATTATTTTTGATCTTGAAGGTTTTAAAAGCAACAAATTTATATGCTCTCCTCTTTTCATGAAAAGGAAAAAGGGAAAAAATCCACATTAGAAAAATCCCTCAAACAAAAAGCAAGATATTATTTGTAGCTAACATATAAGAAGTTAAATAAAATTTTGCAGACAGGAGAGAAAAATTTTCTTTTAGTTAAAAACTGTCACTGAAAAATAAAGATTCAAGTCAGGCAAACTTGTCACAGGTTATTTTTGAATGGATTTGACAGGAAAGTCAATTTTAAAAAAGTAAAAGCTTCTTCAGAAATTATTTAAAATTTTAAAATTTCAGCCTGAATTGCTTATTGTGCCATCCTAATTAGCTAAGTGCTTAGAATCATTACTCGCCTTTCACTGCATTTTACCATTTTATTATGTATTATGTCTTTATTCAAAGTTATCATAGCTATTAGAAGAATTTAACAAAAAATGGTGAAAAACCCACAATCATTTTCAGAATCCTTTCTTAGCAAAAAAAAAAAAAAAACATTTTCAAAAATTTAATATACCCCAATAAAATATTTGTTCTCCTCCTTATTTTCCTTGATTTTTTCTTTATTTGCTTAGTTGCTTTGCACTCTGTATCAAGCTTACATGTCTCTGGCAGTCACTTAGTATCATTGACGAAAATGCATTCCAACAACAGGTTATATTTTAAAGGGCATCTAATTAAAATATTTTGATAGTCACCAAAAAATTAGAACTGATCTCAATACAGTAAATGTTTCATATATAGACAGTGAGAAATTTAGAGAAAATATTCTGTCATGGAATTCCAATACGAAATACAGACTTCACTTTTGACTACAGAACCAGCAACAATATCTTTTTAGGACATATTTATCATGTGTGGTCCTTTGTAATACATATTAGAAAAAGTGAATATTCTTTAATCTGCCTTTTACCTTTAATTGTGTTTTAAGTCACAGAAAGCTGTATTAAAGTCCTCTGAATTGTATATTTTAGGGATGCTTTTCAATCAAAGGACTTCTCTTAAGCACATTGTAATAACTTTCCTGAAAGCTTAGCTTTGAACACTTACAACAGAGAATTGGAAAAGCCTCTCTGTCAGGCTTTTGCTGAGGAGATTGTGCATACATTTCAGATGATTTTGCAGTCTAACAGAGCATGGTGTAGCAGCCCCTGGTCATATGAAATGCTTTTCTAGCTGCTTAGAAGTACAAGCATCTGCCCTGCCTGCCATCATTGCTCCATTCCCAAGACTCCTGCATAGATCCTTAAAGAACAAATAGACAGTTTAAAAACCAACCAAACAAACATAAAATAGCAACCACAATTAACCAAACAAACAAACAAAACACCAAAAAAGTAAACTAAGAAAAGTAATTTCTTAGTCTCAGATAAATTAATTCTTAAGAAGATGCAAGGTTTCATCAGACTGCTTCTGTAAGAAGAGGCCCAGTTACTGCATTTCCATGGAGGAAATAAATTCACTGACTTAGCTTTAAAAAAATATTTTGCCTTGAGACATCTCATTCTTCTTTGTTCCCTACTATGCCCATTCCAAAAAGCAAAGGAATGTCCTTATTCTAAATTACAGCTCATGTAAATCTAAAGGTGTTATGAAAATTAGAGCTGTGTGTTTGACCATCCAGAACATCTTGTTTCACTATTCAGTGCAGCACAGTCTGCAGCCGTCTCTGCTCTTACACAGAGAAGAGATTGCAGATTTGCACCACATTTTCCATGTGATTTAAAAATATTGTGACATACACAGACATTCTAAAACGTTATATAACCATTAGTTTTTTCCAGATGAAAAATGCAGGCTCTAGGTCACTAAGAATGAGAAATCTGTTCAAGGAAATTTTTCCCTCATCATATAACCTATACTCTACAAGTTGTAATATGCATGTAAGCTATAGGCTTTTAAAGATTTTTTTTATATTTTTGCTGATGAAAATGCCTCTTTGCAGGTTATATGTCCCATCTCGGCTGTTCAAATGGCCTGGAAAGGCTCTGGATGGCCTTGGGGCAGCCCGCGCTCCATAGAATGAAAGGAGTCTTCAGGATTTTCAGTTCTTCAGTGTTGTTTATTAATTCTTATCTACAATATTTTCTCCTGGCCCGACAGAGGTCCGCACAGCAAGCCAGCCATGAGCACACTGACTGCCCTCAGGGTGGCCGCTTATCTTTATACCAAAAACTACGTGTAAGATATTTACCTTTTCTCCCCAATACCTTTTACCCTTATTGACAAGTGCACATTCAGTAAGAACCAATCTCAAAGTGCCACCATCACCATCGAAGATGGATGACAAGAAGAAGAAGAACAGGACACGCCCTAATTCCTCCATCTTTTCTCCTAGAACACCCCTGTACCGAGATTCCAAAACCTGTGTTTTCACTCTATAATTAATCTATCCCTTCACCACTTATCCCCGTGTGATCCTCCCATCCTCATACAGGTGTTGTGTCCTGTGCAGGATCAAAGTCTAACCACCAAACACTTCTGGCAATGTTCCAGGGCTTCCGAGCCCCCCGAGGGTTGTCTTGGTGACTCTGCACATCAGGACTGCTGTGCTGAGTTCCCACAGTTATAGATATTAGATTAGATTTTAGCATCAGAGTAAGAGTGTATATTCAAATATGATGAAATTCATTACTGCAAAGTATATTACAATGCTTGTATCACTGTGTTCTTTAAAAACTCTAATGCTCAAATGTTAAAATTGCGATTATCATAGGAACTTTTTTTCTTTTAAGTTATTGACATTTCTGTTAATGTTGAATGTCATGTATGGAATTTTTTGTGCAAGATTGCAGGTGATACAGAAACACTTAATAGAAAGATTAGAGATCTTTCCGTCTTCATTAATTGATGAGTTGTGCTTTACCTTGGGTGGATCATAAATACCTTTATTTTATTTACTGTCTGTAAGATTATTATACATATGCAATGCAATTTGTTAATTTCAAATACTTTTACAAAGTCCACAATCAAAAACTCCAGAATCAGAGCCCAGAAATAAAAAAATATTTGGTTTTGATCTTGAATGAAAGCCTAAAATACTTCTCTGAGAGAAAACTTGTTCATCTGGATGTCAGTGAGCATTACACTCTATAAAGATCTAATCTGTAAGAAGGGGAAATACTAGATTGCTGTGTGTCAGTACTGATCTTTTCTTTCACTTGGAGAAATTCTCAGTCAGCTGAAACTGTAATTTTTATATACTTACTTGATGTTAGTCCATATTCCAACTTGAAACATGACCTGAATGCAAATTCAACATACGCCACGTGGACATTATGATATAGAGAGACAATGATAGAATTGAAGACACTTGCTGAAAGGAAAATAATAAAATTTTGAGGTGCTCTCTTGCTTTAGGATATTCAATTAGTCTCAAATAATTATGCCCGATAATAAACTAATTGATTTCTAGGGTATTAAAGCTACCCTCATTGTTCATCCTTGACTTTGAAAGATGTAGGAGTGGGTAAAGGGAGAGACATTGCTAATTGGGTCAAATTTGTTATGTATATTGTGTTTTACCTGAAATAAGAAATAATCTACTAGTGCTTTGGAAGTTAAAAAGAAACAAATTAAATATATGTCAAAACTGAAAAGCAAGCAAACAAAACCACTTCACTTATAAAAAAAGTAAAAGAAAAGCAACAAGAAATATGTATTACTTGGAAAACTGCATTTTGACTAGGGTAGGAATGCAAAAACCTTAGCAGATCTGATGACAAAGACTCAAACCTTTAAATCCATGTTGACCTACTGCACAGCAGTTGCGTGCACTTGAAGTCAGCACATGTCAGTGCTGAGCTAACGGACGTGAGCTCACTGTCGTCCCTCCTCACTTCCCTTTCATTCCATTCCCACAGCATGCCTTGCCCCTCTCTGTTGCTGGTGGAAGGAGTGTCTGGAGTGCAACATGTGTCAGGGAATCCTTCTGCTCCTGCTAAAGCTCTGCTCTTCCACAGCAAAGAATCTCACCCAGCAGGTCAGACAGGGACACAAAGTTCGTGCTCATGACATCTAAAATCCTACATTACCGTATTTACTTATTAAACTCCTCACTTGGGGAGAGAGCCTAGCCTTGCTCCCTAGTCCCAAGCACATTTGGTAATTGATCCAGTGAGTGATTTAAATTAGTACCTGCCATTGGATTTCCTGTGTTATTACTTGGGCCTCAGTGAGTTCTTTTCATAAACTGATTTGCTATAGAAGAAGAATTGTAGGCATCAGTTGGTTTTATCCTCACCTGAGACACTGGAATTTTGCTTCCAATATAAATTCAAACTGCGAGGTCCGGGACCTTTGCTGTGAAGTGAGCCAGACTAAGAAAAATGTGAACTGTGCATGGCTCGGACTTGGATCTGCAACATGATATTTCTATGAAAAACCAAAATATTACTTTTTTTTAGCTAGAAAACACTTTATCCCAAATATATTATTTTTTATTTTAGAATAAATTTCTTTTTAAAGTTCAACAATTTTGGTCTCTGTTTGTTTGAGATCAATTTATTTATTTACCTTTTGTTATTTATTGCAGAAATGGAAAAGAAATGCAATTTTAAAATGTGCAAAAAGTACAAGTTACCAATTTAGCTGCAGCAGAACCTGAGATAAATACATTTGTATATTTGCAACTCAAAATCTTTTTTGGTAAACAGAATGGATGTTTCTGAGCTGTCCATCTGCTTCAAGTAAGATTATTTGTACTGCATATGTTTAAATTAACCACAGAAGAAGGTTAATTCTGGTAGTATCCCTGAGTGATGACTTCCTTTTTTTAATTGCAATTAGAGAATGAGGTATTCAATTTAGTCATTTATTCATTAGTACAGTATAATAGATAAATGAAAGACACAAATTAATGTCTTCAGTGATATGTAAATAATGAAAAGTCTCTTTCCCTGCTGTAGTTATACTTTTGATGAGTAGACTAAGATAGTTTTCATCACATGAATATTACATTGTACTGTTTGATGGAAAGAATTAATCCCATTTTTGTGGGAAGAAAGCATTGTGTTTATTTCAATGAGACTGCAAAAGGTGATACGAAGATATAGTTTTGTTTCACCTCAGTAGTGTCTTTGCAATGACAAATGTAGTGCAAAAAGCAGAGCTGGGTATTGTGCCAGATTTGCAAGCACTGCACAAAAATTTGTTGTCCTGTTCCATCAGTTTTCACTCTGGGCAAAATTATTCTTGCCAAACACTATATGTTATAGTTGAGTAGGAAGAAGAGGATATTATACAGGAAAGTTTAAAGTTATTTGTTTGCTTTGTTGTAGAACTGCAGCAAGCCTGTGGAGCAGAGCAGTCCCACTGAAATGAGTGAGCACACAATTAAGCAGATTAGCAGAGAAAATGTACTGGGTCTGTGTCATCATTTCCCTTTGGGGTTTTCTGAAAGGGGATCACAACACGAGGAAAGGCTAAGGCACTTTCTTTACAGAACTCTTCTCAGATCTCAATCTTCTATTTTACCTATTGCAGTAGAATACAGCACAACACATCTAAAAAGAAATTTGAATGTTTTGCTAAGTCTCACAGTTTTAAATTCTGTTTCTTATATCTGATAAAACAGGGAGAGGTCCGCTGAGCACTGTAGAAGGAAGTGTCCAGAGTTCACATGACTGCAGAGGTGAACCTGGGTTTGTTTCCATTCTTTGTACATTCCAAACAGGCATGAATGCCATTTCTGGGCCCTGGTATAATACAACCATCCTTTCATTCTACCCACTCCATGACTGCCTTCACACTCGAGCTCTATGGTGTGAGGCATAGATGCTCTATGGAGTATCTGGTAATTGACAATTTCATGGATGTTTCTCCTTGTTGACTCTTTTCCCCTGAAATAACTTGGGAATGTTTTGCTCTTTGGAAAAAAGTCAGTGTGTGTTGTCCTGTCCCACCTTTTCTTGCCAACCCAGCATGAAATATGAGATTTGTCATGCATTAAGGTACTTGTTGACTTCAACCTGACCTCATTTGTATGAAGGTTATTTATCTGAAATACTAATTTCAAGAAACTTTTTGCTGGAGACCAACAGAAATTATATTGTTCAGATCTTTTTTTACAGATGAATGCTAAGGATATTTTTGATCCAAATTTTAATTTTTAAAGCATTATTCTACTAATCACTCTGATTTTTCAGGACTTAGGTGTTAGCCTTTGCAAGTTGCTGACCCCTGCTAAATGATATATGCTCTACACAAATATAAAGACTAATATATTCTTTCCATGTAATTTCCATAATTTTTCCTGTACAGAGAGAGCTAAAAGAGAAAAAGAACCCTGAGGTAACTCTGTAATGCCTGACTAACCCCCAGATTTAAAATTATCAATTTATATTATTTTCTTACAGTATGGTGAAAGCAGGAATAGCATTTATTTCATTCAGATTAGTGCTAATTTAGTTTGGATTCGCTATTAAATTCTTCTGGCTCTCTTTGCATAGAGACAGACAAAACAGGAAAAAAAGCAATACCAAAATGAAGACTGAGTTGCTTGTAGCAAGGCACCTGGAAGGCTTTGTAGACAACAGGTTCTCTATTTTAGTCTAAATACTGAAAGTGATGAGGAGATGAGAGGAGAGGATGAGTGAACAGGCACTTGCAGTCTCACTCTGCAGGCACCAATGAGCAGATTTCCAAGCCAGCTCTTAAGTATCTAGAACTTAAAACTGTCTACAAAACCTTAGTGATGGTTAATTCTCCTTTCTGGGGCAGACACATTCCCTTTCCCACCTTAACACAGGAGGTGAGTCAAGATTGGTGGATTGACTACTTTGTTGGCATTCCCTTGCTTTGCCTTTTTAAAAATGTCACTTGTGACTGGTTTTAAAAAGAGCCTCCTCAGAGACATTCATTTTCTCCCAAGGTAAAATTTCTGTAGAGATGAACTGGGTGAAGTCCACATTAATGCTTTTGGGTTATGATAAAATACACACACATGATCAATGGCTGCACAACAGCTTGTTCATTGGGCAGTCTGTGTGTCAGGATCAAGGGATGGAGGCATGAAGTGAGAAAGCTGCACTTGGAAAAATGAGTAGCATTTACAGAAGGGACTTGTTTCCATGTTCTTGCTGAGTAACCATTTATTAAACAGAACCAAACTTTCATTTACTTTGCATTTTTTACTGAGTCCTTGCTTAGGCCAGCCTTCATAATTCACTTCAATTTAACAACTCAGAACATGTCAGGAGGAAATACATGTAGACTGAGAAATTACTAACTGCATTTCTTCTTCTCTGGTAGTAAAACACATACTTTGAGAACTAGCAAAGCACAACTCTAGAGTGACAGTTAAGAGAAACATAAATGAAGAAGATCCAGAGGACATTTGCCAAAAAATTCACATCCTTCCTGGTTTGTAAATTTTGAGCACCTTAAGTACTTGGCAAAAGGTTTCTAAGCTACAGCAGGCAAAATTCCAGCTGCAAAATCAGAACTTTAAAGAGGTTTGATTAATTTGCCATTCACGCTTGTACTATTATAATGATGTTTTCTCTTGGCTGTTTGATTAAAGAAATAAGTAAACCACTTCAGCATTAGAGGCATTAATATTGAACGTGCTGATCCTGGTGGGAACTTAATACTTCCTTCTCTACAGACAATGATACAATCATTTAGTAGAGGGGAAATGGCATCTTTGTCTTCAGGTGTCACACTGTAAGTAATGACAGGAAAAGCAAAGTTCTTCTGCCATGGCAAGCTCACTGTGTAAAAGAGGCTGAGTCATCTCTGCAGACAGTCAGAAGGCAGATGGGTTTTTCTCTCTTGGTCTGAAAGATTTGTGCCACATACTTTTCACAGTAGAATGAAAAAAATAAACTGACAATAAATAAATCAAGACAAATAAGATTTTAGCCAATGCAGAGACCTGTGTCACCAATTAAATATAAATGGACTAATGAAGATATAATCAACATTAACTACACTATAAAATATGAAATAATAAATGCTATAATTAACAGTAGTATGCATTTATAACACTGTGACAGCATAGCCAGACAGAATTTGGCTTAAATATTTGAGTAATACATTTACCAAATAGTAAAAAAAAAGCTAGGTCTGGTTGCATATAAAAAGCATCCTGACAACCAAAGCTGCCAGAGCAAGAACAAGATCAGGAAAAGGGACGTCCTTCTAAATACTCACGGATGACTGGCAGAATAGAAGTTATGGGATAAAACTGCCTTTCCTCTTGTGATGGGACAGCACTAGCACAAGCACATGGAAAAAAAGTGAGTAGAATGGAAGAATGGGAGAAAGTGAAGGAAGACAAGCTCATCTCATTTCTGCCTTCTCTTATTGAATAGCTTCCAAGCCTGATCAGTGTGATCTCTGCAACTAAAATCCACCAAGGGCTCCACTCGTTGAAAGTAATTTTATGGCATGTGCTCCATGGTGGAATGTACTGACAGGTAATTTAGAGTGGGATTCTCAAAAGACAAAGAGTTTTGAGCATATATTTCTGATGATGGCTATTAAAAGCTGACCACTAACAAATCTGCTACTAATGAGCAAACTCTAAAGCTGGCTTGATTTGCCACTCTTGTAGTTACATCATGATGGTTCTCTAGCTGATATATATATAAAACTAATACTTACATAAACATATGTTCTGTAGGAATAAGGAAAAGTTATTGCATCATTTTTCCATAATAAGATAATGTACACGTAATATACAGAACTGTGTGGTAGCATTTGGTATAAACATAGCATCATCAAGAAGGACTTCCACATACTTGCAAGTTAGGAGTTGCAATACCTTCTCAAACCCTAGGGAAGAATTTAAGCTATAATTATGTTCTACTTCAAACCTGGAAAACATGTTTGAATATTAACATTTATTAACATTTTTTCTTCTTAAAGAGCATGAAAAAAAGACCTAATTACCTCCGCCTATCCTTTGTACCATGTTGGAAAAAACTTCACACTAAGAATTAGAATCAGATGTAACTTAGGAGCCTTCTCTATTGTAATTTTATTTTTATTCAGTAACTACTTAATGCAAATGGCAATAGCAAGTTGCTTCATTACTAGATTAGAGATGCAGGCTCTCATGACCATTATTCTGTCTGATGTCATGAATCTTGAAAACTCCCTGTTCCCAGTAGTAGCGCAGCTGCTGCTGAGAAGCAGCCTGAACATTCTGAGCTTTCCAGAAACAGTGGAATTTGTCTTCAGAAGTGCGAGCTCAAACTTGTTCCAACTCAGGTGGGCATAAGCCCTTGGGCAAATGCTAAATTCACAGTGTTTGGTTTGCAATGTTTTTTTCCCAGAAATTTAAAGAGTTGTTATATATAGTGGGAAATCTGCCTGTGAGCTCACAAAACCTCCTTTGGCTCTACTAGTGGTCCAGAGCTTTGGTGCATCTCTATCTGCTTTCCTGTGTGACTGAGAAAAAAAGAGGATGCAGCAAACAATTTTAACTAGGCAGCTTTTGGAATAAAAGGCACCAATAAAGCAAAATGTCAATGCAAGAAGAGGCATGAAGTGGTGGTATTGGATACAATATCCAAACTATGGATTATACCTGAATTTCTTAGCTCAATCCAAGAATTTGTTTTTAAATTCCTCATGTTGCAGACAAAAAGAAATGCATGTCTGTGCCATTGGGTAGACTAGGATTTACATATAGTTTTATCAATTCTTGACCTTGCAGACTGTTACATAAAATCTTAAGTGCCATTTACACTGAAAGAAAGTGGCACCTGAAAATAATCAGCTTGAAATTAATGAGGTAATTTATAGAGATAGATTCGTCTTATAAGGTTTTTAAAAAAAACCATGTGAAAGCTAGAAAAGCAGAATGATATGAAAACAACTCATTAGTCAGAGAGCTATCATAAAACTGAACCCCTGCCTTACACAGCTCTTAAATCAAACTGCATTCCCTAACTACTGTTTTCTAACATTCACATAGATTTTATATGTATTTTAGTATAAATATTTAAACAACTTGATGGATATCTCCATCTGTTTGAGGCATGCTAGGTTTTCTGTTTCTATCCTGGCACCAAAGATTGCCACTGAAATGTTTTAAGCTGTATTGCATTTAGGCCTAAAATTTATATCACTTCATTTAGATTTAGGGGCATGAAATATGTTACAAAAATTTTAGAGGTCAAAATATATCTTAAAATTGCTCCATATAGTACAAAGAATTCCAAATTAGGGTCCAGGTTTACACAACGATGGCACAGCTCCCTGATCTATAATAAACTTGAAACAAGTGCAACACTAACATCACAGTTGCAGGTTTAGGCATTTAAAACCAAAACTTCCCCTGTGGTAGTTGAAATTCTGGTGCCAAATCTTCAGAAGTCAGGGAGTTGTAAATCATATTTTGAGTTTCCATGGAGTTGTGACCACAGACATGTATCTCAATTCTACATCAAAATCACAGAATGGTTTGAGTTGGAAGGCATCTTAAAGAGCATCTAGTTCTAAAGCCCTGCCATGGGCAGGGATTCCTTTCACTGGACCAGCTTGCTCAGGGACCCATCCAGCCTGGCCTTGATCACTTCAAATCAAGGGGCAACCACAGCTTCTCTAGGCAGATGTTCCTATGCCTCACTACCCTCAGAGTAAAGCATTTTTTTTCCTAATATTTAACCTAAACCTGTTTTCTTTCTGTTTGAATCCAATCCACAGTCCCATTACTACATGCTTTTGGAAAAAGTCCCTCTCCATTTTTCTTGTATGTTCCCTTCAGCTGCTGGAAGGCCACAATTAGGTCACTCAAAGCCTTCTCTTTTTACACCTGGGACCAATCCCAATTGTCTCAGCCTCTCCTCATAGGAGAGGTGCTCCATCTCTCTAATCACCCTGGTGGCCTCCTCTGGACTCACTCCAACAGTTCCATGTCCTCCCTGTGCTGGGATGCCCAGAGCTGGGTGCAGCACTGCAGGTGGGGTCTCACCAGAGCAGAGCAGAGGGGCAGAACCCCTCCCTCACCCTGCTGGCCATGCTGCTGTGGCTGCAGCCCAGGACACATTTGGCTCTCTGGGCTGTGAGTGCCCATGGCTGGGTCATGTCCAGCCTCTCCAGCACCCCAAAGTCCCTCTGGGCACCCCAAAGTCCTTCTGGGCAGGATAATTTTATCTCCCAGCCTGTTTTCATACTGATCAGCAGCACCTTTCACTTGTTCTTGTTTTACCTCATGAGATTCCCATGGGCCACTTCTAGAGCTTGTCCAGGTCCCTCTGGATGCCATCCCATCTTTGCAGTGAGTCAACTGCACCAACTCAGCTTGGTGTCATCTGGAAATATGCTGAGAGTGCACTTGATCCCTCTATGCCATTAATGAATATGTTAAATATCACTGGTCTCAGTATGAACTCCTGAGGGACACCACTTTTCTCTGATATCTATCAGGACTCTTGATCACTATCCTACTAAATAAAACTTTCAAACTCACATTTTATAAAAGCTAGAAGATGTAGTTAAACTTCTCACAGAAACCATTCCCTGTGAAAAAAAAAGACAAAGGATTAAGTATCTGATATAATAAAATGTTTGGCATCCCTAACATTCATGATTCAATGAGAAGTTTAAGGATACTCACTACTTCATGATGCTTCCAGAGACTTGCCATAGATGTGGATTTCATTTGTATTTTTAGGGTGTGGCTTTCACATACAGGTGCAGAAAACAGACTGGGATCCATGACTATAATCAGCTGCAGTCAATGAAAGCATCAAAACCACTTTCAGTATAGAACATTTCACATGCAGCATTTATTTTGAAGCACATTCCTCCCTGATGTGCTGACCTATGAATTGTCCATATAACTATCAGAGGAAACTCGAAACAGGAGAGGAACTGTAGAGAAAAGATCTGAAATATTGCTTTATAACTAAAAAAACTTGGTTAACGAACCTCACAGGAAGCTGGTAAAACAAATTAGTAGAATTGGAGGTCTAGTAAAACAGAAACAGTTTATTCAGGAAGCATGAACAGGAGAAAAGGAGACCAATATTATACTGTACATCAAGAATGCTTTGAAGTCACTCTCTGAAGCGGAGAATAAGGTGAGAGGCAAATTTGTTGCATTTCTCTAGGTGAAGATAAAAGAAGAAAGAACAAAACAAAAGCTCCTATCAAAAAGAAGCCGCAGATTAAATTTTTGATCAGGCAACAACGACAACCAAAGGAAGAAAGCAATGTGGGACTGAGTACTTAATTATTTATTGGAAAAGAGTATGTAGGGCACAGTCCTGCAAAATGTGTGGAAGGGAACTTTGCATAGGGTGTGTTAGAGAGGTTCAAATGTTCAGAGAATGATAAAATTCATTCTGGAGTACCTCAGAAGTAATTGAGACCATATTGCTGTTATTTTTGAACAAATCGGTTTGCTACATCAGGAAATTTACCCTCCAAAGGAAACTGTATCAATCAAAAAAGGTATAATTGATAAATTATAGATTTAGGGCTTCAACTTGCCTTCTGAATTCATTTCGTTATCAATTTGTAAGCAACAGCAAAAAATCATGTACTCTTTCTGATTGTTGCCATTGCTTTTTTGCAATATAACTGGCATAGAAGATAAGGATGATGTAATACTTGAGATATATTATTACCTTAGTAATCTTTCTGGCACTTGTCACGGGGCATTTTGAAAATAATGATGCCCAGGTTATATACTATGGGCATAGGCCAAATTCCCAAGTTAGTGCGTGCTCTTAGAGTGGACCGTGATGGTTCACTGATGAGCTGAGGAGATTTTTTAGACGGATGCCTGTAGGGTTCTGGCTTGGGCCAAATTCCAAATGAAATTTTCATTAATGGCTTTAAAGAAAAAAATAATCAAGGTTGTGTTTGTAAGACTTGCACAAAGTGCCAGTCTAAGAGGAATTTCTAGTTCAAAGAACAAAATGATAATTCAAAATGCATCTGATATTCACAAGATCAAAATAAATTAAAAGCGACCAGTATTTTGCTAAAAAAGAGACATCAAACAATCCATCTGAGACAAGAGCCTGATCTCCAGCAGGCACTGAGCTTTCTGCTGATGAAGACCCCTATGAATGCAAACAGCAGGAACACTTTCCTGTCAATGAGGGAGACAACCCTTCAATGACCCTGGTGCCAACCCCAAGTGCAGTGAGAGTGACTTGCTTAGAAAAGTCAAAAAGAGGGAGTCTAAATGAAAATCTTCCCTGAGTCTCTTTAATAAAGTATCAGAGGCTCCCATCTCCACAACAGGGCAATAAGTCCATTGTTTCCTACTATGTCTTTCTGAGTTGCAAAAGCTCACTCTCCCTTTCCAGGGCTGGATCTACCAAGAAATCTATCTTAGATTCTATTAGAGCTTCTCCTCCTCTGAAAAGGCAAAGTTTATTTGTTCTTATTGTTTGAAACTTTGAAGAAGGCAGATTTCAAGGCAAAACACTGTTTAGCTGAGATGTCAAAAAGTAATCTCACACTGTCTCAACAGAAGCATGAGGGCATCTAAGACCAACTGCTCTAAGACCAACTGCTGAATGGAAACTAGAAACACATGGACACTATTTTTTAGTTTTTGTCAACTTTTATATATTTTCTCTAGAAAAGAACTATTTGTTTTCTTTATACCAAACAGGTTGCTCAGGGTTGCAATTTTAGTCCCTCTTGTCTGGAAAAAAAAATCCTCTCAAGTTTTGCAAAATTACTTGAAGACAGCACCAACCTTAGAATAGAGAGTAAGTTACAAAGCCAACCCCCTCACATGGCTATCCTTCAGTTTTTTACTGGAGATAAAATAATCCTTTTTCTTACTTGAAATAGAGGTTAAGAATCTAGCACATCCAGATTCCTGGAACAGCAGGAAGAACAATAAGAAGGTTTTACTCCTTTTGCAGGCACGATCTATGTCTCTTTTTATGCCTGACCTTTACCACTTTCTTAATGGCATGGGTGAATGAAATATCCACAGGGCAGTAACAGGTTGGAAAAAGGCCCCAGAAGGCAAAGTTTTCTGAGTATGCAACCAATCTCTTCTTAACCACTGCAAAGTTAGGTCCCAATTAGTGGTTATAAATATTGTAGTGAGATAATTCTATGCAAGTTCCAATTTGATTTTAATATATACTCTTGCTGAAGAAAGAAGTAAGGTAGCTGTGAGTTGTCTGTGTCTGAAACCATGTCAGGGATTTTTTCATTGTGAGAACCATGATTGCTAGAGAAAAGGGTTGATTTGCTCAGGAGTAAAGCAGTGTAGTTGCAGATTTGATTCAGTTCCTGCCTTTGTCATCAATAACATGCCATGACCATGTCCAGAGGTTCTGCCTGTGGTACCATACAAAGGGGTCACAATGCCAATTTAGATCTTCTAAATCCCAAGCACAATAGCCATCCTCTGGACCAGCTAGGGGGAAGATCACCACCACTGATTTTATTAATACCTGGTAGCTGTTATAGCTTTCTAATTGACACAGCTGTCTGCCTTCAAGTGCTGAAATTGAGTTCAGGGTAGAAGTACAAATTCTGTGTCAGCCATTTTCTTTTCCTTTCCTCGTTTCGTTCCAATATTATTCTCATTGGATTCTTAGAGGTTTGTGAATCTAATTCTGCTTACCAGAAATCTTACTTCTGCACAGAATACAGTTATACAGTTTATACAGTTGCAAATTGCTCTTTACTCTTTCCATCTGTGAGGACAGTTTTTCCTGAGGATATTTCTTCAGCTAGAAAGCAGGAGATCTGTCTGGTGGTAATCCCTCTTACATTATTTCTTTGATGAATGAGACCTCTGTCACAACTTATCTGAGATTCTACCTAAGGTGAAAAATTGACTTGGTACTAACATGATTGAAACCAGTTGTTTATTTTTTTTTCTAGTTTTATATTTATGAGTTCAAGGGTTGTTTTTTTCCTGCATATACTCAGTCTTCTGTGTCAATGCAACAAATTTCCACCCTTTTTTGTGAGTGACTGATAGTGAAAAATGTTGTACCAAAATGGTACTTGTGAGAAGTAGAAATCAACAAGAGACTTTTTTTAAAAAAAACTGAAATAAGACACAGATTTTTCTCATGCTGTTTGGACTGGGTGAATAGAGTACACCCAGTGTCCACTAGTATATTTCATTAATTTAATAATAAAGTTCAATAGAGCTGACCATATCTTGCTAAGGAGGATCAATGTATTTACCTGCCAGGTAAAAAATTTTCTAATTAAGAAGCATGACAAAAAAGATTTGCCTGAAACGCAGCAAGAAGAGGCTGTAAGAAAAGAATGTCATAAAGCCCAACCCTCCAAAGATGGGTTAGCTATCTGATGTAAGCATCAGCTGGTCAATGAGCTACAGCCTGTTGACTGCACAGAGTTCCTGTATTATTTTTTAAATAAAACCTTTGCAAGTCTGTAGTCTACTCTTCCATTGCCAAAAAAGAAATACCTGCCTGCTTACAGGTATTAAAGGCAGGAATTATCTCCTACAGCAAAGGTGCTGACTGTTCTGAAAAACCTGGTTGTTTGGATCAATAGTTAGAGATCTCTGCACAAAGAGAATCTGGACCAGGGACTTTGTTAAAATATCTAACACCCAAGTAGATCTGCCTTCATTGATCAAAGAATGTTCTGACAGAGCCAATATTATTGCAGGTGCTTTGATGAGCGATATCTCTATTAGCATATTTTCCATAGAAAAGAAAAAGAAAAAAAAAGAAAAAGAAAAAGAAAAAGAAAAAGAAAAAGAAAAAGAAAAAGAAAAAGAAAAAGAAAAAGAAAAAGAAAAAGAAAAAGAAAAAGAAAAAGAAAAAGAAAAAGAAAAAGAAAACCCCTACCGTGTGAATCCATATGCAGACAAGCATAAAAAGCAGAAAAGTAACTGGGAATTTTAAACATATTTTATCCATGCACATATTATTTATTCTTTTCCATATCTTCTTCAAGTTCTTAGGCACTTGGGACTCAGCAGGTTGAAACTGAGGAATGTTCATCCTACACTGCCCCATATACTCAAGTGTTAGATTAATGAGAAGATGAAGAAAAATATACACCTGGACTTTCAAAACGTTTTAACAGAATCATTGTTACAGCATGGAATACTTTTTTTTCCTCTGCTTGTCAACGCTGACACCTTGCCAAAATACCATGTCTAGGTTGGTAAGAATATAGAGGCTAACAGCAAAGAGAACAAAAAAAGATCATAAGCAGCAATGTAAAATATTTGCTACACTGTCTTGTAAAGACTGAGTCAAAAGATCAAGTTCTACTACATAAATAAAAAGAAAAGAAAAGATTGCTGAAAATGATCAGTCAGTTTTCTCTGTTGTTGGTTTGTTGTTTTGTTTAGAGAGAGGGCTGGTAATAGATATTAATCAAAGGTGATCAGTTATTAAGAGAAGTTTTCATAGAATCCTAGAATGTTAAGGGCTGGAAGGGACCTTTAGGACCCTCTAGTTCCAACTCCCCTGACACGGGCAGGGACATCTCCCACTAGACCATCTCCCAACTTGAGGTTGCTCAAGGCCTTATCCAACAGGTCCTTGAACTATTCCAGGGATGGGGATCCGCAAGATCTCCAGACAACCCGCATATAACCCACAAGGCTAATTATAAACAGGGAAAAGGGCTTTCTTGGTGAGTTTATAAAATCCTTTTCACTGCAGATTTTTGGGAGAGGTAGATAACCAAAAAACTTCCAAGTATTATTTTCCTTCATATAAGACAGACTCAGTGGACCTTCTATAGGTCCCTTTGAGGAAAAGGTGTTTGAAATTCTTCTAGATTTTTCTGGGTTTTCCTCAACATGTGTGAAAATTCCATGTTGTGCTGTGCCCAGATCATCATTAAATAACTTGTTTTAAAGTAAAATCTTAGGACTCTCTTGTGCTGCAGGAGCAGTAAAACATTTAGCTCACAACATTTATAATCCAGATTCAGAGATATTTTAAGAATGTTTTCAAGGCCAAAAAAATATCCTCAAACAAAATAGTTCCTAACAGTTTTTCAGAATCGTTCCTTGTTTTTACTACTCCCAAAGCAACAGTAGTATAGATTCTGTCCTTTTTTTTAATATGAGGAAACTGGAGTATTTTCATTTCCTTTTATTTAAGACTGGTTTTGTTCATTTCAAAGATACTCGGCATGTTATTTCCTTTGAATAGATCACAGTGTATCAGGCATCAATTTCAAACAAGTAACCCTTGAGGTCAATTTTTGTTACTGCTGTATCTTTCCAATCTTTCTATTTAAACAGAGAGTCAATAGCGAAGAGAGTCATTTCATTACTTTTTATTATTCTAGGAATCTCCTAAAACATCATATCTATCTAAACAATTCTATTGCTGAGATTAAATATTTCTCTATACAGGATCAGAACTGATGATAATTTCTAGCAGCCACAAGCCATGTTTAAACCTCAAAAATAGTAAATAACTTAAACCACTAATTTATAAGCCATTCCTTGTCATTTTCTAGTGATTTTAACCATTAGGTTTATATTTGCTGCACACAGACAATTTTTTTACACTTTTCTTGCTGAAGTGAAAACCTTAAACTGGAGTTGTGTTTTCCTGAAAGGTCAGCACCTTCACCCAGAGGAAGCAACTGCCATGGGCTAAAGATTCAGATATTTCAGTCTCAATATTGTTTCTGGTAATGAAAACCTTTGCTGTTGAGGATGTTTTCCCCCTACCAACTGTTCTAAACTGCTTTGAAAAAATTAGTTACAAAGTTTTCACTATTAATGTATTGCAACATAAACTTCAATATGAAAATGCATTGGCTAGGATTTTAAAACTGGAATGTGAAAAACCGTTGGAAATTTGAAGAGATAGCCATATTTTACTTGCTAACAATATCTTTTTTTCATAACCTGTACAATATGCAATATGTAGAGCTTGCAGTTGTATTTGTTGTGTTTTGGATATTATATAAAACTAGCTTCAGGAATTGGAAACTATTTCAAAGACCTTTTGATGTCAGTGTATTGAGATAAAACTCTGGTAGGGAATGTGTTCCAAGATGCCATTGTCATCAGGCAGATGAAGGCAGGATCTCCAGAATTTTTGAAAATACATTTAGAATTTGGTGTAAAAAAAGAAATAACAGAAAAACCCTTAACTTCCAATTCTTTCTAATGATTGTTGCACGAATCTCTGAATGTTAACTTGTCTAGAGTTTATGTACGTATTTTTTCACCTAAAAAGAGATAGCTGGAAGTAAATGGTTGATTTCCCTTTTCAGGTATTTATTACAGACCCCTCTGAAAAGTTACTTTGAATTATAATTAGATAAAATGCGAAGCTTCAAATAACCTGAATCTGGCATTTATTTTTGTTGTGGTTCTTGTTAAAAATTCTTAAAGGAATTTAACTTCTGTCCATGAAACAATCAAACGGGAAATAATTAATTCGTTTTGCCAGAAGTTCAGCAGTAAGCAAAATCAGAAGTACAACAATACTTCTGTGGTTTCTGGCAACAGTTGCCATGGACAAAAACATGCCATTTTCATTTAAACCCCTGTTCTTCTCAAATGAAATGGCAGTTATCATATTGTACTACCAAGATGTCATAGTTTAGCATCAGGTAAATCTCCAATTATCATTTAATTCATTATTTTATAATCACATTTTGATTGGCTTGATCAACATTTATTTCTTCTCTGACTCATTTTTAATTTCAAGAAGTGAGGGAACACCTGGGGAGTACAATAATTGGGGAAAACAAAAGCCCCAGAGTCATCAGAAGCTGTTCTGCATTTGGCTTCATTATATATTTTTCTGGCATTTTGACAATTAACCATAAGCAATGAAGAAACCTCTTCTGTCTAAATGACAAACTTTCCATAACCATTACCTCTAAAACATCATGAAAGCATCTCAGTACACTCTTACATGATCAATTATTCTCTCTGTTTACCATCACTTGTGTTTTGGGATATGGCACCCTACACTCAATGCCCTGCAAAAGTCATATGTACCCCACCACGGAGTACAAAAATATCTACTCCACCCAGCAGGAAATTAAGCATATCTAAATAAAACCAGCATTGAATAGATACAATCATAATTTTGAAGAACAGACTTAGTCTGGAAATAAATTTTCAATTCAGTGGTGAAAGAGGGACTTCTTGCTGAGTTGTACAGAGCATGAAATGTCCAGTCATGTCCTCTGAGTTACAATCAGGTACCTTATCTTCAGTGTGCTTATAACCACTTCCAGATATTTAAGAAAGTGAGTATTTTTCCAATAATACACAGAATAGGGTTGGTTTTGGTGTTTTGTGGTTTTTTGGTTTGTTTTTTTTTCCCATTCAGAGAACTCTTAAGTTTATTAGTGGTTGGGGTTCATTATATGTTAAAAGAAAGACAAGAAGAAGACTTAACGTTTAACCATCAATTTCTAAATGTTGAAGCCAGGCTGCTGTTAGAGGTCTAATCATAATAATTATGGAGTGGCATAGCTTTGAATTCCTCAAGATTTACTGTGACAAGTACAGTTTAATTTGGTAGTGAACTTCTACCAAAATGAATTTGATGAAAATGAGAGATGGTGCTTGACAGCATAAAGTGTTCTTTGGTCTTTTAAATATAATTATATTTTTTAAAACCTTAATATTTTATATAGATGCATGTGAAGACAATATTAGATTTTTTGAGTAGACTTAGAATGAGTTTATAATTGGAAACTTGTTCTGTTGGCCTAAGAAAAAGGCTGAAGTCTAAACTTTTTTCTGAGTATGCAACTTAAAGATCTGAAAATAACAGCTGCTGAAAACATATTTATTTCAGTATAGCTTAGCTACTGCATGTTTTACATAATATGTGCAAGTTATACCCTATTTACAATTTATGCCTCTCTGAGTTCATTATTTTTCTGGAAATCTATTTGATTTCATAGTAAAGAACAGTCTTCTCAATACTGAAGATGCAATACATCAAGATAATGACAGCTACAAGCAGAAGTCATCAAATTCTCTCAGCACATCATACATCCATCAGAATGTCATTTTTATCACGTGATTTTACAGTTCTTCATTTCTTCTCTAGAAGATACAAGACATAAACTACCTTCAGCAAGCATTAAAGAAGAAGTCAAGATGTGGGAGAAAATAGACAATATGAAATGGTCTTGCTGTTTTCTTTTTTCATTTATATAATTAAATCCGATTTAATCCTGATTGTTTGGGGTTTTTTTCCTTCAAATTGGCTACAGCTTAAGTGTAGAGATATTTAGTTTTTGCTGATTTTCTGTCTGCTTTTATTTACTTAGTGAGTTGACTGCTTCTCCATTTCTTGTAAAATTTTTTCTTCCTTGCTTTGCTTTCTATCTCTCTAAAGAATACATTTCATAATCTCTTATTATTTTTTTATTTGCCATAAAATTTAAAAATATGAGGCTGCAGATAAAAATACTTCTACAAGCAGTCAATCTAATGTTGTAATGAAATAGAGCAACTTCAACTGATTTCATTTGGAGTGAAATCAATCATTCTGATACCTTGAAAATCCTCAGTGCCTCACTTTTTCCTTACCTAAAGTAGAGAGGAAATTCTTCAGTTTTTCCAGCTGCTGTAAATGCATTATTGCTTTCCATAAAATTTCATTTTTACAAGAGTGCACATTTACATTTTGCTTGTATTCATACATTAGATTTTATTGTCCCATATTAAAATTTACTGCTCATAGATTTTGTATTCGTCTCTGCATTATCTTCTTTGAATTAATAGGTGATTATCCTGACTTCCTTCTCTGTCTGTGGTCAAAAAAACCTAAAATTGTGCATTTGTTATGTTAGTATATATGATGAATTTTTAAGGATCAAAATTGATATTTGCTTATGCCATATTCTTTATTTCATTATGATTATACACATGCATAGGTGCCAGAATCCCCTGTGCTTCCATATTTTACATACATTTTTTCACAGCATAAAGCTATTTGACAACTTTATTATTCTTTGGGACAAAATTTCAAAGGAAAAATGTCCTATGCCTTACAGACATTTTGATGTTTCAAGTCAGCTTTTAATTATGTATTTTGAGGAAAATGGTCTCCAGATCCACATCTGAGGAAAAAAGAGGGACAAAACAACACCTTCTCTCAGATGTGAAAGACCTTTAAAATTCATTAATTTTATATATATAAAAACGCTACAAACACAGAATTTAAATTCAATAATGCCTGTTTTGTCTGCCCACAGTTAAAACTCCCCAGATAACAGAGCTTCCTTGGCTGCTTAACCTGTGCGGCCACTAGCTCAAAACTTAAATATTTAGAACTGGAGGAGCCAGGAACCAGTCCTGCAGTGTGAAGTGTCTTCCTTGATCTTCCAGCACATTCATTTCATAAAGCAGCAGCCATAGGAAAGTTGCCACTGCCATATGAAAGAGCAGTGTTTTGCTGTTTAAAACAAGGATGTGGCAGATTTGGAGAGAAGGACCATTCTGAATGATGCTGGCACTAGTCCGTAATTCTGTGTGAGCCTTTGAAAACAGAAAGCCCTGACAAGCTAGTAAGGCAAACTTTGCACTTATGGCTCAGGTTGTTGTTGTGAAGTCTTGTGGTAAATATTTGTCAAAATTTGGCAAAGTTACTATATAGGATTTTTTTTATTTTGTTTTTACATTTGAAATCTCTTGTATAGAGGTGGAAAAGATATAGCACAGCACAGAATAATGGCCAGTGCACAAGTTATATCTCTCTGTTATTGCAATGACTGACATTTCCTACACCAATTAAGTGTTTTGCAAAGCAAAGTGAACAGAAAATCAAGTGTGGAGTATACCTTTCCTCATTTTCCTGCTTAAAAAACTATGAATTCTTTGTAACTGAGAGCTACCAATGGTTCTTAATAGCTGAATGCCACTGCTTACTAAAGCAAACTTGTAAGAATATTGAAACAACAAATATTTTTCAACTGTGCTATCTGAACTCTTTAATATCAGGGACCAGGGTAAGGTCCTACAGCAGGTTCTGCCTAGTACTTTCAATTTTAATTCAGAAAAATCACTGGCACAGGTGTACTTGTCAAAGCACAGTCCTTCATGGTGTCCCTTAAAAGTAGATAGATTAGTCTAGATGCAAGAAATAAAACACTTCATCATAATAAGTGTCCCATAATTCAGTGACTGGGATGAGAAAAAGCATACTGTTAAACATTTAAAAATACCAGATGGGAAGTTTAACTTACTCATTCCTGTCTCAGAGTCTACCTAACACTCTCACTCTTTTGCCAAATGCACATATTAATATTTCTCCTCAAACCATTTGAGACTGAGAATACGTTACATTAAAAAAAATTAACAGAATTAAGTAGAATGATTTTGATAGATGATTTGTGTGAAAGCTGGATGCCATGAAATCTTCTGGGAGTTTCAGTACTTATTCTATAAGTATAAAAGCTGTCCTTTCTGAATGTGGTGGATTTAACCTAGCTGACAGCCAAACACTCACCCACCAAGTTGCTTGTTCACCTGAAGGGAGACAAGGAAAGAAAACAGGAAGAACAGGCATGAGAAGGCACAGATCAAACTTAAGACTGTAATATCGTTTACCAAATGCCAGTGTGGGAAAAACACGCTCAACTCAGGGAAAGTTAACTTACCTTGTTGCTAACTAAACTAAATATTTTAACCTGGCAGTGAGAAACAAAAAAAACCAAATAAATAACACCTTTCCTGTCCCATTTCCAAGTCTCAGCCTCACTCCTTTATTCTCAATTTCTCTACTTCCACCCTTGCTAGTGCCACAGCTTCAGCCCCTTTGGCAAGCATATGGGCAGAGTAAAAGTGAGGACAGGGAGTTAGAGCCAACACATGGTGGTTTTTCTCCTTAAAGTGCTCAGCTGTGTCAGTTTCTGAGTCTTTTTGCAATGGTCTTTGTAAATCAAGTCTGTGTGAGATTTTTCTGTTCATATATATGTATATTTGCTCTGACATATGTGTGAAAGTTTGATGATTTAAAATTATTAAATGACAACTGGTTATTTTGTCTCCCAGAAGCTTAATGCTTCACACCCAGAATCTCAATAGTCAGTCCCCATAGCTGGTCTTACCAAGCCTGTATGGTGTGTTAGCTCTGCACAGATATGGGTTGTAGGCCAGACAGGGTGAGCTGAACATTCATACTACTTGTAACGTTGAAGTTTTGAGTTCAGACCAGTTGTCAGCCTGCCAAATTTTTCCTGGTTTGAAGACTGAGATTTCTTAATCCCTAAAGGAAAATAATTACTTCTGCACTTAGTTCATAAAATCAACACATACATTTTCTACCCACACAGGATCTGCTCAAAACGCTCGTTTCAAAAGGTCACTAGTGAATAGATAAACAAATACTTAAATAAATTTATATATCCACCATACACATCAGCTCTTGAATTAAGGATCTTCTATCCCTTTAGACAAGTTAGATGCAGTTAACTTATCTTTCTCTCAGTTATCATGTTAAGATTCTCTAAAAACTAAACTCAACAGCAAAGTAAGAGGTAATTGGCACAAAAAGAGCTTAGGGTAAACTGGCACAAATTCTGTGTTTCTGCTGAAGAAAAGGATATTCAGGTTATGTGCAAATCCTGTTCTGCATCTTGCAAAAGAAATTTAAACTTGTTCTCAGTCTCGATTCTTTTATCTAGATGAGTGCTCTATATACTAGGAGTGAGCAAAAGCTTTGGAAATGACACCTCCTGCACCTCACAAATTCAAATGTTTAAAAGAAGTTTACCAGTTCCCAGCAATCAGCATCTCTTTCTGGAAGTTGGTTAGAGGAGAATTTATAATATTTTGTATCTTTGTCTTAATATATTTACTTGCCAATCTTTTTATTTTTAGCAATCTCTTTTTCAATCCTCTTTTTGTTTTCCCGCATCAGTGACCTTTTCTTATCTGGTGCTTTCTCTTCATGGCCTGGCATGCAGCTCTCTTCTTTTTACAACACCTGCATTTTTTTCCTCAAACCTCTACCACCATCAAATTTCTAATTTCCTCTGAATGTTAAAATCAGTTGCTAAACAGCATGTAGGAATCACTTCTGAATGTGTGTATGTGGCATTTTAGGAGGCCCTTTGGGAGGCAAAATGTCACCAGCACAGCCATTTGGTTAGAATGAGGAAAATAGTAATAAATTATTTATGTCTGGTATTTTGTAAGAACATCTTAATTTGATAGTGCTGTAAGTCATTTGGACCTAACCTAGATAAACCTACTTGTAGGACCAGTTAGCATGACAAAAAAAAAATATAGTATGTCATTATAGCAGGAGAGACAATTTTTTTGAAATCTATATGTACTATAAATCCCTAGTGCCCACAGGATCTGCACACTTGAAATACAAGAACATTTAAAAAAATCTGAAAGCTCAAGGAGTAACAAGCATGGTTATTGCAATACTGCTAAGTATTGCCATTGCTATGACTAAGCCACAAGTAATGCAAGGAAAATTTTACATGTTCTGGACAATTGGTTGAAGAAAAGTAAAAGGAATTGTTCAGCAAAAGCAATTCCATGATGTTTGGATGAAAAACTAGGGTGTGGAATTAGGACATAGTAGCTGTTAATGCTGCATTATCCAACCAGTAGATATTTAGTGCTGAGGTCTGACTTGCATCTCATCAAGCCTCAGGACCAAGGACAGGCATCATCAATACTATAATATAGTTTCTAATACAGCAAAACAATAGCAATACCAAAATATACAGCATGACATAGTGATTAATGTTTCTTGGATGAGGTCTCTCTCAAGCTTAGACTCCCTGTGGCTGCCTAGGTTGAGTCTGCTTGGACACAGAAACCTTACCTAGCTGCAGGATCTTTGCCATGACAGGAGTATCTGATTGCTGTGGTAATCAGACAAATGCTCTCGAAGTTTTTAACAAAAGTCAAAGTGCATAAATCCAAAACCTTCTCTCAGAAAAAAAGATCAAACAAACAAACAAACACACTTTTTTTATTTCTTCAAACCAAGCTCCACGTATTAAAACACAGGCTTTGGGGTGCAGATGCAAAGCAGGGATGCCCTGCATGATTCTATGGAGTCTGACAGCCAGAAAGGCTGAGGACTGCATATGGTACCCTCATCAAAGGGCAGAAAAGCCCAGAGCATTAGAATGCAATATCATAGATATAGAAAAAAAAGTTTTTAATAAGCTTCATGATTCTGAGATAGAGTTGTATTTTGTGGTATAGGCAGGGTCAGCCTTTGGAAGAGAAAAAGGGGAATCGCACAATTTAATTTTCTCTTGCAATATGCTGTAATCATCTCAACAAATCTAAATTCAGCTTGGTGCTTGCACTTTTCCTTTGTGAGAACACTGATAAGTTCAGTTAATGATCAGCGAGCTCTCCCCAAGAAAAGCACTGTTTACTCAGGACAGCAGCATTACAATGAAAATGAAAATGAGATGTAAGTGCCTGTCTTGCTTAGGAGTAGTCTATTAATATCTCTAAAGAAATATAAATCTAAATCTCTTCCCTCTGACTGTTCACTCAGCTCCTGCCTGGGTCTGGTACACAGCTCACACCAAGACCTGATGTGTGCTGGGAGCAGGACAGTGAGGTCAGCAGGAGAGCCGCGTGTGGGCAGGGCAGGATGGATAGGACAGCACAAAGGTCACCATGCAGCTGTTGTCATCTGCTGCTTGCTGTCTCCTCCAGCCATTGTGTCTTCCATCGTTGCATATTAATTGCCTGAAGTTTCTTCTGTATCCATTAATTTATGGAAATGACATCGGCCAAATTTCCAAGCCTGAGGTGATAAATGCATCATCTTACCCAAGGGGATTTTGAAACAGATCCCATAGCATCCAGACTGCTGAGGCATTCATTTTTTCCTGTGTGACACAGGGGACACCTGTGCTGTGAGGGAGGAGGAAGAATGAGCACTCCCACCCTTTGCAAGGTAAGGGGTTTACTCACTGGCATGTGAGTAAAAGTTAAAGAACTTGTGAGTCGTGAATTACCTAAGTGAACTCATGTTTGGCTAGCCTGTACAAGTAAGGTTGAGTGTTTGTTTTCCTTTCCTTAAAAAGTAGAGTTTCATTTACAGAGTATATTGTCCTTTAAATTTAAGATGTTCAAACGGACTGTGACACCACTTCTAGTGCTTGTTATACCTGCTACAGTCCCAAGTCATTAATTTGCAAACAGTATCAATTTTTTTCAGTCAGGACTGCCAATTTTCTAATTTCAAAGTCTGATTTCCTTTTTTGCCTCTCTAATTAGGCCAATTATTTCAAGTATTCTTTGGTGGGGAAAGAAAATTTGGGCCGCTGACATCTTAAAAGGTTTTTCACTTGCATAGTTTCACTATAACAATTTGGTCTTAAAGGCTCCTAACATTTTTTAGACTCTTAGGACCATCCTTTAGTTCATCGTCTTCTTTTTGGTCTTACTGCTGACTGAATTCCTGGCTTCTTGTATATCATTTATAGTCCTAATATGGTAGACTTCTTCTGTTCTGTGGCGTTACAGGATTTTTCATATGGGATTTTTCACATAGCAGTGATCAATAGATCACTCAGAACTAGGAATATTGAAAAACAAGAATTTATTGCTTTCTGTAAGCTGTAACTTTTCAATAATTCTGCATTTAAATAATTCAAGAGTAAATAGGGCTTCTGTATTACAGAATGCCATCCATTCCATCTTAAAATTTCATTTTTATAGCTTTTTCCTAATGTTAGCTTTCTAAACTCCTCTATTTATAACTGACATCATCCCTTGAAAATCAACAGAGAAAAACAGCACTTCTTGTAATAGTAATTTCTGAACAAGCATTTTCTTTCTGTTCTGTCTGTGGAGATTGGAGTTTTATTTAGGCAATGAGTGTAAATCTCAGCTAAAACGAGAAAATGTCACTGTCAAATGCTTATTCAATGCTATTTCAGTACTGGGATAACAAATTAAAAATTATAATATCACATATTGCATCTGACTGAGGATGCCTAAGAGATCCAAAAATTGCTATGGATTCAGCTGCAAGAATCCCATAGGTATTGCACACTTTAGCAGGACAGAAATCCACAATGCCACATGGCAAACTGAAGTCAGATCCAAATAGAATATTTTCTGTGTGGCTAAGGAATAAGTTCTCTTTCATTGTATAAAGTAGATATTCATCTAATTTTCACTCGATTGTGCTTTCATAATTTAAGATAAGATTAATTTTTTTTTCTGGTACTACTGCTGTGAATAATGTTAAGACAAACAGGATCACATACTTATTTGGATCTGAACAGATGATCAGTCTATTAATTTCTTCTTTCAAATCATACAACTACATAATTTTATGTCCATTTAACTAGGTTATATTCCTTTTTTTTTTTCCAGGTTATTACCTTTAGAAGAATAATGGAAAGGCCTTTCAGGCAGTGAAAAATAGCAAAATCTTGTCAAACCCCAGATTTTATTAGTTCAGTTTACAGAAACATTACATGTTGTGGAACCTGAAGGAAGTATACCAGAAAGAGATCTCAAAATATCCCTTCATTTCTATACGGGAAATACTAAATACAATTTAATTTTGGGCATTGTTCTTAACAGGAAATAGTATCAAATTCACATTTTTAAATTATGAATAAATTTGGTTTGTTCTGTTGGTTTAGTTTTATTTGGGTTAAGGAAGAAAATATCACAGTGTAATGAAGTTTTGAGTAGGCCATGTGAGACATGAAAACCAGCAGTAGTAGTGGGCACAGTAAAAATTTTGCTTTTGAGTTTATTACAAAAACATGCCTACTTCTTATCTTTAGGCAACATTTTATTATCATCTAGAGCATCTGAAATTTTACTTCAAGATTGCCTCTTAGCAGACAGTCTCTGTCCACTCATCACTCCTATACCTTAGATGAATGTTATATTTTTCTTTTCAAATTAATTAGAAGTTCCAATGTCCTTAATCCAAGAATGTAATTTTTTGTCCATTGAGAAATAACGTAAATGAACATAAAGAATATTTACTTTATCTGAGAAAAGTAATCAGATTATAGAAATTTGTGACTACGCTATAGATCCTCAAAATGTGGTAAACATAGTGAATCATCTCATTCAAAAAGAGCAGCTACAACTACTTAGAAAACACCCATGCAAAGACTTAATTCTTCGTAGACCTTGCAGGATTTTTTTTTAACAAAAGGAAAAGTATCCTGTGTTTACAGAACTCAGATAAAAGACTGAATCACTTGTTCAACCCCTTATTCCTAAGAAATGTCTTTAAAAAGAAATATTAACTTTCTTCAGTGAAGGCCAGAAAGTTTAAATAACCCTTGTCATCAATTTTAGGTAGAAAGGCATGGAGCGCTCTCCCACTGAAGATGAGTTGCGGAAAAATTTAACTGTTGACACATAAGTTCATTTAAGTTTGAGGAAACTTAGTCTTACCAGAGTCCTACAGCTTGTCAGCAAGGTCCTAATATTACAGGGAGGACCGTAGGACGTAAGATCAACATTCAGTATGGTAACAGAACAGCTGAGGATAAGATACTTTTCCTCTCGGAAATGACTGCTATAGAATGGCATATGCTCCTGCTTCCCTTAACTGCAGAAATCTCACCAATTAAATTTAGGCAAATACTTGGAAATGAAAGGCAGATGGAAGCACAGGAAATAAAATTTAACTCCAAAACCTTGAATTCAATCAAGTTGTAGCCTCCTGCAAATGGTTATTTATCAGGAAAACACTTAGGTGCTGTTATCACCTACACTTACAATAGTATTCCTTGATATCAGACATTTACTGAACTCTAGCTAAAAAAAAAATCTAGCAGATAACCCTTGTGAATATATATTTCTTAGCTGGACAGTTTGCACTTGTTGTTAATCCTTTTTTTCTTTCCCTTTTTTTTTAACAATGTAGTGGGAGTGATATTATGTACTTTTTTCTTTCGCTTCACACCTGGAATCTCAATGGACAGTCTTCAGAGCTGGCGTTACCAAGCCTACAGCGGATTTTTAGCTGCGCACAGCTATGGGTTGTAGGCCAGACAGCGTGAGCAGAACATTCATACTGATCCTAAGGTTCAAATTTTGAGTTCAGACCAGTTTCCAACCTGCTATTTTTAACTCGATCACAGACTGACATTTCTCAAGTTGCTTAAAAACCCCCAAAGAAAGCACTGATGTAATTTATCCAAACTAAATTTAATAGATGTGAGCCAACATAGTCAAAAGACTGAACTAAATAAAGTATTTAAGAACAGTCCAATGAAGTATTACTGAAATGGTTACATCATATAGACATAAAGAAATTGAGAAAATTTTGTTTGTTTTATAGGGATGAGAAAAGATGGGGAGATGTAACTGCAACTATCCATTGCACTGAGGTTGGGTTATGCAAAAGAGGGGCACAAAATAAACTCTGAGCTGCAAAATAAAAAGATAAGCCATATTCATAGGCTGCAGCAAAGAAATTCTAGATAGATATAAGGAAAATATCTTCACGAACAAATGCAGTGGTCAAGGACTTGGACAGGTGGACTGCAGCTGTGAAATCTTTATCCTCAAAGGTTTTTGAAATGAAATTGTCCTGAGCAAACTAATCTGTCCTTGAAGCTAGTCCTGCATTACAAGCCTGAATGATCCTTTCCAAATTAATTTTTCCTATGATTTCTATGAAGTGTTCTTGAACAACAATATGGCCAGTTCTGGATTCCCCAGCACAAAAGAGATAAGGAGTCACTGGGGAGGGATCAGTCAATGACCACAAAGATGATGAAGGGACCGCAGCCTCTCTCCTGCAAGGAAAGGCTGGGAGAACAGGAACTGTTCACACTGGAGAAGGGAAGGCTTCAAATTATCTCGTTGTATATAAGTATCTGAAGGAAGATAAAAAGTTAGAACCACATTCTTTCTAGTGCTATCCAGTGAGAGGACCAGAGGTAATTGACACAAACTGGAACACAAGGTTTTCTCTCAAAACTTCATGGCATACCTTGTCGCCGGTTCAGATTGACCAAAGAGATTGTGACATCACGATCCTTGGAGACACTCAGAAGTTGTCACAGTGCTGGTAGCCCTCCTTGAGCGAGGGAATTGGACCGTGTAACCTCCAGAGGTTACTTCCAACGTCAACCCTTCCGTGATTCTGCTATGTTAAAAAACAATTTTGGGGCCATGTTGAGAGTACAGATCAATCTTGTGAGTTTCTTTTTTTTTCCCCATGGTTACAGCTCTAAATGGCCTAAATGTCTGTGGTATCCAATATTCAGTGACAGGTTTTGTCCAATTATTAAAACACGGAAGTTTTATTATATAGATATTGCTAATTACTGAAAACTAATTGTCTAAATTCCAGTGAAAATGGGATTTACAAGTATTCATAATCTTCATAGGACTTAATAGGATTAATTCTAAAAATGACATTTGTTTTAGTCATAAAAGGCATTATCCAAGATTATGGTTGAAACATCTTGCTAGGTCCCTGAAAATATTATATAGCCAAATTACCAAAGTAAATTGAAAAGCTGCTCCTTCCCTCTCTTCATCACAGCTAACTTTTCACCTGTACTCACAGAAAGTCCAAGAAAAAAAAGATTTGAGCTTCAAACTGAGATTCAGATTGCATATACTTGGCAATCAAAATTTATTCCCAGTTTGAACTCTAAAACACAGAGTTATTTCAAGGTTAGGCAATAACTTTATGAAAGAAAAAATTGTGATATCTACTGGTGCCTGCACTTGTATCAGCAATTCAATTAAATAATTGAACTGTTCTACCTTATTCTGGAAGCCACATTTTCCCTGGAGTAATTAATGTTCAAATGGAAGCAAGACTAAATGCAAACCAAGAAAATCCATGTGACATTACTAAGACAGTCTTAGGTTTATTTCTGTAACACTGTTGGCTGTATAAAGCAAAAGCTCAAGTGAACATCTAGGTCTTTTATTTGACAAGATTCTAAACTGCAGCAGCTGTCTGGCATTTTTTCTGTCTGAAAAACTTGAAACATTTTGTAAGTTGTCTCTTTGTTTCCTGTGTGTTTGCTTTCCTTAATTTAAGAATTCTAGTGAGGTAAACCAGAAGAATAAACAGAGCTTTTCTGAGGAATCCATAGGTAACATGCCAAGGTGCACCATCTAACAAATGAATTAAGCAAATAGGTTGGCTGATAAAGATTTTTCAAGCTCATTAGAAATTTTTAATAGGCTCACTTTAGAATTTTAGAATCATATCCACTTATGTCTAAATTATCTTTTAGAAGTGCTTTGCTACAAATGGAATTGAAGTATAAAGTACTCTTCCATGCATCATATTTATTACTATAGCAGCATGCTACAGCCCAGACCAGTGCACAGATTTCTGGTTTTTCCACATCTCTGCCAGAAGAAGATGGAACAGGAATGAATCTTTTTTTGGGGTTGTTTCCATTAGTGTTTTCTTGTGACAAATAAAAAAATTCTCTGTTCTATTTATGAAATAGAAGGAATTAGAGTGACAATTCAACAAGGACCTGGGTAAGTACACAAGGAATGTCTCCAGCTGAGAACAGTAACACAGAGTAAAACTCTCTATGGTTATTGGGATCAAAAAACAATCTAGATATTCAAACTGCAAAAATGCAAGTCCAAAATCTGGAGTTTTTCAAGCCCCTGTTGAATTGTTGCAAACACAGGAACAGGGATTCCTTCATGGATATCCACCTGAATTCACAACTACCAGGTTTGTTTGAAAGTTCTGAAACTCCTTCTTACAGTTAAGCTTCATATTTTATCAACTTCATGTGTACTGAAACATCTCAGGAGGACATGGCTAGAAAACTCAGCATTCATTCATTTAAGCATGAATGTTTATTGAAGTGTAAAAGGGTGAAAAGATAAAAGATTAATTTCCTGAATCAGAAAACACTACCAATAGTTCCCTTTTCTAAAACATTTGGTTTAACTTTCATTTGTGATTGGTCTCTGGCCAAATGGACCTTGGGTTATCTACACAAATGTCAAATCACCCATTGCTGGAAAATATCTCCAAAACTCAACAACCAGATTATTATTTACTTAGAGCATTCTTGTAGAAAATTTGATGTGTAGACTTGTACTCTTTTACTTAAGGGAAAAAACCAAGTAATTGATCTGAAGTTGCATGAGTGGCATCAGGAGAATTAGAGGGCATTAATAACTAGTAGTGTGACACAGACCTGCTTTGCTCTTTGAAATAAAGGACATGTGAGTCTACCCTGATAAGAAGTCTTTGTCTCTATTCTTCTCCTATGGGACAACTCTAGATCTTTCAAAATCCCACTTCTACTCCTCCATGAATATTTACACCAGAAATTGCCAGGTGAAAAGTGAGAGAATGGCATGAAATAACCTTCACCATTTAATTTCTAGCACATTCCTTGACCCAGTTTTGGCCTGTGCCAGCTAGCATTGTCTATGTCAATGCCCAGTTTGTGGCATGGTATGAGCCAAGAACTCTTTCCAGTTCACATTTTGTGTAAGGCTTGCAAGGAAGCACACCAATGTGGACTTCCTTATTGACTCCAGAGCCCAAAAACTGTCCCTGGCCTATTTAAAAGCCTTTTTTCTGAGTTCCAGACTCAAAGTTTGTAACTGACTGTGTTTCTTTCACTCATGAATTCTGTATCTCAGTTCTTTGTGCTGGACATGCCTAGAGTTACCATCTACTGACAGAAGTGAGCGGAAAGGTTCCAGCTGTGTTATTCCCATGTGGTACAAGGCATAATACCAGCCCATTAAAATATGCTGCCTATTTTAGAGTAAGTAGCAGCCTTCCACAGCTTTGACACCCACTACTGCAGTTTTAGACATTATTCAAATTAAACCTCTCTCTCAGTAAATGTGAACACTGAAATGCTTCAGGCAGGTAAAGTAAAAGCAGAGTTTTCAGGTTTCAAAAATTTGAAATGCTTTCTATGACAGTCATAGGAAAGGACCATTCTGGATATGTATATGAAGATAATCAGGACATGACCCAAGAACATTTCTATTTACAAGAAGAAAAACTTATGCTTAGGGAATCAGGCTGCCTCATGTCTTGCTACCAGCTCAGCAGTAAGAATAGAAGCTGATGTATTCTTTCCCTAATTTTTTGTTGTTTTATACTCTTCAAGTAATTCTGACCCCAATTTCTTGGCTAGAGCTAGGACTTTTTAACTGGCTGGATAGGAAGACTGGTAGATGATGTCCAGCATAACCGTGGGTGTGAGAGTGATGATTCTTGTTCATCTATACATTTCCATTGTTTAGAAATCAATTTGCCTTCCTGAGAAAAAGAGCTGAATTTAGTGTTCATTCTCTAGTTACTTCTATTTCTCTTTAATTCATTTGTGACTGGGGCACAAAAGCACTGAATGGATTCTTCATTTCATTTTTATATGAGAACATAAATACACACTACAGTTGTGTCCCATGGATTCACAGTTGACTGAAACACTAAAGTGCTGTCTTTTTTATGTGACACTCAATTTTGTAAGCTAAGCAGCAGTGTAAAGTAGTCTGAAGATCCGCTTGACTTGAAAGATAATTGCAAATACTTATGAGACTCTTAACAATTGTGATTTATTACCAAGTAGTTTATATTCAAAAGCATTAATAATATTCTGAAATAATGCAAACTCTTGACTGTGACAAAAGGATTCATTAAGACAGTTAGTGTTTCATGACATGATGAAATGACAGCTTTCAGTCCAGTGTATGTAAATTGCTAAAAATGTGGTGTGACACTTTGCTTTGCTGTCAAAGGTTTTCCATCTGAATATATGCCTAGTCTTCCCTGCTGCTCGATAAGAGAAGTAGAATATATTGATTTCTGAGGAAAGCAATAAGGAACTACCATCTCAGTTTGCCACTTTAAACACCTTTCTTTTGCTCCACTGACATCAGTACATATGGAAAACAAGCCAAGGTGGAAAATATAGAATGTCAAAGGGTTTGCAGAGGGTATCCAGAGTAGGCAACATAAGAGTGGTTAGACTGCTCTAAAAGTGAGCAGGGTGGAATCTAATTTGGGAATGGCTTGAGATTAATTAGATACAAAATGACTAAGCAGATAAAGGAGCTAATTGAGCTGAAAATGGCTGGGGAAATGTGGAGTCCATATGGTTCACATCCACCTCCCGGTCTTTGTACAAGCATTTAGAAAGAGACACTTAAAAAGAATGTGGGAGAAACCAAATGTCTTGGGAACACCACAGCCTCATTCCAAGTTTCAGGGAAGACTTCAGTGCTTTGTCTCTGGTTGTGTTAAGCCTCTCTCCAGGTGCATGGATCTCAGTCTGGTTTCCTCCACATTTATGATCATCCCAAGAAAGTAGAATAGCATCCGCAAGTGAATTCTTTATACAACGATCTGATTGTTTTCCTGTATATAGATGCTAAGCAGCTTATTAATTATGAGGAAGATAATGTCTGACACTCTTATGAGTGCGTATATTTAATTGAGGGAAGCACATTTCATGTGATGGGTGCAAAAGTGGGAAATTCCTTCACATACACCAGTCATTGGTATTAAAACATTACCTTTGTTTACTTTTAGCTTTAGTCTCTCTCTCTTTCAAATTGTTCAGTATTTTTCTCCAAGGTCGTGAAATGCTTCTGCACCAAAACAGGAGCATGTAGAGAGGGTTTCATGGGCATGGTGAGGGAAGGGTGGAGGGCACCACAGGCAGCTCTAGTTCCTCATACCAGGTCCCTTTCTGGGGACGAGTTGGGAGCATGTAGGAAGTTAAATGGGCCTGGAAATGCTCTCCTCAGTGAGTTGATCAGGAAGGGAACAGACCTCAGCTCTGAGCTGGCCCTAAGATCCAGCAGCCTCTGAGCTGGCCCTAAGATCCAGCAGCCAAGGCCACAGGAGGGAGAATGAATCCAGGGTTTTTAATAGCTTCTCTTTGTTTGATAGTCTTTACAATGAATTTTTGACCTTCTGTCTAGAAAATGTATATGCTAATGAATGTCTTTCATTTCCTTGAAATGTTTTCAAATATTATTTTTATAATCCTTAATGTTGACCTTGCTTCTGTTTCACTAGTAAATCAGAAATGAAGGAAAGTCTGGAGTGGTTGATATATTTTTACAGTCCCTAGAATATTTAAATCATGAGTTTGTATAAAAGAATGATATTGACAGGCAGAACATGGAGAAAGCTAGAATTCCAATTGTATTGTAAAAATCCTCTTTTATCTTTCAGAGGTATTTTTTCCTTTAACTGATTGGTTTTTTTACATAATATCATTTCTCTTAGCGAGGTGTATTTCTGTCCTCTGTCAAAGCAGCTACAAAATCATTAGAATATGAGGAATTAGGTTCTCCTGCCTCACGATTAGTATTACTGAGTGAGTTGAAAGAATTTTAACAATTATGAAGGTCAGTAACAAGGACAGGGATGCAGTAAACTAAAGTTTGTGCTTATGGCAACAGCAATTTCATTATAAAATTAAGCTGGACTAATTACTGTGACTTTGGTGGTTCTGGTGGACAGAGGTCTTTTCTTCTTTAGGTTGGGATGATTTTGGCATAGGCCAATGGAGTATTATAAATAGGATATTTTACTAAATTATTACTAAATGCAAATGAATTTTACTTTTCATAATTTAATCATGTTTTCACTTTTAAGTGTAATAGCACTCAAAAGATCTGGTAAACAACAGACACAAAATTACAGATACAATGATGAAGGTGTCTTCTTTTTTCAAGTCAGAATTGGGTTTTTACGATTTTCTACTTGGAAACCTGTTAAACAAAACTATAGAAAATTGTAGGAAAAAATGATGGGAGAATTCTTGCAGTTAGTCTGGAGCTATAGTTATACTGTAATACTAATATTCTTTTTTATCTATGATCAAGATGTTGAGGCAGACATCAGTGTAAAATAATCTGTTTCATATAAGTAATTAACTGTTGAATACTTACATATTTATACATTGTACTTCTATTAAACATTCTGTTAAATTGTTCTTTGTCTTTGTCAGGAAAATTGGGCTATAAAATTATTTCCTGTCTGTTTTATGCAAAAGACAAAAAGTGGTTTTTTCCTTGAATCTATTACCCTCCTTTTGGCCTGATAAACTTTTTTAATGGGAAATACAGGCCTCTTTCCTGAAATTCCAGGCAAGATTTTAAACTTAGTTCCTGGCATCTCTTTTAGCTGTTTCTTCCATTGTTGAAAAACATTTTAATGGATTTAATGTTAGGTTTGTAGTAGCACTGATTTAATTTCTTTTTCACTTTTTTGGACATGGTGTGTCCACCCCCTTTGTAGAAAAGCTGGCTATCTGCTAAAACTTCTCTTCACCCCTACCCCTATGTTGCAAAGAGACTGATTACTTACAAAGAAAGCCCGTGTCACAAGTGTCCTTGAAGACAGCTTAGCCCGAAGAGGAATAGAAGATGTAAAAGGGGATACAAATGTGTAGCTGTATAATTAAGAAGTCATACAGGAGATTAGAAACTGATTGGAAAAGGCAAGAGATAACACAGAGAAGCACAGTTTGGGTAAAACATATTGTCTAGCTATTTCTCTCCTTATAGATCTCCAAGAAAGAAAGTCACAGAGAAAATACTATGTCACCCATGAGCTGTTAACACTAGCCTGTATTACCAATGAA